>NW_026000164.1:17550103-17657557 GCF_001458135.2 Marmota marmota marmota | reverse complement strand
CTTAGTGCTTGGTGTATGCTCTGATAGGAGCAGGGTCCAAGAAGCAGCCCCCGAAGGCTCCGCAGCCCTGTGCCAGGGCGGTTCCGGGACGGTTCCGGGAGCCGGAACTCGGCCGCCCCGCGCTCGGTGTTTGCTCCGATAAGATCAGGTTCTAAGAAGCACCCAGGCACTGAACCCTAGCAATCTGTCTGCAAGCCGCAGGCGAATGGCAGCCTGAAATTACCTGTTCTATGGCTGAATGAGCTGCGGTCAGTCGAAAACAGGGATGGTGACGTCAGCTTTCCAACATGGTGGCTGCTGGCCTCCTCTGTGGTCTGACCGGTGTGGAGAACCGAGATGGACCGCTTCCTTTCCCCGTCTCGAACCCAGAATTCAGCCCTGAGTACGGTGCTTGCACGGCTGGCAGAAACTGCAGCACTGTATCCCTGCGTCACTATCTCCTCGTTTCCCAGCGCGCGCTGCAGACTCTAGCCGCGGGGCGGTTTGCTGAATAAGCAGTGTTACCCTCCGTGCGACAAACCTCTCGCGTTTGAGTCCCCGTAGTCGATCCTCGTGCGATGGAAATCCTTCCTCCAGGTTCCGGAGCACCCCACTATTGCTGGAAATTCCTAACAAGATATCCTTTAGCCGTCCTGACTTGTCATACTCCCACACAGTGAAGCAGCACACGGGGGCAATGCACTCCCCTCGCTGCCATCTTCCTTCCCTCAAGAGCCTTACTTAGCTTTTTGATAAGCTTCCTCTTCTGTACATTCCCAGCCATTTTAGGGCTCCTTCTAGATTAAAAATGTTCTGAGCGCTTAGGTTGAAAAGTATGGATATGAGTTCACCTCAGTGCAGTAAGCGACAATCCTTCAAACACAAGCTTGGAGTCTGCTGCTGTTGCAAGGGCAGCTTGGGTTCAGCTCCACCTTACAGGGCTTGCACCAGAGAAGGGAGATGAGCACAGGCAACCACCACATGGGCTAGGCTGCAAGAGAGGCTTGAGTTACACAAACACACAGGGAGTAATTAAATTGGGGTGCTTTAGTGAGAAAGGAGGTGCTGAAGACTTCATGGAGAAATTAACATATGAGACAGTCCCTGACAAATGGATGAGTTCACCAGGAGGAAAATGAGAAAGGTGTGCTGTGCTCTGTGTGCAGGTGACAGGAGCAGCTGCTGAAGTCAGAAGGGGAAGGCGCGTCATAAATGAACTCTGAGGTGCAGAAAGGAGGGTGTCAAAAGATGAGCCCGAGGAGGTGGCGAAGGTTATTTTCATACGTGCCTTAATATTGCAAGTTGAGGGTGTTCATCCCAACTTCTATATTGTGATTTATTACATACTGTCAATTATTCAGCTTTGAAGCAGAAACTTATTTTGCTTTTAATCATACAGATCAGACTGATGGATGAGTATCTTGTGACTGCAAGACAAGCTGTTTTTTAAAAAAACAAAACTGTTATCATTCGCCACTACTTATCACCACAAACCGGGATTATCACAACACTGCAACCAAATAAAGAAATTTGAGTTCTGAGGCTGAGATAAGACTGTAGCCTTCACCCATAGCCTCCAATTATTAAATGCTGTATTCACAAAAATAAAATTCACTGTCCTCTTTCTAGTAATTGTTCTCTTTGTAAATAAGCTTATAAACTATAGTAAAAAAAAATAGTATATTGTTGGTTGTAGGTATTAGGACTCCACAGAAGATTTCATTTGAAAACAGGATCCCACTAACTGCTAAATAAAAATGCCAAAAAGTTCTAAAAGGACTGACAGACGGACAGGAAGCTCCTCCTTCCAAGGTGGAGGCAGGGGAGATGAAGCTACTCTCCCTGAGGCTTCTTCATTCCCTTTTCAAAGAAATCCAGCTCTCCCTGTGATTAAGCCTTTTAAATCCAGAATGTGGTTTAAATGCCATGTACATTCCCATGTCCTCAAAAGTACTTTTTTTGCTTCTTGCTTTTTCACTGTCCCCAATCTCCAGCCTTTCATTCTTAATTGTAACTAAACAGGAGCTAAGCAGGCTTTTAAAGACCAACCTACTCACTCACAAGTGTCATTATTTCTGTGAAAAAGTATGGTCTAAGTGGCAAGCAACTGCCTTCAGAACAGATTTTAGGATGATTCTTGTTTGTTCAGTACAGACCAACATGTAACTGTTCATAAGTCACAAATAAATATATATATTCTAAAGGCATGACAAGGTATTAGATAGGAACTATATCATGAAACTAATAATAGTGGCATTTATCTGAGCACATCATTCCATATACATTTCTAACCAAATTAGGTAGTTCTTCTCATTCAGTGTAGTAAAATATAATTATTATTTTGAGCTGTGTTGCTAACTGTTGGTTAGTGATTTGACAGAAACATTTGTCTTTAAACACAAGCTTTTAGAGACATGTATTTTCTCAATTGAAAATTTATCGTGTCCAGGGATTTATTCGTCAGGGAAATATATATTGGATTATATGATGGGGATCAATTTTAAAAAAACCACAAAATTCACTCAATAAAAACTGATCTATACATTTGATTCTTATATTCTTATATTCTCCATCGTAACATCATTTTACAGATGTAGAGGAGGGTGTGAGGCAGGAAGAATAACTTGCTAGAGTAGGTCTACTGTATTCAGGGAAAGACACCTATATACATTATATCCAATAAAATTTTTGCACATGTGGATATTTATCATTTTATTATAGTTGTATTGACCTTATGGCATGGGAAATTAACAGAAGTTCTAAGTTTTTAAAAAATCTGGAAAACCAAGAACCACAAACAGGAGCAAATGAGCATATTCTCTGGTGGCTGCTCTAGCAGAACCTGTAGCATATTAAACATCCCCCTTTTCTTAAATCTACTTCCTAGGTCATCCGTCATACAAAAGGGGAATTTTATGGCATGAAGTACAAATAGATGTATCATTAATAAGAATGGATCAGGCTTTCTCCAAAAGTTTAGCACTCAAATCTTTTAAAGATCCAGCCTTAATGCACTCTCTGGAGCAACAATCTTATTTTCTCTGCATCATCAAGTTCTGAGAACGCATTTTTCATTTGTCTTGTCGTCAGTTGGAAAAGGTGAAGATGTGTATACATTTTGGTTTTCAATTCTCCTATTAAATCAGTTCCTCAGCACTTCAGTTTCCAAATGTTCCAAAAGAGGTATGGATTGACATTTCTGTCAAAGGACAATTTTTTGCTCTGTAGTTTTTCCCAGAGTTAATGGAAAAACTTCTACCACTAATCTTTTCAATTCACCTCTGGGGAATTACAAACTAGCAGCAAAAACTGCAAAGGTTGTGCCAAAATGCAGTACTTTTAAATTACACAAGTCCAAAAGAGCCTAAAATTTTCACAAAACAGGCTTTCCTTTTTTTTTTTTTTTTTTTTTTGATAAATAAATAAATAAAGACATAGGAGGACCGATTTAGATTCCCACCATGATAAAACCTATAAGGTTAAATTACCAGGGCCCTGACAACTCTAACCCTACTAGATCCTTAAAAAATTGAGATGTATAGGGCTGGGTACCAACTAAATGCCTGAAATTTCACCTATTTATTTCACAACGCTATGAGCAGTTCCATATGCTTTTTCTACATCATCAAAAAGCAACTCAAGAGGTTAAGCAGCCCGACTCTACACAGCTAGAGGGACTGGTCGCAATTCCAAACCTGTCCATGTTGTAGAGATAAAATGTATTCCAGTTTTTAAGGGCTTATGTACAAGTATGTGTCACTGTAGCTATTCCTGTTTGGTTTTTTTGTACGTCAGGAAATGAAAAATCATTTGAAATAACCTGAGTACCTGTCAGGATAGGAAGAATACAATAAATTATGGTAGAACATGGAACAGTTTGTAGCTATTTAAAAGAATGGTTGGATTTGTAAGTATTGATCAGGGGAGATATTTCTATCATAAACATCTGCAAAAATAAATATGGCATAAATTCATGGTTGTATAAAAATAAAACCTATGTTTAATAACATTTCTATTCATAGAGATAAACATGGAAGGATAAATATCAAACTACAATTTCATATGCTTTACTTTTAAGAAGTTGACTTGGAAAAGAAAAGGGGAAAAATTACATTTCCCTTATTGTAGGAAGAAAAAAAATACTACCTTAATAATTCAAATAAAAATTCAATAATATTGACTAATTTTGTAGTCTTTTCTCTTCCTGGAAGCCTCTAGGAAGTCTATCAAAAGGCAAAAGTTGATCATAAAATTCAATGGGAAAGAGAATACTTAAAAAGGCTTGTTTAGTAATGCATTAGCATCTTCAAGAGGATTAGGAATAGAAATTTACCTAGAATAGGAGCTAAGTTTACATGTGACTATGTTCAGTCAGAGTTATAGACAGAAGATTGGACATACCCAGAGAAATGCTATCTGAAAGCCCTATAAATTTGCCTCTAAAATATTGTTTTAGTCAGCTTTTTCACTTCTATGACTAAAAGGACCCAACCAGAACAACTGTAGAAGAGGAAAAGTTTATTTGAGGGCTCACAGTTTCAATCTATAGACAGCTGGCTTTATTCCTCAGGTCTCCAAGTGAGGCAGAACAACATGGCGGAAGAATGTGGCGGAAGGAAGAGGCTCACATGATGATCAGAAAACAGAGAGATCTCCACTTGCCAGATGTAAATATATACCCCAGTGCCCCATCTCCTCCAGTCACACCCTACCGGCCTTCGGCTCCCACTTAATTAATCCCATTAGGTGATTAATTCATTGATTGTTTTAAGGCTCTCATAACACAATCATTTCTTCTCCGAAGCTTCTTGCATTGTCTCACACATGAGCTTTTGGGGGACACCTCACATCCAAACCGTAACACATATTGTTTGCAAGAGGTAGAATTTGGTTGTATCTGAATACTTAGATTACCATTCAAAGAGACTGTGGGAATACTCAAAAGGTTCGCATATACCATTCCAATGGTGCAAGAAGATGGGACTCCTCTTCTAAAGACCAGGATTTCCCCAGACAACATCCAATGAACCAAATCTTTCCTGAACTCTCTCCTCCCCAGATGTTCAGTTAAAACTACTGTTTCCTGGGTCTCATTCTCTCCAAGTCCTAAACTTTGCCAGGAGACAGTTAATATAGCAAGTGAATATGTGCTTATTTTTGAATGGATATTAATATGATAATATAATTAATGATTCAGACAATTATAATTATCATAATTAACATATAGACAACCTTATGTGCACCTTATGTTATACTTGTAGATTTGTCAGAAGACTTCTAGAAACAATGAGCAACTCAAAGATGAGCCTGATTTTAATGGTGAGAATTATAGGCATGAGGGATACGGGAAAGAAAAAATATTCCCGAGTAGGCAAAACTTTGGGCTGAATCCTTATACCCTCTATCAATGCTGCCTTTCAAAACTGCATTTAAGTTCCTTCAAAGTCTGAGTCCAGTCTCTCTTCATGTTCTCATTTTCCACTTGACCTCTTCTTATGTTTCTTCTGATCATTCCTAGCATTTGAATCCCTCTGCATGGAGACCCATTCTCCTCCTTAACCAGCTATGCCAGTCACTTCTACGTGCAACTCAGAGCACCCCTCCTCCTTCCTACAGTACTTTATTTGTACCTTCATGCTAGCACTTACCACAGTAATGTCACTTTTTGAAATCCCAATATATAAAAAGCATCTGGGGTATATGAGATATGGCACATTTTTTTTCCTGAATAAATGTAAAAGTCATAATTCTTGTGTCTGATTTTGACACATCTATGGGAGAGCTAATGATCTCTATGAGTATAGGATCTCTGAGGGTAGGGACTTGTATTTCTGCATTTTCAATTCTGACAGAATTTGAAGAACAATGACTAAGTTCTTCTAAGGAAAGTAGTCACAGTCATACCTTTTAAAAAGTAAATAGATGGCATTGAGCTTTATACTGGGCCAAGAAGTCAAACAAATGAGGACAGGTTGTTGAATTCAACGATTGAAAAGAACTCCCGAGAGAGGAGTGATGATATCAGTCTCCTGGCAAAAATGAAACGTCTCAAACTCAATTCTTTAGAAACTCCCTCCAACCCAACGCCGCACTAGCAACCCAAAACCAGGAATGGTGTGCAAGGCAGCAAAACCTTCGCTTCCTGCTTCTTGTCCACTAACCCAGACGTCTGAAAGATACATTCCACACCCAGTCGTGTCATTTTCCCCTTCAATGTTTATTATATTGGAGAAACTCGATCATGAAAAGAAAAGAACTGGTTAATGATGAGTAGCACCCAATGAGCTGTAATGGAGGTGTTAGGAATGCAAATCAGCAAGGCCTGATGCAGGAAACAGCAGCATCTGGGCGTGCAGCTTGCAAAGTAATGAGACTGTGACGAGGCACTGGCACTGTCTTCGATCACTTCATCTTGTTCAAGAGCTCTGCTGGGGAAACCAAGGTGAGAGGCGCTGACCCTCTGCCCACAGCCTGCACAAGTGCAAACAATGGGAAAGGATCAGAGACTGGTCCCCTTCTCACTTTTCCTCCTTGCCAACACACCCCCTTTCCCAGAACTAATAGCTTCCTAGTTGGGGGCCCAGCAGAAAGCAGGCTGAGCAGGCTCCTACCATATGAAGTGTCGTGTCTGAACATGTCGACAGTAATTGGCAATTCATTTTTCATCCTGAAAGCAGAAACAGGTGTATGCTACCTTCAAAATCCCAATCAGAAACCACACTGAATGCACCTCTCACGCAGACAGCTTTGTTGAGATCTATGCCAGTGGCAGGCTGGTGGACATCTGAGTCTCCATCAGATAGATCCATCTCACAAATAGGTATTTGTATTTGGGTAGTTGCAGAAACACAACAAAAAGAAAAAGAAAAAAAAAAAAAAAAAACGAGGAGCAAATGGCATGCTTAAAACAAAGAATCTCACCACACAACAGTAGACCTTGGTCTTTCTTGTATAAATACTGTAATTAGCAAATAGCTGACTTCTTTGTGCTTGTGAGATCCCTACAATGCATGTTTAACATACTGAATAAGGAGGGGTTAGTCCTTGAAAAGGAGTATAAAGCAGATGTATCACTGCACAGTATTTCCTGCCAGCTTCATCCAGAAATGCTAGCTGAGGTGGCTGGTGAAACAGGGCCAAGAGCAAGAACTTTCCTTAATGAGCACATCTATCAATTTTCAAGGGACGCAGTTGATTACAGCATTTAGACTTACATATGCACAAAAGGAATGAGGCAATTTAACTGTTGGCCACTGAATAAGAACACACATAAAATAACTTAAGGCAGCCATGTGAGCAAGTTGGGGATGGTTGAGGCTGCTTGGCGACACTTTAACATATGAACATGTGTGCTTTCGTTTCAACATGTAGGGAAGGGCCAAGATGCAGGCTTTTACAAGTTTTCAAGCATTCTGCCAGGACTCAATAAATAGTATGAACAAACTGCTGCCTAAGATTATTATGTTAAAAACCTACCAAGAGCTACTTATTTACAAATACTGCTTTCAAAATCTCCTTATCAAAAACAACTTACCAAACTTAACCAGGCCTACCTCCAAAGCTCCAGGCTAAACAGCAGGAGAATACAATAGGCAAATGGAATTTAGTAAAAGGGAAAAAGATTAATTCTTAACAAATAAAAGCAAGATGTATTCCTATTTCTATAGTAATGAAAAATACTGAATGAAGAGCCCAGACTTTGAGATAAGGGATTCAAATTCTAATGAAAAAAATATGACTGTGGATAGAATTAGAAATTGTATGTTTAAGATTGTGATAAAACTGAAATATTTGATCTCGGGCAAAATACTGTTAGAAATTAGAAATTCCCAGTATTTTCTCTAATTAAAATTAATTAATAATTAAGGGTATTTAGAGGATAATTAATATACAACAAAATGCCCTGATCTTAGGTGTTCATATTGTATTAAAAGTCACGTATACTTGTGTAACTATCACTCAGAATGCTAAAGACTACTTCTAATGACTCCAAAAATTTATTTGTGTCCCTTTCCAATCAATTTCCCCTCTATCCTCACCAACCACTTTCAGATTTCTATATAAATGGAAACAGTCACACAGTACTGTTGTTAATTATGTTGTTGAAAATGAGGAAGAAATGATAGCATTTGAAATGGGCTCACCAAACGAAGGGATAACATAACTCAATAGAGATGAGCCTACACAATATCCCAGAGATTATCTTGAGAGCTACCATTTTTATGGGTAGATGACTTCTTTGCTACAATTTTTAACCATGCTCAAGTCTTAAGCTGGTTACCTTTGTAAATTTGACACAAGGACAGAATTTAAAAATCTACCTCTACAAGTCTTCCTGGACAATAATGTGGCAGGTCAGTCAGACATTAATTAACTCTAATTGCCCCCCCTGCAAGCTTCACTGCTTTCTATCTGTAGCTGAACGGCACTCAAAGCAAAATAATGTTTCCTTATCTTTTAAAGCATCAAAGGAACAATGATAGAAATTATTTCCATCTGAAGTCTTGAAAAAGTAAATGAACTCTGGTTGGAATCAGCAAGAGGAAAAATTCAGTAGCTCCAGTTAGAAATAACTTTTGAGAACTATGAGCCATGCAGTTAATTACTCAAATAAGGATCGATATATGAATTCCAAAATATCATGTACCCTAGAACTCAAAATGTTCTCATTTAATATATTATGATATAAGGAAAGAAACAAGTTATCATTTTGGCAGAATCTTCATTTATCTAACTAACAGGGTACAATTAATATTTCATATAACATGTAGGGCATGCTAGATTCTTAATGGATTGTATTGATTAAGAAAGAAAGTTCAATGCTAATGTTCCTGTAGGGGAAAACAGAACAATTTGTTATCTCACAAAGAAGGAATCATAATGGTGAATTCAGGAGCTTAGGGCAATGAACCTGAGGAAGCAACAAGACTGGTTTTGATCCTTTACATGTAATACATAAAGAGATTACATTAAAGGAAAAGAAGACACCCAGAGCCACCCTGACAAATCCCAAATGCCAAAGCTGGGACAGGGAAGAGTATTCCAGGTCACAGATCTGTTACAGGATGCAGATAATCCACCTGGACCCTCACAGCACATTTGCCACTTGAGATATCTTCATACACTATATTGAAGGGATCAGAATGTTTCTACAGTGATCTTCCCCATGTTGGAACCAAGTGCAGATGTTCATGAGATGGCAGTAGTTTGTATTTGTCCTTTTGTGCAGAAACAGACAATACTGTGTGGTCCTAGTTCATAGTTCTGCTCCTGACCTTTTTAGCTTTATATTGCAATCAGGTTTGCCATATTGCTCTACCCCATCCTGCAGGACACCACTGAATTGGTGGAATGCTGTGGGGAAGCAGTTGGAAAGTAAGAGAAATAATGCAGATGGAAGTCAAACTCTCTAGAGTTAATAACATTTCTTAGCATTTACTTCTATTACCTTAGAAAAGAGTATGTAGATTAAGTATAGAGATGCAACCTAAAAAATAAAAAGAAGCTATTCAACCAGACAGATCTTATTGAAAGAGTTCCAATCTTAGAAGGGGAGAAAAAGCATCAATCACCTAAGGTTTCATTACAAATGTAAGAAGTTCTAAATGTTTAACATAAGAAACATTGTCAAATATTGGTGCATTCCAAAACAGGCCCCACTGTACTTGGAACTAATATGGTGCTGGTGGAACCATCCAACCAACCAACCAACCAATCAACAACCATTCAACCAACTGACCAATCAACAACCACCCACCCAACCAACAACTATCTAACCAATCAACCAAGCAATTAACAACCAACCAACCAAATAACCAAATTCATAGCTTGAGAACTGACTTTATAGAAGCCTGATGAGATTCAGAAGAAACCATCTAAAACACACCTCGAAGTTGCCACCGTCTTAGAGTTGAATAAAACAACTTATGACCACCTTTTTAGATAAGGATCATTGAAAACTTTCTGTTGGTAACTCTTAAACCTTTTCATTTTACATGCCCTAAAGAGGAAACATATATATTATGATGGAAGATACAATAAATAACCTGCTGGAATTGGGTGTTCTATATAACCAAATCTATGTTTCAGGCTAATGTACATTCGTTATTATTAGTTTCATATAAAAAGTACAAATATCTTTCTTCAATTTCAGAATTAAAATCCTCCTCCATGGTCCAGAGGGCATGAATTATTATGGAGGTCAACTGGTAACCTGATGTTTAAGAAACAAAAAACAAAAAACAACCTGAATTTCTCAAAAGGCCACTGTAACCAAGAAGCTCATGCACAAAGGTACAGGTCTATTTACTTTATCTAGAATTTTGCCCCTTCACTTACTCTCTAACTGAATAATCAAGATGTTACTTGGCTCCAAGGACCATAGGGAATAAAATGTCACCATTGCAGCTGCTATATTTCCTGCTCACAGCCCTTCAAATTAAAAAAGGGGGAAGAAAGGCCCAATACAAATGCAGAATTTAATTAGTTAGTAAAAGCCCAAATCCTTGCCTCAAGCCCTGTTCTTCCCATAATATCGCATTCTTTTCTTCTTGTGTAAACTTTTCATTATGAAGGAGACATCTTTATAATACAATAACTCTAGTTATAATGTAACTGCTGGTAACATAACTCCTGCATTAGAAAAGGCAGCATGTTCAAGTAATGTTGTTTTAATATAATTTGTGTTCAGCAGAAACCAAGTCAACTTGGTCATTTAGAATTTGATCAATGTGAATTAGTGTCTTACTGAGATAAACCATTTGATCATTTCAAAACTGATCAATGAGAATCAGAGATAAAACATTTATCATGTATATTTGGTATATTAGATCCATTCACGCCACACTACGGTAGGTTATAAGTAGACATCAATAAGTATTAGAGACGATGTGCAGGCTACCTGTCAGCTGCAGATATAAATACGCATACAACAGTATATAATGCTAATCCTTTTGATAAGGCAAGTTATTCAATAAGGCAGCTGGCGTCATTGAAAAACCACAAAAGCTCAACTTCAGAAAAACTAGATAGAGCAGCACAGAGCAACTGACTAGCTCAAACTTCTGAAAAAAACTTTTAATTAAAAGTTTAGGCAGAAAGGTAAGTAACATAAATTTACCTGACTGAACTTCTAGAAGAGACTTAAGACTATTAATCAGAGTAAACTTTGTACCTGCAGTCCAATTAGTTCTATTAATCTAATATTTCCAAATTGAAGTCACATTGACATTTGGCCACGCTGGCTTATGCATCTAACAGAATTATAAATTTGCCAGTCAAAACCTTATTTAATTATTTTACAGCCAATTAAGCAGGATCTTTAAGCACTGTTGCTTACAACTGTCCAAGATCCACACTTTAATTATAGTGAACAGGAGAAACACCTGCTGATACTCTTGGTATGTCATCCTCAGGTTCACAAATTCATTCATAGTACACACCTATTACAATCCAACACCAAAAAAGGAAATTAAACAGTAAAGTGCCCCCCAGAAAAAAAAAAAAAAAGAACAAGGACATTTGAAAGTTAAAGGATTTTTACACAGAAAAAAAGAAAGGACTTTGAACCCATAGTAATGCAATACTTAAAAAGTCCATTTCTTCTGTACACAGCATTCCCCAAGTCCTCTCTAGTCACCACACCACACCTACAGGACAACTGATCTTTAAATACTTTCTAGGGATAACCCAAGTGTCTTCCCATGAGCCTACATTTATGTCAGGTTCCTACAACTTCCATCAAGGACAAAAGTGAAAATTTGACACACCTTGGACCATTACTCGCATTCATGTACAGTTTCATAAAATCATACTTCTTTACAAGTACTTCATCTTTCAAAGGAACTGAAGCCAAGTTGGAAAGTTTAATAACCAATGAAAGCAACTCAAAAATATTTCCAGAGATCTATGTCACTTTCCATACATATTTTTTTTTCTTTTATGGAAGGTAGAAATCGGTCACTTGATTACCTAAATGACAGCATGGGAATGAAATATCAACTGTTGCTAAAATGCTTTCCTTATGTTTGATATTATATTGTCTTTACAACATTTATATTGCCTTTAAAGAAATTTGTTTCTTTGATACTTGCTTTTCACTTGCTGGATATTTGCTTTCATAGTTTAAAGACAATCAGCCTGTGCATGAACACTGGTAATATTTCCTTTCTATACATGTTGCTCCAATCCTCCCAGAGTCAACTGTGATGCTGACAGGAAACAGGGCCCCACAGCACTGTGACGACTTTTCTGCCACACACCTCTTATGAGCAATACTGTCACGAGTGCTTTATGTACTCGTAATCCTGGCTGCAGTGTGGACTCCCTAAGGGTCTAGACTCCTTCTAATGTTCCATTTGCAGGTTTAATAGCATCTAGATTTTGTATGGAAACAAATACAGAAATTTCTCCTATGGCACCTAGTTTTATAACTTGAGTTGACATAATAATAAAACCTAACATTTACTTTGTGCCAGATCTGTGCTACGAACTCTAAATAGCTTCTTTTTTTTTCCCTTTGTGGTGCTGGGGATTGAACTCAGGGCCTCAAGCAGGCTAGCCAAGCACTCTACCACTAAGCTACATCCCCAGCCCCAGGGAACATGATTTAATGTAATATTTTAATTAATTACCTATAAAACAAAATAGAAAGATTAATAGGGAGCACAGTTTTCATTCAACTGAACTATAACATGGCACAATAGCACATAACTAGGAACCAGTACTGCAAGGTGTTCTATTTATTGATAATGACAAAAGGGTGATAAATGTGATACAAAGTGTTGATAATGATTATTTTAGTTAGATTAGAAAAAGAATACCTATTTCTTCAGATTGAAAACTGGATGTAAAAATGTGCTGAATTTGTCAGTGCTTTATATTTTATAGCTAAAATCTCAAAGCTATTATGGGAAAAAGTTCCTGTAGGAAAATAAAAAGTACAAACTCTCTAATTTCAAGTCCTTTCATTCTCACTAAAATATTGATAGATATTTTGATAATTTAATATTAATTAGGACTATAACTACTCCATCATAGTACAACTCTGGGTTTTTAAAAAGATTTTCATTTAAAAAGTCTGTCTTCCTCTTGTTTTTTTCTATGATGAACAGTAAGTTCATGTTAGTAAGACCCTGCTTGCTTTCTCCATAGATGAATATTCAGAATACAGCAGGGGACATGTCACATAGGTGCTTCTATCGATAAATGATGTGTGGATGAAGTAGGGAAAAAACTCATTAACTTTAAAGTGCTTAAATGGTCTAATACTACCCAAACTATAAACCGAGGAACCAAAGTCTGAGTAAATATTTTAAGCACCCTTAAAGGAATTTGTTATCCCATGTATGTATGATATATCAAAGTATATAAGTGCATTCTACTGTCATGTATAATTAATTAAAACAAATAAAAAATAAAAAAATAAAATGTTTCTGAAATAAAAAAAAGAATTTGTTAGCTATCCTGGTAGGATGCACCAATGTGACTGGTGTTAGTCCTGTATAGTCGCAAATATTCTTGGTTTTCTTTCCCTTTATGGTGATTTTGGGTGACCCCTACAGCTGTATAATAGTGCCCTTGAAATTGCAATTTTAAAAGCTTCCATCTCCTGAAGCCAAAGATGCACCCCAATGAATCCTATTTTCCATCAGATAAAATTAACTACATCCTCTTCAAAATGTCTCAGAGCTTGCTGCCGAAGAGCGACTGTGAGTGCAATTCAAGGAGGTCAGAGATCTTCAAGGTGAAGCTACAGGTAGTAAGCTGGTTGTGCAGATGGGAGACAGGGAAATATACTGACACACCTCGAACCATTACTACATTCATGTACATTCTTGGCCGGGCAAGACAGTTCCGTTACACGATGGAAATACTATAGTATCCTGCCTTACGTAAGACTAAGGGTTGTGATTATCTGAGACAGCCAAATTTCTAAGAAGAAACAAAGTTCTACTAAAAGATCTTTGACTTCATAGATGGCAAGCATCTTATAGCCAATGTGCCATCATTTCACAGATGTGAAGCTAACACGTTCACTACAAATCAAAATATGACTTTCTACAAAGCTCGGGCTAGCAGGCAGAAGTTGGGGGTTGCAGGGAAGGATATTAGTACAAAGAAGTTGCTTTCTAAAACACTGGCTCTCTCTTTTTTTTTTTTTTTCAGTGTTAAGGATAGAACCCAGGATCTCATGCAAGGGCTAAGCAAGTGCTCCATCACTGAGCTACGTCACCAGGCCAAAACACTGGCTCTTGACAGTTCCTCAGTGTGTGTACACTGGGTTGCCATTTGTACTGGGGTTAGCCAGACAGCAGTGTGAGAGCGCAGTCCTCAAGACTGCCTTCACTTCTGATACCAGCAGCAAGCTTAGAAGGGTTCACAGATCACCCTAATAATTTGCTAAAATTCATATGTCTCATAGAAAATTATTAACTTACAGTTATGGATTCAGGGGAATAATACAGGAAATTAGCAAAGATTGTCTGGGAGGATTCCATATGCAAAACTTCCATTGTCCCCAGGACCTGGTACCAATGTGTGAAAATATGCACGGAGTACTGTCAGCCAGGGTAGCTCACGGTACACAGAATTGTATTGGGGCCTCATTATTGACTGATCAATTGCCCGTGTGAGTCAGTCTTCAGCACTCCCACTCTCCAACACATTGGCTAAGGGACCCACCATGAGCAACAACTTCTATCGCTAGGGAAATTCCAAAGGTCACCTTGTGGGAGCCTGGTAGAAAGCCCAGACTTCTTTTTGGTAAGGCCAAATCCCTACTACACAGTTTAGCCAGATCAAAACAGCATCTTAGAAAGAATATCATCTGGGGCTGTGGATGTAGCTCAATGGTAAGCTTGCCTAGCATTTGTGAGGCACTGGGTTCGATCCTCAGCACCACATAAAAATAAATAAGATATAAAAAAATACAATAGCATTAAAAAAGAATATTATCTTTAAAAGATAAGAAAGAATGATGCTATTGAGGTTTTGTTTAAGATCAAGTCTAATCTATAGGCCCACATTTGTCTTGTAAAAGATAAGCCACCAGAATATATACTTTGGTGTTCCTGTGACTTCTCATTCTCTAGTAGTCTAGCCCAGGCTGAATGACATGGTAGCTGGTCAGGGCTTCAAGAAAGATTTTTCTCATCTAAAACCAAACTTATTTCTCTCTGTAAAATCCACTTTCCACTAAATTTTCCAACCAGCTAAGCTCTTATTTTTTTGTTCTTTCGCTTCTTCTACGCAGACACTATGGATTGAATTGTGTCTTTCCTTCCAGTTCATATGCTTATGCCCTGTACCTAAAAATGTGACTATTTGAAGAGTCTTTAAAGAATTAATGTAAGTTAAAATGAGCTCATAAGGGTGGACTGTAGTCCACTATTATCCTTCTGAAAAAAATAAAAAGAACAGAACATAGACATTCACAGAGGGAAGCCACACAGGGAAAAGAGAGCCATGGACAAGCTCTGCAGAGAGGACTCAGAAAAAATCCAACCTTGCCAACACTTAGATCTCAGACCTCTAGCCTCCAGACTTGTGAGAAAACAAATGTGTTACTGAAGTTACCCAGTCTGTGGTACTCTGCAGCCTGGCAAGCTAATGTACCAATCAAGCTCTAATTCACATCCGTGGAAGTCAGATTTTTATTGCTGTGACCAAAATGCCTGACATGAAACTATCTGAAAGGAGGAAGGATCTATTTTGGCTCATGGTCTCCGAGGTTTCAGTCCATGGTCAGACGACTCCATCGCTTTGGGCCTAAGGTGAGGCAGAACGTCATGGAGGAAGGGCACAGTGGAAGAAAGTTGCTCAGTTCATGGCAGCTGGGAAGCAAGAAAGAGGGGAGCCGGGAAAAAACATCGTCCCCAAGGGCACACCCCCGCAGGGCCTACTCCTCCAGCCATACTCTACCTCCCTACCTTCTCACCACCTCCTGGTAGTCGCTGTAAATTATTAATCCATCAGATAGATTAATCCACTGATAGGTCAAAGCCCTCGTGATCCAATCATTTTCTAAAAGCCCCGCCTCTGAACATTGGTGCACTTGGACCAAGTCTCAACACACGACCTTTGGGGGACATTTGAGATTCAAACCACAGGATGTCCAATCTTTCAGTGACTGCTGCTGCTGCACCAGCTCTCTTCTCTTTCACTGGCAGAGCCCTCCCACGTGGCACTCCTGGCTCTCATTTCTCATACCTCCAACCAAACTCACCTCCAGGGTCAGACGACCCTTCCTACAGGAACACAGACATCAGGGCACTCACCAAGCAAACTCTTTTCAGTACTTTCTGCTAAAAGAAGACCAAATTCCTAGCCCAGCAGCTAATGAATGACCCTAGTGACCTCGCCAGTTGTATCTTGACTGATCTCTCAGAGTCACACCATTGATCTTCACTAAAGTTGTCACCTATCAACTATAGAGTGTGATTTTCCTCCTGAATATCTTTCTCTTCTACCTACTCAATACTTTTTTTTCAAGCCTCACCAAATACCATCTTCTTTATGAAGACTTCATAGATCATTGTAGTTAGAATCGATCTCTGATTTATCTCAAATTTTAGTTATTTTCATAGTTATGATCTTATTATAATGAAGAAATACATAGGGTGAAAAGTCAAAGGTTCTCATAGCACACAGTTTAAAAGATATTACAAAATTTAAAAATTATATTGAATATGTTTTCTTTCTTTCTTTTGGTAGTAGTGCTGGGGATTAAATGTAGGGCTTCATTCATGCTGGGCAAGTGATCTACCACTCAGCTATACCCCCACCTCTAGAGACCTTTTAATATCAAATCTATACCCAATTCTATATCCAAATTCTTAAGATCTCACATTAACCTTTAAGGGTGGTATTTGTGATGCAGTCTTCTCCCTACTACTGCTAAAAGAGATAATTTACTAAGGAAGACTAAAGATTTTTATCTGTTTAAATATACCTCAAAGCACCTTTTAAAAGCAAATCTAGTTTTAATCAACATTAAAGTAACACTAATATCCATTACCACAGAAACTGTACTGTTGCAGAATCTAATAACTCCACCTTAGGGTTTAATCATTTTATCAGATACTTATAAACATGTGCAAGGAAGGAGGTCAGAGCCCAATGCAATCTTTCAACTAAACCTGTCACAACACCTTTTTTGCTTCACTGATTTGCACATGAGCTACTAACAGGTTTATACAATGGAGTCATTTATACACTTAGGATAATCTGAATGATGTCTTCTTACCTACTGTGAGAACTGGTAGTAAAGAGAACATATAAGGCTATGGGTCATGGACCCTTTGATCCATCAATTACAGAACATTCATTTAGACATCCCAAGGATTACTAGAGGTAGCAATTTAATATCACCTTCATCATCAAGGGCAAGGTAAAATCTATGATTTAAATGCTTTCAAGGTACATGTAAAAAAATAAAAATAGTTTAAATATGAGAAAGGCGTATATCCAAATTTGGACATGCCTATCACTTTACTACACAAAAATGAATGGCTTCCATTAATAGAGGTAGCAATTTAACATCAATTTAAGGCGTTCTACCTTAAATATTATTCCCAATGAAAACTGTATCACCATTGCTTTTGATTTCCCCTTAGTTTACAGAATGGATGGAGGTGTAAGAAGCTTTCATCAAGTGCCTTCAGTTGTACCTGAATTCAAGAACAGCAGATAACAAGACCCATCTTGCACACTCCCACACACTTTTGAGTATTCAAGAGTGCTACCTAACAAACTATCTTCTGTTCAAACAGCAATGAAATTATTCTTTCATCCTGTTAAGAATAGTAAATGATCACACAGGATTAAAAACTTACTTGAACTTCGCTTCTACCTCTTCAGCAGCTTTCTGATATTGCTCAGTGGTGACTTTGTAGAACTCTGAGCTCTGTGGACAAAGATGGATAATAGAGTGTTCATTACCCAGGAGGACAAATTGTGTGAAAGACTTACAATTTCCCCAAACAAAAACAAATCATAAAACCTTATTTCAGCTGCTGAAGTATAGAAGGATTTCTTGTACTAAGTTTCATGGATACTTTTAGAAATGCATGGAAGGCTATTTGTTTAAATAACATACTGGTTGATATATGGATTTCAATTACAGAACCAAATTTCATAGTTATAATTTGTCATTATTTAATCCCCATGAGAAAATTCCTAGCATATTTTTGAAAGACTACTTAGATCTGTCATATTTGGAATCTACCATGGCAAGATCAAAGGACGTTTGAGATGAAATTTGCCTATTATTCCATCAGAGTTCCAACTAGGATGTTAGAGGATTATTTCTTTTACACAACATTTTGGCCTCAAAGTGAATTCTTTATGAATAAATTTTTTTTCAATCACCTCCATATGACCAAAAGAGCATCGACATTCAGAACCATCATTAGGAATGAGAGGGCAGACTTAGGTAACATTAATTTAAAAAATGTTTCCTCTTATATGAACATGTAAGCAACACAAACCAAATTGCAATGGTAAAACAATGCCTTTCCTAGGGCAGCTGACTAGCTACTTTGAAACCAATCTTACCAATCTTAGAGGGTGGCCTAAATGACCCCACCAGCCCTCAGACTCAATGAAATATCCTGCCAAATACACGGCAGTGCTAAAGAACACAGTACAATACAGTGGTATATTGTGTGCCTTCATTCCTTAATCACTCAGGTTTCACATGCATGGCTTGGGGTAGATTATTTTTTAATAAATCATTGTTGGTTGGTGAGAAAATGAAAATGAAATCCACTTCACACCAGCGACCCCTTTGCATTTAACAATCTGGGTTGTCCAATGACAGTCACATCCAGGTTTCTAGGATGTAGATAAAATCAATAGGTATGTGATTAGACAGCAGATGCAGGGTGGCTGGAGCCATAGACAGGTCACCATTTGAGATGATGAATGGCTTTCTATCAACCTATAGTCCCCTACGATGCTAACATTTACTATAATCTTATTTGGGTTACGATTTATCTTTCTTGCACCTGATCAATAAAGATGAACAGAACAGTTGTAAGGATCGATTGTAATTTTTTATCATTTTCAAGCACAAAGGTGCATTTCTGACATGAAGACAATATTCGAAGTATACTGCTTCTGCATTTTTAAAAATTGCAATTTGAGTGATCAACTGCACCAGTCTATATGCTGAGAGGTTTTAATTCATCTGTTGGTCTAAAGCTATCAAAAAGTCATTTGTCTTCTCAGATATTTTAACTTCAGGTTATGTCACATTTTCCTATCTGTTTCACTTATAAGGTTTTTTTTCCTTTAAGATACACACCAGTCATGACATGTTCTTTTGCAATGTTTGATTTAAGCTTTCTTTTGAACTTTTTTTTTTTTTTTTAAACAATGAGGGTAGCAAAAAAAGGCAGTTACTAATCTATCACTAACAATGACAAGGAACTCTCAAATTACTATGATTAACTGTCAAGTGGGCATTATGTTACTGAATTATCTATTAAAATGCTGGCAAAGCAATAACATCTTGATTAATACTTTCACTTATTTTAAGAAACTATAACATCTGGACAGAATGGGGTTGAAAGATCTGGTTTCTGGTTCTTTTCTGTGACCTTGAGTAGGTCTTTCTCCCCCACCCTCACCTCACTTCCTTTCCAGGGTTCTTAACCTGTAAATATGGATGGTAATATTAGCCCTGCTTATCTCTATCCAAACTGTTGTAGAAATCAAATAACATAAACAAGAAAGCTGTGAAAACTGTTAACTGCTTTTGCAGAGTAAGATCAACATCCAAATAAAATAATTTTACAAGAAAATAACTACTTTGGGTAATTCCACTCTGGATACAGATTCTAACTGACCAAAAAGTAAATATGACATTTCTAACAAGAATGATGCACAGAGCAAGGGTTTCCATAATAAGGTGAGCTCTCCTCTTGTTCCATTATGCCAAATGCAGGTAATTATTACTGAATGTGTCAAAATTTCCCCTAGGATGTTAAAACACAAAAGACCAGTATACCCATAGCCTGCAAACTTAGCATATAATCTCAAATTAAAGTTTTAGACTTTATTTAGGCTCCATTTTTCAACCTCAGTGACCAGTTTCCCATGCCGCATAAATCTTCCTCACAATGAGAATTCCTCAGGAGGCAGCACCAAATGAATAAAATTCTAAGGGAATAAACAGAAACATACTCAAGACACGTAGGCAGACAGTGTCTGATCCACTCAAATAATTTCTTATTCATTCAACATTAGGTCCTTATTATCCAAATAACATCCATTTTGGGAAATTAAACCCTGAACAAGTTTTTCCATCTTATATGAGACGAAAGAAAAACAATCATAATGAAAGGCCAGAGGGGCCAAGTTAAAAATTACAGATGGTGTTTTTCAAGTTCAGAAAGAACAGAGATCTTCTTTGGCCCCAGAAAACACTTTAGAAGCACCACCTATTCAAAATGAAAAGACCCCAAACATAGTGCCAATGGGAGAATGGATAAATTTGCACAGTGAAAATTTGTAGAGAAAAGGAATCAAATATGTGTATGTGTGTATATATATGTGTGTGTATACAGATATTTTATATACATAATATAAGTATATATACACACACACAGGGTGAATTGAAGAAATATGGTAGGATGCAATCTATGTCAAGTTTAGAAAAGTGCAAAATAAAACACAAGGATACTAATGACAAATTTCACTGGCTATCTCCAAGTTGTATGGTAGTGGTAGAAGGGGACCAGAAGGGCAGACTGCTATGAAGGAAACACAGGGTGGGTTTCACTACAGCATCATAACATCCCTAAAATGAGGTATTGGTGCAGCTAGTGGTTACACTGGTTTTAAACATTTTATAATACATAAATAATTTGTCTTAACCCACCCCTGCCAGCCACAAAGGAGCTAATAACAGCAGCAAATGATTAACTAGACTACAATATAAAAAGCTGGAAAAAGATAGATGCTGAAGACGTTGGCAGTACAGAGATTTTATATGTTCTTGAAAACTAAGCCACTGGGTGCACATTAAGAAACAAATGTATTTTTTTCCAGCTTTTCATTGTGAAATAATTTTAGACTTACAGAAAAGGGGCAAAAAATAGTAGCGGGTCCCTACGTATCATTCAGCTTTCCCTCATGCCAGCATCTCAGTCATACTACAATGACCTAGAGTGATAACAATGAAACATACTTGAACTAGTAGTTGTAGTATCTGGTATGCACTAAACCTCAGACTCTGGAGTTTTCCATTAGTGCTCCTCTTCTATTCTGGGATCTAATCCTGGATCCTGGTTAGCATGAAGTTGTCTTGGCTCCTCAGTCTCCTCTAACCTGTGGCAGTTCTCAGTCTTTTCTTATCTTGGCACTTCTGAAGAATATGGGTCTGGTTATTTTGTAGAATGTTTTGCAATTTAGACTTGTCTGAGGTTTCCTTATGGTTCGGCCGAGTTCAAGCATGCTAGGGAAGAATACCACAGAAGGAATGTGCCCTTCAGGGGCTCCATGATGTCACAGATCTTTTTACTGATGTTGACCTTAATCACTTGATTATGGTGGTGTCCACAGGGTTTTTCCACAGCAAAGTTACAATTTTTCCTTTGATATCTTGCAGGAGATACTTTGAGACTGTGTAAATATCCTGAGGCTCCTCAAGGTTTTGTCCATCACTTTTCTGTACCCACCAGTAAATCCTGCCTACAACCACAATGATCCCGTAGCGTTCTGATGGTGCATATTCTTTTGTGGTTCTGGGGATGGAACCCAGGGCCTTACGTATGCTAGACAAGCACTCTACCACTGAGCTACATCCCCAGCCTGTGCACTTATTTTTAAGTAACATCACTGCATACCTTATTGATATATAATGACAGATCTTCATTTACTTTTTTACTTGATAATGAAAGCTATGTAGCTGTATAGGAAGTCTTTAGAAATAAAATTTTCCAAGAGTGGGTAGCCGTCCTAATGATCTCTACAGTGTGATTATATATTATGGAATGGGAGATAAAGGGGGCCCAACTCTTGCCCTACTGTATTGTGAAGCTTTGAGTAAAGGCTTATGGACCAACTGCGTTAGGGGTACTTTTGGACCTTACCAAACTGCAGTCCTGGGTAACACCCTCAATCTCTGGGGCCAAGAAGTTGCATTTTTAAATATTTCAGATGATTCTCAATACCCACTAAATCTGACAACTAATGGGCTTTCAGAACAATGAAAGAAGAATGTACTGTTTAACTTGCCATTCATAGTGAAAAATAATCTGTGTTCCTGAAGAATGATGGCAAACATCACTTTCCATAATTAAATATAGCTATAATCTTTACAAAGTTGTTCCAAATTAGTGATTCTGCCAGCATTGTCTGCAAATCACTAGTGGACCCCAAACTGCTCCAAGAGCTCTAGCTTCACACATTGCCTAGCAACGCTGCAATGTTGCTACCCTGAATGGAGAGGAAGGAGAAGTATAATAATTTTCAGAAAGGTTGCTTTTGTTATCTCTGTTGTCTTGAGTTGGTAACAGGTGGTAATGCTGCTATGTTTTTTATTAATTACAGATTACTGTTACTTTAAATTCATCATTGTAACTAAGTTTGTTATTTGGTTAACCCTACAATCTGTAGTAACATATAATTACACCAAGTGTATTTTATCTAATCATTTTATAATAGCTGAATATGGTTCAAATAAGTAACATCCACATTCTCATTTCTAAATTAGTTACATGTGTATTTCCTTCAAACTTGGCTGATACATAAAGTCCTTTTTATTGTATGGGTGGGGGTAAAATCCTGGTAAGATGTCTTTAAAAAGAGAGCCAAAAAGAACAGGTAGAGAAAGGTGTTCATGACCTTGCAAGGTCGTCTTTCGATGAATGATTATTGCTTTGCATAAAGGCTTATCACTTCTGTCTGTAAAGACCTCGACAACCTAAAATTAAAAATATCTCCACTCATATTTGTTCTGTGTAGTCTCCTGCCCCATCAACCACAGGAAAAATTCTTGACATGATTTGCCGGGTGGAAGTACAAATTCATGGCAGGTAAATGTGATTTAAATCAAATACTAAAGGTCCGATTTATTAATTTCTTCCTTTAAGACAGAAACTTTTATTGATAAAAGCATAAAACATGTTTCCCACCAAGACTTTCTTCGAGAGGTAGATCTCATAAATTCAAAGTAGATGATAGTATCTTTTAGCACTCTTAAAAGTCTGATAAAGGCTATCTTTCTTTATCAAGTGTAATGAGTTCCTGGAAGGTGAATGATCTAAAAAATAACAATATAATTCTTCATATTTGGGAGATATTTCTGTCACCTATGTTAGAGGACAAGGCATTACTGGAAACAACAGGTATTTTTATTTTCTATGTAAAACATCTTCTAACCTGAGGCACCAGCAATCAATTACTGGAAACAGGAGCAGCAAGCTGAGTGGGGACATTGTTCCATTGTACAGAACTTTTAAGTGTTTCATTTAGAACATGAAACATACGTTGCCCACTGCATTTTGCACTGCGCAGTAGAGCACTATGGTTAAGGACACGGACTTCTGGGGTCACGTTGCCAAACCTTGGTTCCACTCCTGTGGAATTGAATAAGTTACTAAACCTCAAAAACTTGCCTCCCATATGTAAAACAGGGTCAGTAACATCAATTGCCTGGTAGGATTCTTTGGATATTAAATAAGATAGTACAAGAAACTAATATACTTTTTTCCAAGGGACATTTTTAAAATATTTAGAAAAGAACAAAGTCTTTCCTTCTATTAAACCAAGCATTACATTCAGTGTGGAAATGTGAAGGCGATGGCTAGTCATTGTGGGAATGTTAATAGTTATGGGGCTAACCAACTAGCCATGTAAAAATCAGACCAATAATTTTTGACCTTGTCACCAATGAAATCCAATGAACTAAATGAAATAGCAAAAGTACTTTAGTGCCAGGACTTTCCACAGCTTTAACTCTTGCTCTGCATTGTAAAACTCCGAGTAGTATTGTTCATAAGGATTCCCAAACTGATTGCTCCTGGAAACCTTTGACTATGATGCATCTTTTCTTAATTAATTAATTAATTTTAATTAGGTATCTATGACAGCAGAATGCATTTTGATTCATTGTACACAATTGCAGCACCACTTTTCATTTCTCTGGCTGCACACTATGTAGCGTCACACCATGTGTGCAGTCATACATGTACCTAGGGTAATGATGTCCATTTCTCATCCACCATATTTCCTGCCTCCATGCACCCTCCCTTCCCTCCTCCCATTTGCCCAATCAAAGTTCCTCCAGTTTTCCCAAGCCTCCTCCCTCCCTATTATGGACTAGCATTCACTTATCTTGAGGGAATAGAATCCCCTGTAATGGTCCATGAGAAATGCTGAATTAAAGAAAAGTCCAAATATTATTTCAATCCTGCACTTTTTGACACACTACTTTTCTTTTCTCAAAGCAATATTTTCTTATGGATTACTTTAAAACTAATGTTAAGAAATGAGAAACAAATAAGAAAGGAGAAGAAACTGACAATATCGAAAAATGATTCAAAACTGATGACTGATGCTATCACCTTTTATTCAAAGAACATGCTATTATTGCCAAGAGTTTTTAAAATGTGAGACGAAATCCTTTCAAGAAAATTGTTGCTGTACCTGCCTCATGTTCTCTCGAGTCCTGTGGTAGATTACAAAAATAGCCAAAATTTCTTATTCCTTTCTGTATTCATGTCCCTTGGCTCTTGGCATGAAAGGTAAGGTCTGTTTCCCCACCCCTTCAATCTGGGCTGTTCAGTGACTTCTCTGGACAACAGAAGGGAATGGAAGTAGCAATGAGCCAGTTACAAACCTGGGCTTCTGTCTTGGAACCCTGCCTAGGTGCCACATCAATAAGTCCAGGGAAGCCTACTGAAGTACCCAGGCCATCCTAGTCCAGCCAAACCTCTGCCATCTCAGAAGGAGAGAGCCCACACTGCCCAGATGACACCAGCTGAACAGATGACCTGCAGAATCAGGAGGTAAATACACAGTGAGTGTTTTAAGCCTTTAGTTTTGGGGCAGTTTGTTATATAGAAAAAGTCACTGATTCATGTCCTTTCACTGTGTTCTCATAAAGAACACAGACTTTTACTGAAGCACTTACCACACTAGACCAACAATATGTGTTTCCATATGGTCTCTAACTATCCATAAGAAACCCAAGGCGGGTATCTTGTCCTATTCATCTTAACACTTAGAGCACTTAGCAAGATACATGGCACATAAAACTCACTGAAATAATGTTAGAGTGGCAGCAGTAATCCTGAATTGCACTTCAACTTTGGCTCTTATTTAAAACAGGATGGGACAGGGAGACAAGTCTTATGTAAATATAATACTGTCATAACAAGAATAAGATGAAATACTCTATTTATTGGGTCTCCTAGATGGATAATACTTCAACCTGCAGTGCCACATGTATGTACACACACACCCACATACACACACACAAAGGGCATGGATGTTGCTTAAGACTGTTCAATTATAGCAACAGTATAGTCAGAGCCGCAAACAGTACCTCTGGCTAAACCGGTAAAGCAATTAGTTTTTTCATGTAATAAGAAGTTTGGATGTTGGAAACCGAGGACTGAAGTGGCTGCCCAGCTGCGACATCATTTCACTGGGTTGTTTTCTCTATTCCTTTCTAGTCTCCCTTAGCATTTAGCTTTGTCCACATGGTCTCAAGATAAGTTACGGTCCCTCCTGTCCCCCATTAATATATCCATGCTCTAAAGGAGGAAGAAAGGAAAGGTAGAGAGGGGGAAGAGAAGTCCTCTCCAGAAGTTTCCGCTTAACATCTCTTTGGCCAGAATTATAGACCATGCACAATGCTGGCTGCAAAAGAGGCTGGGAAATTCAGTATTTTTGCTTTCCTACTTTAAGGGTAAAGAAAGAGAAGAAGGAATTTGCAGAGTTTTATTGAGCCAATTTATCATACCTGCCACAGAGAGTTGAGGCAACAGCACAAAAGCATGTACAGAACCGTATGGGTAATTTAAGACGCAGGATTTCCAATGTCCCTTCAATTCCTAATCTGGGGTATGTGTGGGGACTCACCCATCTGATACCCAAGAACAAAGTCTTAGACAGTGTTGGAAGGAAATGGAAATCAAGAAGAGTGGGCATCGTTCCCAAGTTTCCTTGGCTGGCTGCAGCCCAAGTTTGTGAATGCGTGATACACTGCCATTTTCCATTTTCAGAATGTCTCTCTTTTAAAAGTATATATTAAAATGCACACACACAGATACACGTTATTGCTAGATTTGAAAAGTGTTTTCAAGTTCTAAATTAGATCAAAAGAAAACATGCACACATGCAGTGTTCTTGCAATCTTTTCTTGGATTCTGAATCTTATTTCTGCTCCCTTGTAGCTACTATGATAGCACCTATTGTGTATAAGAAAAGAACAAATCGAAAAGTCATAAGAAAAATTTGTTAATTAGCCCTTGGCAGTTCTTTAACAAAATGCTTCATAAAGAGATTAGGGCCTAAGTAGATAACACACCAGAGCCAAGGTATAATTTAAATTCTGGTGGCCTGAAACCATTTCGTAGAGGAGAAAACATTCCTCCTCACTGTCCACTCAAGGACTGTGCAACTCCATTGTTTATTTAGCCCAAAATGAACAGCAGAAGAAACAAGTCTGTTCCTGAATACGATCAGTCCAGCCGTAGGTGTGGTTTTCCTCTTTGTAAGTAAATCTACAACTTCAGCTAAACACTACAGGTCTCAACATACCCAATACACATGTCACTTGATGTGGTTTGCCAATTCAAACAAAGGTCCCGGACTCAAACACCAATGCCAACAAGAGAGTTCCTAGGTCCAAATCAGTCTTGTTTATATGTTTTGTGATAACACTCCCCTAAGAAGTAGGTTATAACACATGATACAGGTACATGTTTCCTCCAGGGTGGAAGCAAGCATTTAGGAACCCAACTTAATGCTCCATCAACTGTAACTCAGACACAATTCCAGTCACGGAAGCCCTGAAACAGTTATTTATTTAATGGCATCAGGTGGCCCAAAAGAGTTCGTGCCTTATCCACCATCCTGTCCGAATTACACAGAATCCAAAGACTGACTTTGCAACATAACTACATTTATAGCTCAACAATTTTAAGAGCTATCGATTTAAAAGAAAAAAAATCACTAATGGTCCAAATTTAGTTTATCTAGTGGTTTCAGTATTTCTCCTGAAAAACCTTTTATCGGAAAACTTAATGGCTGGTGTGAGTTTCGCCTCTCTCTGTTTCCCTGTTGTAGTCTGTTAGAGTTGGGCAAGAGAAGAGTGGGATCTGAAATTCTCAGTAAGAGAAGGGTCCTTTGAATAGAGTAGCTGGCATCTTAAAGGACCTTTTACTAGGGGAACTTTTAAAAGCCAGGGCCCTGGTTGCATTGTCTTCTTTCATGCCCTTCTTGCCCTTGTACCTGCTGTCCCCAGGACAAAGCTCATTGAAACAGCTTGCAAATTGCCGACACGGGCTCAGATTCATGGTATATCAGATCTAGTATTCTGCATCTAAAAGTACACCAAGCAAGGAATGGTTTGGGCTATTTAAACTGAGTCTCACTTTTTTTTTAACATCTAAAATGAGGTGTGATTCCATCAACGGGACAATAGAAGTTCACTGGTTGGCACATAGCCTGAGTTCTCCTTGCAGAAAGCAGAGGTTCTCAGTTACAACACCCCCAGCACTCTAAGAGCCTGAATTTCCACTAATTTACCTGCAAACTACGCATGAACCTGAAACGTAGTAGCTGAGTAGATGGTTTCACACTGCGCCTCTAACAACCAGCTTTGCTATTTGTTTTGTTGTTAATATTAAACTCAAAAGGCTATGTATTTATCTTTAGGATTGCTAAATTTCTGCTAATAACCATTTGTGAATATTCATCAGTATATCTTAGTTTTCTCAGCCCTATTCTTTTTTCAAATTTGTTTCACTAGTGATCAATACCAAATGACTAACACTTTCTATTGATTCAAAAATCGTATCACATTCTAAAGACAAATGAAGATTCCAAGTAGGAAAAAAAGAATCTCATCCCAACATCTCTCCTTCCTTTTTAGATAATCCTGGCTTTAAGCTGGATACAGTCAACTAAAGTAAACTATCATGCTTGCTCCCAATTAGGCTGAGCTGTAAGCAGAATTGTTCTGTGAGACTTCCAGGTAGGCTGCATAAAGAGAGTTGACAGGGTATCTTTTTAGGTTATTTGCATTACCCCTCCCAACCCCCACACCCACTACCCCAGCCTTCCTTTTGCAATGTAGGTGTGATGGCTTGAGCTCCAGCAGCCATCTTGGAATGTGAGATTAAAGAGGGAAACTGTTAGGGTACAGAGTGAACAATAAGGGGGTTCTGATGACACCAAAGCTACCAGGTCAGTCCTGAGTTGCTCACCTTTAGACTTTTATTAAATAAGAGAAAAATAAACTTCTTTTTAAATTAAGCCATTCTATTTTTTATGATATACGGAGTCCAACTAATCAGGCACAGTCCTTCTTGAAGCGCTGAGATGTTTGCTTTTCATACGCCTCATGAATAACTTCAATAAAGCCAAATGCAGCGACACCCTGGGACAGCTCTCCTTTGCAGTAGTACTTTGCTTCCACTTGTCAGAAATTTCCTTTTCCTTCTGCCTCTGTCCTTCTCCAACCAAGAACAGGGAGTATTAGAAAAAAAAATTTCCCATGTTTCTCATGTTTAACTCCAGCATCAAATCTCATCATCTCGAAAAAGCCACATCTTGTGAAAAGCCCATTGTCTCCTGGGTACCTGGGCAAAAATTAATAAACTGCTTTTGTAATTACTCTTTTGCTCCATCTTTACCATTTCTCATAAAAGCAACAGAGCTATTCAGAGCTGCTGCTGGCATTTCCAGTTTTATTCCAGGAGCTTTAGAAACTTCACTAATTAGAGTCTCAGGTTTCTTTTCCTTGACTTAGTTTTCTAATTAAAATAGGAACCCCAGATTCGCTGGCAGCCTTGCCACTACGCAAGGATAACCTTAGCTAAGGCATCCCATCCTCAGTTTCTTCATCTGGGAAATTTAAAAAAATACAGCTGCACCCAAAACTCGCAGGGCAGCCTGCGTTTCCTTTCATTTGTTCACCTCTCCATGCCCCACGTACTGAAGGTCGTGCCAGTTATGAGGCCAGGAACCGGGAATATAGTGAGCAAACAGAGACGTGGCCCTGCTTTCATGGAGCTGATGGCATAATAGCAGAGACAGGCATAAACTTTAAAATCATAAATAAATGTGTAATTAGTAAAGTATCACAGCGCCCTAGAATGGCTATGTAGAAGTTTTTATTTCTAGGAAGGGGTTTTTCTAATGAGTCTCTAAAGCCCTATATTTCTCTAAAGTACCTGACTGCCTTTCATATTTAGCTCTTGACTTAGCTATGATTTCATTTCCTCTTTATTTCTCTGGTTATTTCTGTGAGACACCCAGAGGCTACATCTCTGCGTTCTCTCTCTTAAAAGTTATTCTGACCTCTTTTAAGGATAAAGATCTAGTGATGTACACCTGTAATCCCACCTACTCAGGAGGCCAAGGCAGGATGATTGCAAGTTCAAGGCTAGACTGGGCAACTATGCAAGACCCTGCCTCAAAAGAATGATTTAAAAAAAAATAAAAGGAAGGGCTGGGGGTTGTGGCTCAGTGGCAGAGCACTCGCCTCGCACATGTGAGGCACTGGGTTCGATCCTCAGTACCGCATAAAAATAAACAAAGAAAAGATATTGTGTACAGGTATAACTAAAAAAATTAAAAAAAATAAAATAAAAGGGAAAAGGTCTGGGGATGTATCTCAGTGGCAGAGCACTTGCTGACATGTCTAACCCCCAGTACTAGAAAAAAAAGAAAGGAAAAAAAAGAGAGAGAAAGAGAGAGAGCGAGAAGAAAAAAAATGAGATCTACTTGTCTTAATATGGAAAATATGTGAACAAAGCTGCAAAACACTTTGAAGAGTGTTCCTGAAGGTGACTGGCATGTATTCAGCACACCGATACCCAGGAATGTCCTGCGATGAACGATTTGTATGGAGGAGATACTTTTCTTTCTCATTTAATAGCCTTCTGAAACAACTTAAGGTTTTAGCATGGCCTTACCTAATTTTTATAAGAAAACTGATTATATCTTAATTTCCATGAGGCATCACTCCACAATCCTTATGCAAGGAAGTTAACTGCTCTACATAGAACTGGGAAAGTGACTGGTCCTTTTCCACCCAGCTCCCATTTTTTCATGCTTAATTGTATTTTTCTCACTATGTCCTTTTGTATTATGCCAACAAAAGGTCTTAAAGCCCTGTCTGTAGCTCTTCTCCCTGGGACAAAACAGTACCACTCTTCTACTCTCACTTTTGGACTTCTGTATCATATGCATGAGACCTTTCTGCCCACACCGTGGTTTGTGTCTCACTGTTTCTTCCACAGGGTGAGACAAAGCAATTTCAGTTACATCAGAAAGATTATCAAGAGAATTTACCAGGATGTCTTACAAGACCTGTAGGGTAACTCTTAAATTACTACATGTTACCGGTACAGAAAACTCTGCTTCTCTTGAGGGCTGTGTGATGCAACACTGTCACTCTGGAGGTCACAAGTCTTCCTTGGGAAGTGCTGGAGGAGGTGACAACACTGCATGCACATTTAACAGCAACCAGTGGGCTGCTTCACAGTGGAAGAAGCTGAGATCTCCATAGTGTCTTATCTAATTTTTATAAGAAAACTCTCAGGCTTGCTCTCCCCTGTACCAGAGCAGGTCCCTTCCCCTCTCCCGTGGGCAGGTCCTCCAGAGGTCTAACAAAGAACCTCTCCTGGAACAGTGACAATGGAGCCCTCTTGAAGACAGTGAGCTAAGAAGAAAGCCAAAAGCCACCACCCTCACTGTAGAGGAAGCAGGCAAACATTAGCTCATTTACCAGCAACTACTTAGCACTTGGGCCAATCCCAGTTGACACGGATCATCTAAGGAATTTACGGCACATGCTCACTTGGATGACCTGGCTTCCAGCCTCTCTCAGATTCTGAGGCCACCCTCAGATTCACTCATTCAAAAAGCACTGTGGTCAATGAGCTAACACGGCCAGGTGCAGGGATAGTCCCTGAAGAGGCTACGGGAGACTAATGGGGAGAGAGATGTACAGTTAACCAGGCACAGTCCACAAACATACCTGGCCTCAGTTTTTACTGTTCCATCTTTGCAAATACCATCCAACTTAGATCCATCCTATTGACAGAAAATATGATGCTATTAATCATGTAAAGAAAACACAGGCTGAAAGACTATAGGAAGACCTCTGAGGTCATTTTCTTGGAACCCAGGTGAAGAAGAGTGAAAACACCTGTCACCCTTGAGATTATTTACAGTTAATTTTCTAGAAGAGACTCATAAGCAACTGGTGGGAGAAGAATGCTTCCCAAAGCCAAAGAAAAGCAGGAATCTCTGTGCTAGGGAAGAAATGGGACATTAGAGAGGAAACGGGAGCTTGGGGTGGATAGAAAAGACAAAGCTAGCCTGCTGCCCACTTTTGCCTAAAACTTGATTTTTAAATATGTAATTTCATCAGATCTCTCTCATGAGATGAGATGGAGATATTCCACTGAGGCCCAACCCATAAGGTATTCTGATCCAGAGACTCTACTTACAAAGAACTCTCCTGAAAACTGGGCAAACTCGTCCATAGACGCCTCAGAGCTCTCCCTGCTCAGAAGTAATACCTCGCCGACACAAAGAAGGGGCTCTCAAGAAGGGTGAGTGCCACAGACAAGCTCAGATCCCAGACTCTGTGCACTTCCCTGAGGAAATAAGATGATGAGAAAATCCTGACTGACCCCAGCGGACGTTCGAGCTGTGGGTTTAATGAGGAGCGGCTCTGATGCCGCGGATAAGGTGAAGCATCCTCCAGCTTCCAGAGATAATTCCATCACCTTCTTAAAGAGTTATTTGTGTCACCTTCTAAGTAAATAACATTACTTGGTGTATAAAATAGATTTGCTCATTAACAACTCTGGTGCTCACCCTCTTTTAAAGCGTACATTGAACACGTACATTCAACAGTCTTGGGACCTGTATCTCACACCTTCATTTAATAAAGTCATAGGACTGTGCAGGGAACTGGCATGGAATGGCCGTCTGTCAGTTTCTCCTTTGTGAATCACAGGCACTGTGCACTATCAGAGGTCTAACTAAGAGAAACTCTAAGACCTCACCACAAGGACAAATTTTAAAATAATTTTATTATTTTCTAAGTAGAAATTTTACCTAACAGAAAATGCCATTCTTAAAATCTCCCAATTGGGGCCTGGAGGAGGTAAAGGTCTAGAACACAGGTACTGGCACACACGCCTCCTGATAGCAGTATTTGAAAAAATTTATGAGACAAGGACTGATACAATCATCTTATTTTACACCTATCAAACTGGTTTTCATTGGCTTTAAAAAAAAACAGATTAAGTATCAATGAGCACACAAGAAAGTGGGTTTTCTCAGAATTTACTAGTAAGAGTATAAATTGGTGCAATTTATGGCAACATTTCAAATACCTTTCAATAACATATACTCAAATTCAAAAGTTCAATTTCTAGAAACATCTGAAATAATCATGGGTATAAAATTTAACTAAAAAAGTGTTCATCACAGACTTTATTATATTGAAAAATGGAAAACAAACATTCAACCACATAGGATAGCTAAAATAGATCATCCAGATGATGGAAAGATGGGGTTGTTTAAAATTATTATTAATTTCTTCTTTTGAAGGAAAAGGAGAGGAGAAATGTTTAAATTCCTTTAAGTTTTAGCTCTTGATGAACAGATTTAAGAATGAGGATGTCATAACAATTTCTTATGTTACAAACTATACGAGCTCTTCTTCAAAACAAAAAAATAATAGCATAAGTCTGACATTTCCACCTGCTACATGTGGATCCAACCATAAGCCAATACAGACAACAATAAGGATTAATTTTTAACAAGTGGATATGGAGCATATTTATTTTAAATTATGGAGGTTAATGCTCTCGTTATTTTTGGTGTCTCTGGAATTCAGCTGCCATTTGTTAAGTGGGTCAATATTCATTCTTTTTTCAATCTAATGTTTTCAGACATCCAACTCCTACAGGGTAAGGTAGTAGTGGTAGCTGAGGGGATATTAAAAAATCAGTTATGCAATTCCAGTGATCATGATCTATCAGATGTGGTGCCTAGAAAGAGAGGGGATTTGAGATTCCTCCTTGCCAAGTAAACACAATTCCATCAGAGCAAGAGTCGAGGCTATTAGGAGGTGGCTGGAGACTTGGGCTCCCCTAAAGCAAATATTATCAGTAATCAATCATTTCTCCTATTTATCTCTTTTGATTTCATGATTAAAACCAGCTGAGGAGGGAGTAAGGCTAGGTGCTACTGTCTTCATTTTTCCCTGCCGGGAACAGTGTGCATAACTGAGGCTGTACGTTTCCTTGGTGTCCCATGGGTATTAAGTGCTAGAACCAAAGGAATCTAGATCTTATACTCTAAGTCCAGAAACAGAAGGCCTTAGGTGTTGAGATTTAGAAATATTTTAGCAATGGATGGTGTCCAACTGAGTGCCTGACAAAATTCATGCTTTTCTTTAACTATGAGGTCTTAAATTTATTTATTAACAGTCACAGAAGAAATGAACTGCAACATGAAAGGAAAGATCCACCCCAGATGATACACCTCGAGTTTTAATTTTCTTTCCTGGATTTGAGCATAAACTCAGGTCTTAATAATTGTGACGTGGTTTTCCCTAGTGCTTGCAAAGGTATGAAACCACACAGGTGAATAGAAAAATCAGTCTTAATTTAAGGGTTAAAAATTTCAGATATAAAATGGAGAAAGATTTCAAAAGTGGCAAGGAGATCACCTATCCCTTTCAAAGATGTGTTTATCTTTTTGTATTTCAAAGGAAAGGCCTTTTGAAAGATTTGGCATAGAAATATGCATGTGAATAGAAGCACATTGAAAAGTCTTAGCTTTCAGATATAATGGCTCTCGGTTAGAAAGCACTGTGCAGGATTCCTGACTCTCTAAGGTGCATTTCATATGCTGCCAAGTACACCAAGGGCCCTGCAGTATCGCCTCTGTCCAGCTTCCATCTGATGGCTCATTAGCATTTTCCTGAATTATGACCCCAAACCTTACTGCTGCTTAAAAGTGCCACCCCTCCACTCAGAAGTGCACTCCTTCATATGGCACCAAATACCACAGAATGTGTCATATTTCTTTTTTCTTTTTTTAAAAGGAGGGTGGGGTAGGATGGGTGGAATGGGGAGAAAAAGATAATTATGGAGGACACAATAAGCAAATCTGATAGTCTTCTAGAAATATTCATGAAAATCTGTCCCTGAAAACGGCTGGTATTTGGTAGCCAATCTTTTCCACATGACTCTTCAGAGAAATGTTCTTAGAAAGATCCCACAAAAGGGTGATAACAAAATGCATCTCATCAAATGATCTTTCATTCTGGCACAATGTCGCTCTCTCACATTTTCCATGTGGGTTGCAACTCTCCTCCTTCCAAGGCCTAGCTCATTTACTCCATCTTAATTACACTGTGCATTCTGCCGAGTAGAGTCTGAGGTCTTTCAAGCAGTCCTGTAAACAAGAATGCATCCATACAGGAGGGACAAAGCATGCTGCTTCTACCTGCTCCCACAAAGGCAGATTCTGGGGATTTAGGAGGCCGAGGTCTACCAAAGTGTTTAAAGAATAGCACACTCACCCCACAGGAGAAAGGCTCTTGTGCAACTCTGCTCTGAACACATCTCAAGGGGAAGCAACTGGATCTTTATTTTTGAAAAAGGTCTTTATTAAAAAGATAAATGTAAAATATAAATGGAATCTGGGGTAAGCAATGTGAATTAGGCCCTGAAATGATTCCTTTTCTTCACATACATCCACAGAAATTACAAAGCAAAGCAAAGCAAGTCTGCAATAACCAGGCTCGATTTGAATCAGCTTATTGCCTGGTGTGACCCAAATGTAACCAGACCAAATCCATCAGCAGCTGGATATAAATGGCCTTGTGCTAGGCTTGGTTTCAACAGGCATCCCCTCTGCCTGGTGAAAGCCCTTTCTCCAACAAGAGGCAAAGTTATTAAGAAATTGTTTGTCATCTTAGATTGGACTGATCATTTGTTTCCCTGAATTCTTTTTCTCATCATTTACTCATTACACGCCTCCTCCTGATGGAAGTAGACATTTATTAGCTTCTGCATTTATTACATTGGCAAACAGAAACATTCTGCTGCATTTCCTGGGGGTTCATTCATTTATCTATCGGATAAGAGACTGAAGTTTTCTACAGGGCAGAAAAATTAAAATATCAGTCAGGTTGACAGCTGGGAAAATGAGGGTCTCTCTGCGACAAGAAGCTTGCTCAAGCTTTTGGTTTAGTGAGGAGCCGTGCTGTTATTTCACCAAGCTACCATTTCATATATAACCAAAATGGTGGCTATTAGCTAGTGAACAGGCATTTCAGATAAATAGTATACATGGCGCACTGTAAAGTATCTGAGATGCAAAGCTAATTGCTATTTTAAATGGAAAATACAACAAAATGCTTTTAAAGATCCATTTATACGGGGAGCTAGGGAAAGTATTGCCTTATTAAATCCATGAAACGGAAGCTAGACCCACTGAATTTTAAGTTGTGAAGGACCTTACAGGTCACTGAATCCTTTTGCAAGAATCTCCTTTGCACTGTCCCTGACAAGTGATCCCTCTCATTTTGCCTGAAACACTGGTGGCAACGAGGAGACTGGCAGATCTCACGGTGCAGCCTGTTTTCCAGCAGAAGACTGGCTGGCAGGGGGCACTTCCTAAAGGTGGCCTGGCTGGTGTTGCTTTGTCTAAGCCATTCAACCCCTGGGGCCTCGGGGTCTTTGTTCTTAGATATTGAAAAACCTTATGTTGAAACAACCAGAGCTGAAGGAGAGGGAAATCATTTAGAGGCTCAACTTCAGACTACGTGGCCCTGTAGTCACCTTGGATAATTCAGCTCTTCTGAGACTGTGCCCCTGCATAAGCAGAGCAGGCACATTGCTCGTGATCCTCTATGCTGAGATGCAAGGCACATCTGAACTTGCTCAAAGCTCAGCGTTCTTTAGCGTTTTTTTATTTGTTTGCTTTAGTTCTTTCTTCAGTTCCTTCCCCTCTTTCCCCCTGGCTTCCCTTCCCTCAAGCCAGCTTTCCTCTTGCCACTTCAATTCTTGACAAAAAGCAGCAGCAGTAACGCAACAGCAAGTTCTGCAGAGGCCGCAGTCGCTAACACAACTCCTCCAGCGCCCGCCTCTGCCAGCCATGCCCTGGGCATCCAGATGCTCTGACACCAACTTTTTGGGGTTTATCTCTCAGTTCAGAGAAGCATAAAAATCCCCATATTGGGCCAGATAATGGTTATACAAAGGAATTTTAATTTCTAGTCTTTTGTCCTGTGAGTTTGTACCTTAGAAAACCCCAGTCCTCCTGATAAACCATTGCTTAAAGTAGTAGTCATTTTGGTGAGGAATGGATCATAGGAGAAATGAGAGAAGGAATCAAGAAATTCCTAGAAGCCAATGAGAACAGAGATGCATCACATCAAATTCTCTAGGACAGTATGAAGGCAGTATTAAGAGGAACATTTACAGCATCGGGTGTCTACATTAAGAGAAAACAGAAAGAAACCTAATAAATAATGTCAGAGAAAAGAGCCTTTTTAACAAATGGTATTGGGAAACTGGATATCCATATGTAAAAGAATGAAACTAGATCCCTCTCTCTCATCCTGTACAAAAGTCAAATCAAAGTGTATCAAAAACCCAGGGATTAGACCAGAAACTTTGCAACTGCTAGAAGAAAACATAGGGTCACTACTCCAGCATACTGGTATAAGCATCAACTGCCTTACCAAGACCCCTAAAGCTCAAGCAATAAACCCAAGAACTAACAAGAAGGATGGCATCAAATTAAAAAGCTTCTGCATAGCAAAGGAGACATTTACGAGCATGAAGAGAGAACGCAGAGTGGGAGAAAGATCTTTGTCACTATTCCTCCAACAGAGTATTCACATCGAGAATGTATGAGCGTAAGAATTCAAAAAACTCAACCCCCAAACAACAAATAACCCAATCGATAAATGGGCAAAAGAACCAGACACTTCTCAAAAGAAGAAATAAAAACAGCCAACAAATATATGAAAAAATGTTCAATATTGCTGCCGTCAGGGAAATGCAAATCAAATTACGTTGAGATTCCACCTCACTCCAGTTAGAAAGGCAATCATTAAGAATACAAATAATAATAACTGGGTGTGATGCTGTACACCAGTAAACCCAGCAGCTCAGGAGGCTGAGACAGGAGGTTCACAAGGTCAAAGTCAGCCTCAGCAACTTAGTGAGGCCTTAAGCAACTCAACAAGACCCTGTCTCATATAAAAAATAAAAAGGGCTGGGGATGTGGCTCAGTGGCTAAATGCCTCTAGGTTCAATTCCTAGTACCAAATAAATAAATAAACAAATATGAATTTAAAAATACAAATAATAATAAATGCTGACAAGGATGTGGGGGGAAATGTACACTCATACATTGTTGGTGGGAATGCAAATTAATGCAACCACTTTGGAAAGCAGTGTGGAGATTCCTCAAAAGACTAGGAATAAAACCACCATAAGACCCAGCTAACCCATTCCTCAGTATTTATCCAAAAGAATTAAGATAAGCATTTTACAGTGTTATAGGCACATCAGTGTTTATAGCAACACAATTCACAATGGCTAAATTATAAAACCAGTTCAGGTGCACATCAACTGAATGGATAAGGAAAATGTGGCATACATATACAACGGAGTTTTACTCAGCCATAAAGAAGAATGAAATTAGGGAATTTGCCAGTAAATGGACAGAACTGAAGAACATCATGCTAAGTGAAGTAGAGGAAGCAGGGATGGGGAAAATGAAGGAAATGCAAATACATTTGACAACATTGTGCTATGTCTAAACACGAATATACCACAGTGAATTCCACCTGTCTATCTATAAAGCAACAATGAAAAATAGATTAATAAATAGAAGGAAGTTCAGTAGAGGAAAGAAAGGGGAAAAGGAGGAGGGAAGAGGGGAGGAAAAGAGCAAGCACTGGGGATTGGAGCAAATTAAACTCCAAGCATGTATGATTCTTTCAAAGTGAACGCCACTGTTCTGTGTAACTATGATGCACTAATAAAAGCATTTAAAATATTACTCATTGGGGGAATAAGAAGAGTATGAATGCTAATAATAACATTACCTTTACAAATCAGTGACATCTTTTAGCTAAATGCTTATACAGATTTTCTTTTTTCCTTAAAGCTCTTAAATCTTATCTGAGAGCAGCTGGGCAGTCAAACTGTCTTTTATACCAATATTCAGACCATAACACTGATCAGTTTAATTTATATCCAGGAGCCTCAGTTTATCACCTGTACAAGATCCTCATTCACTACTATGAAAGTTTTACTTTCTGTCAGTGAGCTCAGTGGAAGGAACTGATGCAGAAGTGTATTCGATAATTTTTTAGCAGTCTATGAAACACAGCAGTAAAATCTTCAAAGATTAATTCGTGTTCTCTTTCCAATATAGTTAGTGTCAACATAAAGTTAGAGGACACTTCATAAAAAAAAAAAATTCTATCTGTTCCATAATGACCAAGATGCTAGAGTTTCTCTTGGTTGTGTTACGTTTTATACAGCCCAGCTTAGATAAAAGCAATGCGGGTTCTTCAGGGGTGGTTCACAGGTTAACAACTCCTATAGATTCCACTGCACAACACAGCATGGTAAGTAAGATTTTTCAATTTAGTTTCACCACTTATTTTATCCAAGTTAAAGTGTTTCTGAAAATGTCCTTATTTCTTAAAAGATAATGTAACTTCTTTCAAACACTTCACTATACATAGGGCACCAAGATCCATGCCATACAACCTGTCCTCAACCAATGCACACAATCTGCTGGGGGTGGTGGTAGCTGTGTTAATAGGAATATTTCAAATTTATTGATACAAACCTATCTGCCAGGCACCACACTAGGCTTTCTAGGGATTGTCTCATTTAAACCTCAATAACACTATCAGGTTGCTTCTATTATCCTCAGTCTTCCAGATGAGAAAACTGAGGCCCAAAGAAGTAGAATAATTTACCAGATTGTTTGTTTGAGCTCGTCAGTGATACTGATAGGACTGAATCCAAGCAGCCTCACTCCAGAGTTAATATTCTTAGTAGCTAAAGCACAGAGAATTCCAAATAGCCATGTAAACTTCAATGCCTTATTAAATGAGATGTCACCTAAAGAGAACAATCAGAAGGCTTCGTGTAGGAAGTGGCATTTAGACTCTAATCCTACTAGCTTGCCTCAATCTACTAGGTGATATTTAAGTCATTATACTAAAAATTTCTAAATATATATTTTACTTAAGGGGGAAGATGGGGACTTCAGTCAACTGTCACTCCAAACAAAAGCAGACACAGGTGCTAAAAGGCTCTGATGTCTTTGTGGATATCCAGACACCTATTTTTGAAATCTCTATGTTGCACACTAAAGCCAAAGAACAGAAGAGCAATCATAGATGGAAAGTTGGTGAACAAGTTAATAAATGTGACTCTTTTGGCAACAGGATTGTAAAGGTCAAAAACTACTTCCACCCTATACAAATTAAATTTAAATGAACCCCTAAGCTGTGTATTACAAGACCCAGATTAAATTTAGCCAAGTCAAAGATATTGCTGCTTATAAAAGATGCTTTTAATAATCTTTTGCATTTTTCTAGCTTTAATTCCCATTTCCTCCATGATCATTAGCATAGGTCCTGTATTATTTACGATCCAATTCTAGCAGAAGAATCTTTCTGCAAAACTCTTGTGTTTCCCAAAGAAGTAAGACCTCAGTTCAGACCTCAGGGCTTGCTCAGGGTCCACTTTTCTTCTGGATCTACACTTGGTCTCTTGGGGATGTTTTTCTAATCTTACAGCTTTAAATCTTCCCCATGGGCTAACTCCCAAATTTATATATCTGGGTTAGACTTTGCCTTTGAGTCTATAACTCAGTGGTCCAAATGTTTCACTGAAGTCCTTGATTAGCTATTATGCAGGTACTTTAAATATAATTGACAAAAATACAATTTGTGATTTATTTACCCAATAGTTACATCCTTGCTTCAACAAGAAAATTCATTTTTCTTGTTCTTCCTAGACTCATTACCTGGCTCTGCCTTTCACCCATTGGCTGGATCCAGAAACACCAGAACCAACCTTTTTCCTTCCTGTTCTATTTTTTTCCTATTACATCCTGCCCATCATATCAAAGGTTCCTTACTCCCTACACTGTGGCCAGGGAAGTCTTCTGTATCTTCTGTAAGATAGGACTAGGGTTTGAATTTTATTTTAAGAGCACTGGGAAAGCAAAGAAGGTTTCTAAGCCAAGAGATTATATAATGCAACTCAAGTTCCGAATAGACAGTGGTGATGGGAGCAGAGGCTCAAGGTAGGGAGACAAGTAAGGAAGCATGCCAGAGTTCAGATGCAAGATGGGAGAGGTGTTTCTCTAACTGGTAGAGATGTTGAGCATTTTTTCATAAATTTGTTGATGGATTGTATTTCTTCTTCTGAGAAGTGTTTGTTCAGTTCTTTAGCCCATTTATTGACTGGGTTGTTCTTTTTTTGTGTTAAATTTTTTGAGTTCTTTATATATACTGGAAATTACTGCTCTATTTGACCTGCGTGTGGCAAAATTTTGCTCCCAAAATGTAGGCTCTCTCTTCACCTCATTGATTGTTTCTTTTGCTGAGAAGAAGCTTTTTAGTTTGAATCCATCCTATTGATTGATTCTTGATTTTATTTTTTGCCCTTTAGAAGGCTTGTTAAGGAAGTTGGGGCCTAATCCAACATGATGAAGGTTTGGGCCTACTTTTTCTTCTATTAGGCACAACGTCTCTGGTCTAATTCCTCGGTCCTTTGATCCACTTTGAGTTGAGTTTTGTACATGATGAGAGACAGGGGGTCAGTTTCATTTTGCTGCATATGGATTTCCAGTTCTCCCAACAAAACTACCCTAAGATTTCATCTAACAGTCAGAATGCCAGTTATCAAGAAATCAAGCAACAATAAGTGTTGACAAGAATGTGGGGGAGAAGCCACACTCATACCTTGCTGCAAATTGGTGCAACCAATCTGGAAAGCAGCATGGAGATTCCTTAGAAAACTTGGAATGGAACCACCATTTGACCATCTATCCCATTCCTCAGTCTATACCCTAAAGACTTAAAAAGAGCATAGTACAGTAACACAGCCACTTCAATGTTTACAGCAGTGCAACTCACAATTGCTAAACCATGAAAACAACCTACAATGCCCTTCAATAGATGAATGGATTAAGAAACTGTGATATATATATATATACAATGGAATATTACTCAGCATTAAAAGAGAATAAAATTATGGCATTTGCAGGTAAATGCATAGAACTGGAGAATATCATACAAAGTGAAGTAAGCCAATCCCAAAAAACCAAAGGCTGAATGTTCTCTCTGATAAGTGGATGCTGACCCATAATGGGGGTGGGGGAGGAACCTTGATTGGGCAAAGGGGAGGGAGGATAGGGGAGGGTGTAAGGGGGTAGGAAAGATGCTGGAATGAGGTGAACATCATTACCCTAGGTACACGCATGACTGCACATGTGGTGCAACTCTACATCGTGTACAACCAGACAAATGAAAAGCTGTGCTTCATTTGTGTACAATAAATCAAAATGCATTCTGCTATCCTGCATAACTACAGAACAAAAAAAAAAAAAAAAGATGGCAGAGAGTTGGTCTATGTTTGTATAAAATGAGGGAGTGGAAAAAAATTGAACTATGTTTTGGAAGCAGCATCAATCGAAATTTTGTTTTCTTTATTGTCTTCTACTCGCTAGACTCTACAATCTATGACAACAAGGAACCTGTCCTTCAGGCTTGCTGCTATTTCCTGTGCACCTGTAACTGGAACTCAAGAAATGTTCGTGTAGTCAAGTATCCTGAGCAATTCGGGGGAAATAAAAACAATGTCTGAAGCAGGAGTTGACAAACTTCTCCCACGAAGGCCCTGATAGTAGACATTTTTAGCTGTATGGCCATACGATGTCTGTGGCAACTGCTCAACTCTGTTGTAGTGTGAAAGTAGCCAGAGACAATATGCAAACAAACGAGCTTGGCCATGCTCCAACACAACCATTTATGAGTGCCGCAATGTGAATTCCATTGAATTTTGTCATGAAATGATTCTTGTGATTTTTTTTCCCCAACCAGTTAAAACTATAAAAGCTATTCTCAGCATGCAGGCCATTTGTTTGCTGATGGCCTCATCTATCAAAGATTCAAGCATCGGGTATCAAGAACTAGGAAGGCAAAAAAATGTAAACTGAATGATTTGTAACTTTTATGAAAGAATTTATCATACTGTAAAGTAATCCTTATATTTATCTGCTACTCTCCCACTGGCCTACTGTCCCTTGAGATTCATGTCCATGAATCTCCATGCCTAGCACCTAATGTTTGTGAACAGGAAGGGAAGGAGGGAAAAAGAGAAGAAATACTTTGATTTTGTGATGACCACATTACCAGAACAGGAGAACTAAATCCCAGTATTTTTCTATCCGGTACCTCTCAGAAAAGGTAACAGAAACGTATCGAGTCTCGAACAAAGGTGAAGGCTTATTTTCCCTTGATTCTGGTACTATTTGACCATGTTGAGAAATACATCATTTTATTTATTTTTTATAATTTTTTAAATTAGTTATACATGACAGTAGAATGCATTTATGCACTTCGGTATATCATACATAGATGGAATAAAATTTCTCATTTTTCTGAGTGTACATGTTGCAGAATCATATTGGTCACGCAGTCACATATATACATACAGTAATAATGTGTACTTCATTCTACTATTTTTCCTATCCCCACATCCCTTCCCCTCCCCTCCCATCACTTCCCTCTACCTAATCTAAGGTAGAGAAATATATCAATTAAAAAAAAAATCGAGTTGGCAATATGATGAATTTAGGTCTCAAATTAAAACAATGATTCATACATTGCAAAGACTCTACAGAAGTTGTAAAAAGTTCTGAGCACTCTTTTGTATTATCCTCTATATTATCCTGAGAACAAACAGTTTTTAAATACAATGTCAACAATATCTCTATTAATCACAACAAGGATGACTTCCATCCACATACCTTGCTCATTAAAACTTCATTTTCTATAGTCAGAGGGATAAGAGAGAACATTAAAATGAATTTTAATTTGTCAGATAAGAGGGCTATGGCACAAAGATGCTTTAAATACTGAATCAATTATGTCAAACATATTAGAAAGCAATATCACAGGAATGGGTGTTTTAACTTGAGAAAAATTATTGAGGGGAAAAGACAGTCATGCTGAGAACAAGGAATGATCATGGGCCCCACAGCTCCAGAAGAGACACTTTTAATTTTTTCAGCTGTCCTCAATGGCTGCAACCTCAGCTTTTAGGAAGTCCCATCTTCTTCTGTTTTTTAATAAAGGGGGAAAGGTCAGAAGGCAGTGGGGGCAGTAGAAACCTAAAAGCAAGAAGGAGAATTCCCCCAAAGGAGAGAGGTAAAAAGCAGTCATAAAATCAAAGACGCAGCACAAAGAAGACAGGTGCAAATAATAGCTATCAGGCCTTTCTGTTCTGATATGGGACTCCATCTATGAGTGCAAGGAATGAAGGGAACACGAAGATGTGAAAACAGGTTGGTCTCACAATTTTGTAGACAGGCTAACCATTTCCAATCTACAGACACTAATAGAAGAGGAAGTTTGCCCAAATAATATTAAAATATATCCCATGCTAATCCATAGATTGTTTAGCTTTGGTAGGAACACTAAATCAAAGAGGCTTCCTTAGCTCCTTTGTGTCTAATGCAATCCCATCCCTATTCTAACCTTTCCTTAAGTCTGTGCAGGGTAGAAGTTGAGAATGTGGACTTGGACAGCCAGGTTTCAGATTCTGGCTCTACCACTTACCATTTTCATGATCTTGAATAAAGTAACTACCTTTATTGTGCCTCACCTTACTCGTCTATAAAATGAGGATACCAGCTCTGGACAGATGGAAAGGTTAAATGAAATAACACAGTATTGCAGTACTGGCAAATGGTAAGCTCACAACAAATGTTATTCTTCATTTCAAATAGCTAGGTAGGATTATTAATGTTGACTGTGTTCGTAGGAGGCTTGAGGAAAGTCACAGGAAAAATCATGGGTGCCTTTTCATTTGATAAGGAATGCCAAAATACACTTCAATATTCGCTTAACAGACACCTAGTCCCTGTTTACTATTCCTCTAGAAGAAAAAGGATTAGAGTCTCTCTGGAAGTTGAATTGCCATTTGAACTCAACATAGAAATGACCCATACACCCAACAAAGTGCAGACCCAAATAAGCTATCTGCTGGGCTTGGTAAGATAGATATCGTACTTGCAAAGCAAACTTGGCTCTTTCTGAAGAGTGTGAAGAATACCTTAGAGCAGTAAGTGACATGGAGTCCAGGCAAGAGACTGGGGCAAGTAGCATTCAGCAGGACCTGACAAGGTTTCCCCCCAAGGTGGATGATATGCAGGCCCCTGATCAAGCAGTGTCTAACAGAGGCCACCCCATGCATAACAGCATCCTCCACGTCACCTTCCACATTCACACTGTTACTAATTCTTACCATAGTTAGTACTCCATAGACCCCGTCACTATCAACATAAAGTATGTGTTGTCGACTATCCTACATTAACAGATTGTTTACAGGAAGAGGAATCCCTGTTTTGCTCTCTGCTATATCCCCAGTGCCTAAAACAGAGCCTGTCACACAGAAGGCTCAATAAATATTTGTGAGATGAATGACTGAGCCCAGTGAACAGCTAATGATGACAAATAAAACAAAGAAAATAAATACCAAAAAAAAAAAAGACAAAATCCTGAATTGTTAGTCACAAGGGAACTGAAGGATAATTAGAAATAAAAATATTTAAAACGTAATGATTCCTTTATAGAGTTAACCCAAATCTGAGCTACTTTTATTTAAAAGTAGTCTAAATCTCAGATGAAAATAAGAAATTGGAGTTGTTTATTCCTAAATTCAACCAAAATTAGGAGGAAACATAGGTAGGTTTATGAGCATACATATTTTAGATTTTTTAATTTCACTTGTTAACTGAAATCAGTAAACACTTCTCTATCCCTTAAAATGCCTACAAATAAATGAAGGTACTACTAGAAATATGTTTAAAAGTCAATATTTCAGTTACTTAAAATATTTATCATGAACATATAGTATTTTATTGCCATTACTGATTTTAGGATAAATAAATGATGAGAAGTGTAAGAAGAGAAGAATATCTACCAATATCCTGTTCTGCTGCATGGATAAACTTGAAAAGAAGTAATTTTCTCAAAAGAAAAATGATTTTCTTTGGATAATGGGAGGATCCAGAAAGTACATTATATAAAATAGGCTATGAGCATTTAACTGCAGGGTGGTTGTCAGGGTAGAGAGTTAGCAGGTATTTTACCACATTTTGAACCACAGAGAAAACGAGAACAAAAAAAAATCACTTAAACAGTTGCTTATGCCTTTATCTCAACACTGTAACATATTCAAATAAAACAATAAATAAAATATACACAATTGAGAAACGGAGTTCAATACTTAATCAGTGTTATAACAACTGCATGCTTCAGTCATTAAAATATATTTTGATTTGAGGAATTAAAACTACAAGCCCTAAGTCTAAGAAAGACAACTTAAGAGGTGTAATCAATATTAGTTTTTTGTTTGTTTGTTTGTTTGTTTTCTTCCAGACAGACTAAGTAAACAAGAAGTTGTGGAAGAAATATAAAAATGAATTTAGATTGCATGAGAAAGATACTATAGGTTTGCACAGAAAGATATTTTTAGATGATTATTGTTTGCAGAGTTAGTCACTTAATTTTAATGAAAATTTTCTAATCTCAGAATGCCTTCTGAAGAATTTAGTCAAAACAGTACATTCTTAATTATGGTAACAGAGCCTACTGTAAATTTTTTTTTTCTGAGCTGGACAACAATATGCTGACCTTCTTAGTTTTCTAATTAAAAAGTCTTTGGTGAGTACTTTATTTATATAAACTTTTGCATAAACTGCACAAAATGATGAGACACACCAGAATTCCATCTGACCTAGTCCATTTTTCTGTAGAAATGAAATTTACAATATCGATAAACATCCTACTGTCATTTTTTGGAAATCATGATTCCAGAAATGTTTTCTGCCTCCCAGGAATAGAATCCAAAATAAAAGTCTCCTTTTATAAGAAAAGACCTTTAGCCAGGATCATTCACACACACACACACACACACACACACACACACACACACACACCATCATCAGAAGGGCAGTGTTCTCGAGGAATAATTTCTCTGGGTCCTTCCTGAAAGTCCCCTTGCTCTTGCCCATCCAGCCCTGGGGACCTCACCCACACTTTCATGCTCTCCTCATCATCCATTCTATTAGTGGATAACAGCAAGATGGGCCCAAACATCACAATGAAAATACTGAATCCTTATTGTGCATTGATTTCCTAAATCAGAGACTTCCATTGATGACTACAACTACAACAACAAAAATACCAGTAGATGAGTTCAGAGCACATCATCAAAAGACCACCTGGGTAGCATTTCTTCTGGAAAGCAATGTCCTTGAAGCTGGTGTCCCCAAACTTCACGGCCACAGTCTCTGGAACCTGGTTACTTCCTCCAGCCTGGAGGAGGGGACTTCGTTATTGCAATATCATAGGGTTTAGTGAACAAATCTCTTTAAATGAGGAAAAGTGAGAGCTCAACCAGCTGATTTTTAATTTTGTTTTTTTAATTTCCTACCTGTTAGCTGGCTGATTTTTATCCAACTAAACAGATAAAATTGTAACCAGCCTCTATTCAAAAGATGTTGGGTGATAGATCTACACTATGTACACTAATCTAGTAGGTTACTATCTAAGATGTATAAAATCTACCATATTTGAAGGAAAATATATACATGAGGAATCCCATTTTGTAGAATAAAATTATACACATTAAGGAGGTTTTAAAAATCTTAAAGATTACATGTAGGCTTAATTGTAGGTTTTTAAAAATTTTTTATTTTACAAAAATAGTTCTTTAGTTGAACCACTAATTCATTCCTTTGGGTAATATTCAATATACTACTTCAACACTATAAAATAACAGATAAATATTTCATGTAGAATGCAACTTGTGTTTCCATATTTAACCCCACTCCTCTATTCTTTTGGAACATTTTTTCTTTTCCCTCCAAACAGTTGGTAAATTATCAAATTCCTAGATGCTGCTGCCACCAATAATAGCTAATATTCAATAGACACATAAAACATTATATGTGAATATATATAACATATTTATTTGATCTCCATACCCCAAAGAGGTACATCAGGAAGGCCACTCTACCAATATGAAATCTGAGGGTGAAATGGGTTACATGACCATCTCTAAGGACAATAGCTAATAAGCAGGAGGCCTCAAATTTGAATCCATATTCACTTGCCTTTGATGCTATAATATTTACCTTGAGATGCTTTGGGGGAAGGGTCCCCACTATTAATATCTCCTAGAATCACGTAAGCCTGTTTTCCTAAGATTCTGAGGTCTGGGGAAATTCTCAACTGTCTCAGGTAATTGTGAGATGATCTGGGGCCAAGCCCCCTGCTTTACAACATGGTATGGGTGTCTGAAAATTAGCAACTGGAACGAATCAGCAAGTTAGCACTCCTTTCCTCTGACAGAACAAACCAGGTGCGTTCCATGAAAACTTCATCCACTTGGTACAGCAATTAATTCAAAGACGACACGGCCCGCCTGTCCCTGACAGCGACAAAGCTGGCAAAATTTTGTTTGCCTGAATTTCATACAAGCTAGGAAGGGATACTTGAAGTACTCATTATTTTAAATCCCCTCTGCAGTATTTGGGAGGGCCACCAAATCAGTTCTAGGAGCCTAAACAGGAAAATATTCATTCATTTGCCTAGAACCTATTTGATGAGACAACAAAAGGAAGAGATAAACAGCCCCATCATTCCCTCTGCGACTATATAAAACCAATTTTCAAGCCTCCAGGTTTCGATTTCCTTGTCTGAAAAAAGTGTCCTTCTGTACTAGATGAATGTTAAAGTTCCAAGGAGCAGTAAACTTCTGTGTGACTATAAAACATTCCAATTCATTAACAGATTAGCCAGGTTGCTGTACCAATATTGGTTTTAACTGTCAGTGGGGATAGGCTTAAAATATCAGCAATCTTGTTTTGTTCTCTGGCAAGGCTTGAAACCCAGAATTTCCTCATAATCACTGCTTCCATTTGTCCACTTCTAAAATAATATTCATTCAGAAACTATCTTTTGCATAATTACTCTTAAATTGCTACAGTATAACTGATATTTCTATAAATTTAGTTACTTTATATAACTGGAGCCTCTATTTAGACCAAAATACTTACCCTTTTGTCTCTCTGGCATTATTCTTTTGGGAAAGGCGTTCAGGGTCAAACCCAAATGAAACATAATATAATTTTTTAATGTTCCTGACAGTGAAATGGCAGTCTCTGTCTTTAATTACATACTATTGAATTTTAACAAATAGTCTAGGGATGACTGCCAAATTTCTACAATTTAGAGCAAGTGCACCACGAGAGAACAGACAATTCCCAATTTCCTCTCTATTATTTTTCTTGAACTACAGAAGCACTTTTTGTAGTTCTAGTCACATTTTCATCTTAATGACAGCATAAACAGATAATCTTCTCAACACCAACTAGAGAACCTGAGCCTCTTTTCCTCTCGGCCTTGTACTCTTCTACTCTCGTTTCTACTTTCATTCCTGTTTAGTCACCTTTTGTCACTGTGACCAAAATACCTGATATAACAACTCAGGGAGGAAAAGCTGATTTTGGCCAGTGGTTTCAGAGGTTCAGTCTGTGGTTGGCTGGTCCAAAGCAGAAACTTCATAGCAGAAGGGCACAGAGGAAAGCTGCTGGGCTGTAACAGCCAGGAAGAGAGACAGAGGAGCCTGGGACAAGATATACTTCTCAAGGGCACCCCCAGTGAGCTACCTCCTCCTGCCATGCCCACCTGCCCACAATTCACACCCAGTAGTCCTTCAATTTATTAATCCATCAAACAGATTAATCTATTGATGAGTTTCTACGTCTCTGAATCCAATCTTTTCAGCTCTGAACATTGTTGCCTTACCTAACAAGAGCTTTTCAGGGCACATTCCTAGTTCCAAACCCTAATAGTTCCCTACCTTATGTCACACATAGTCCGTTTAGTCAAGATATTAACTACATTATGAGTAAGTTCTAGAAATACTAATATTAACAAGAGGTTAACAGACAAGAAGGAGAGATGTGATACTAAAGCAAACCTTCCTGATTTTTAAACTCCATATGTCACTGGTATCTACACTTTGCACAACACCTAGGCATACAGTAGGTACTCAACATCTCTTAATAGGAGAAAGAAAGAAAACTTAGTGATTTCCTAGTGAAGAACCTTAAAGGAGTATTTGGAAAAGAATCTGACATCAAAGAAGGTTAAAAACAGGAGTGACTTAAAGGTAGTTGACTGAGTGGTATATTTACTGAGACTTATTAATTACTATTGTTAATTTTTATGCAGAACCTAGGGAAGTTTAAGTTCAAATGCTTCTAGGAGAGGAGAAACTTTCTGAATCCTGATGGGAAAGTCTGAGTGGAAGCCCACTACCAATTGATTGCTGGGGGAAAAAAATGAGGGGTTAAATCAAGAATATGCATAAAATACAAAAGTAAGAACCGTAAATGGACAGAAGAGGGACTGGTGGCATGAAGGGAGGGGAATGGAGGCAGAAAGTGGGGAAGTGCTGGGGATTGAACTGGAGCAAGTTGAGTTCCTACCTTTGTAATAATGTTAGGATGTATCCTGGAGTTGTATATAACTAAAGAGAATACATTTTTAAAAAATGAAAAAAGAAGCTTACTATGGGATATAGTTTTCTTGAAGACTTAGAGACACCAAGGATTATGAGGAAAATTCAGAGAGGGAACACAGTCCAGCACAGGGGAGCCTTAGAATTCTCAGCCAACCCTCTTACTCACCCTTCCACCCCTCTGCAACACAGTACAAAGGATCAGAAATTCTATCAATGGAATTTCTATTGCTCCTCTACCTTTACATCCTAGGGTGCAAATTCAGGACTCAAAAATTGTGGATATAGATACTGTGCAGGACATACAAATCTCAGATGACACTGAGATAAACTAATGAAATAAAAAAATTAGAGGCTGTAGTTTGAGTACAATACTGAGGCGTGGCACATAGGCCCTTCAACTTGGAAACTCTGAATACATATAGAAACTCTGAGAAGGCCTGTAGCAAAGAAATCTGTTCAGATTAAGTCAAAGCTAACACTCCTCAAAATTATTTGGCCAAGGAAGTCACCCCACTCCCTGACAAGGACATTATTGATTTTAAAATTTTATCCAATGCCTAGTATATGCCAGGCATTATCACAGTGACCCAAGGGGAAACAGTCCTGTCTTCATAGAACTCTCATATTTAAGATTTACTTTTACAGAGAGCTATTTGAGACAACTCAGTTCATCAGGCACCAGGTCTTTATCTGAGCATTTAACCCAGTGAATCTTTCCAACCCAATAAATTTCCCTCTAAATCGCATGTATGATCTTTCGGCCTTTAAGAGACAAAGGCAACAAATACTCTTCACAAAACACGTTGGTTTTGGAAATAATAGTCTGACACAACCTACACAGATTCGCTGTATCAGTATAAAGCTCTGTACCAGATGCCCATGGGTGTCTGTCTATTTGTATCTGTCACTGTGTCTGTGGGTGGTGCCTGGCTCATTGTAAGAGATTAATAAATGTGTTTCTGAATGGATAGAGAATGCCATGGATTCTCTGTAGCCCCCAAAATTCTGATAAGAATGACCAAGGTCAAAATCTTATTTTAGTCTTAGAGGTCAAATTGGATTTGGGTTCCTCTTATTAGATGCTGAGCTCACTGTGCAAACCTATTTTATATGCCAAGTTCAGAGGTGGGCATTCCTTATTGGTTGATACTATGAGCTAATATTATTTGTAAATGTTTTAATGACCAAACGTATCTTTCTAACTAAAGCTAATGTGTTGAAATGTAATCCCTTACAGAGGGCCAGCTGTCTCCTGGTCTGAACATAAAACTGGAATTGAAGAACATTTTCTATCACAAGCTCTGCAATTTCCTTTAAAAATTTTAATACTCATGTATTTTAATTTTTCAGTCAGTAAAACAGGGAAATAAGCATTGGCTGGTCTCCCTAAATGGAGCACATTTGAAATTTATAAATAAACAAGCTATCAAGAAGCAAAACAATCACTAATTTTGAAATTGGATGTGAAGAAAATTCAAGATTTAGCCCATTTTCAATCTCATACAAAAGAAACACAGAATGGCTTCCTGCCTTCAGTGTTCTTGTCAATAGCAAAAAAAAAAAAAAAAAAAAAAAAAAAAACAGATTCTAAAGAAAGGAAAGGAGGCATTAATTGTTTTTCAAATAAAATTGCTTGCTAAGCCTGCCTAAAACATACATAATCTTTAAAAACTGAAACTAATCTTCCCTGAAGTTCATAATGTTTATTTCTTACCTTGTCTTTGCATTCAAGCGCCATACCATTTAAAAAAATCATGATAAACAGAATCAGATTATCTTACTGTATGGTCTTTCAAAAGGTAAAGGAGGTATGGAGAGTTGAGAAAGTAGGTAACCCACATTGTTGGCATCTTTGCACTTATGATCATTATAAGCACTCACAAAGAGGCAATACTGGGCTTTAAAGCTGAACTCTATATTATCTTTTTCAGAGCCCTGGGGCTATCACTGCAAAGCACAGTGGTCCATTCTAATCTTTGAATAGAGGAAAGGAAGAGATCATTAAATTATAATTTCCATGCACAATTGGTACAAGTATTTCCTACCAACAGGATTAATATGAAAGCAAGATCCCAGAATAAAGCTGCTCAGCAGAGAGGATGGCAGTTTAGTGTCTTGTAAATTTGATTTCAGTGAAAGCCCTGACACATCATAATAGTGAAATCCTATTTACTGTAGCAAGCAGGATGGATAATGCTATTTAATACCTGGTGTACTGTGCGCCATCAGCTCAGAGCTTTGTGCTCCATGTTCTCTTCTTACCTTAAGGTTAATACTTCTTGACAGCCGACATGGTAAATAGAGCCCCAAATTAAGTGCTGATCCCATGATTTGCAAATCTTTCCTCTACAGTTAGACATAGAAAAACTGGCTCCAGTTAAGGGGATCATTTTAACGGCATGCACTTTTAAAGCTCACCCCTGAAAAAAATGTAAGTTTCATATCCCTAAAGCCAGATTAAAAAAGCAATTCAAGGTTACTCAAACCACATTTCCCATTCGAAATTTCAGAGGTTAACAGAAAAGCCAATGTGCTTGGAGGATTTGTTGAATAATGAATTAAGGATAAGACCACCATATCCACTAAACTGTATTGATTTTTTTTTTCCCAGAGAATGAAATAGGGGAGTGGGGGAAGCCCATATTCTTGCTACTTTTGAAAATATCTGCAATAGGAAACCTCCCTTAAGAAAGCAGGTAAGAGGCAAAATGGTTCAGTCTTTGCACCTAAATTATATATAACTGTGTCAATTATATTAACAAAGATACAGTGATCCTAGGCTTTATTAATTTTCATGCCCAAGAGTTAATATTTTAAAGCATTTATTATTTACCATTATTTGTTAACAATAAAAAAAAATGAGAGTAACTCAATGTACATGTTCCAAGCAGATTTGCTCAAATCTCTGTTGCTTGAAATGATATTATAATTAAAAGCAAAATTGGCTTCTACTGCTTCAATGTCCAAATTCATGGACCAGAGAACTTCATCTGCTTCTGCAACTCCTAGTAACTACAGAAACCAGAGGAATCTCTTCTGATTTCAACGTGAATGAGGAAGCCAGCACAAAATTTCCAAGTGTAAAAGAATAGATGTCTCTAGGTTGGCAAGTACAAACTAGTATAACCTAGGCAGGCATATCTATCTAGTAGACAATTATGCTTTTAGCTATTGGGTTAAATTTCTTATCTCACATTACATGGCCAAAAAGTTACTCCATGACCTGAAATCATTGACAATTGTTTAGAAAGCATTTTAGTGGAAAAATATTAAATGTTTTATTTCTTAATCCTAAAAACTATTCTTCTTCTTATTTTTATTATTATTATTAATTTATCTTCCTATCTTTCCCCAAAACAGATTATTTGTATTTTAAGTGTCTCAAATGTTAGTGATCTGATTCTACCATGTGTTAATCCAGCTACATATGGAAATATTCTATGGCCAACTTCAACTGGTAGTAAAACTACATCATAATTTCTCTCCATAAGGAGTATATTAGGCTGACAATAAATTGTTCTATTGTCATGTCTTTTTATTATCAATGTTGGCATTATCTGCCCGTGCCCCCTGCTTTCTGTAGAGGAACACAGAAACAAAGGTATTAATTGACAAAGAAGTCAAACAATCAAAAAGCCAATTAATCATACAGATGATATATCACCCACCAAAGGTGGGAGACTTTTAAAAATTGCTCATTTGATGTAAGCATGACCTTAGGACTTAATTAGTAACTCTCTCCACAGGTGACAATCTAGTAATGTACTTTTCATCTTAAGGGTGACTTATTTTTCACCAGCCTCTGTGCCTTATTCTCTTTCTCCCTTAATTCCAGGGGGTTGACTGCAGTATATATGCAGTTGACTGGTGAAATCCTGAGTCTGTACATTGAGAGCAAGACATGCCCCACATGACCAGCTGGTCTGAGTTTTATAACTACTTCATTAAGCTTCTCTGGTCTCCCTCAGGAACTCATGCCACTAAGGCTTTTATATTCCCCTTCATGCTGTGCCAAACCCCACCAACCTTAGAAAGGCCAAGAGCAAAGTGGATTCAGTAGCGCAAATTAATTCAGGTTTATAATTGAGAAGTTTCACATGCAAGACACACCAACTCTCAGAGTCAAGTCTTCGTGATGCCTTGGGGAGGCAGAGGCCTTCGTCCTGGAAATCCCGGGGAGTCTGAATTCCACCATCTTGGACTCCAGCTAAGAGCTTTCCCCTGGCTTCCCTCCCCCAGGACCAACAGACTACTGGAAAATACACATTTTTCCTCACGAACATGCAAACAATCCAGACTCTAATGAAATAACCCTAGAACAATTTAGCAAAACTAAAACTAAATGGGTTTTTTTTTTCCTAGAAGATGAAATGACTATGCTATAGCAACACTGTGAAAGTATGAGCAGATGAATGAGCATCTCAAGAAGTTTCAAACTGTTCAAATGGTTATAAATTTCTTACTTTAAAGTGAAAGAAGCACAGCTAGATATTAAAACAACTCTTAGGCATATCATGCTACAGATTGCTAGGTGTGAGAACTTATTTATTCCCTTTTGGTCCAAGTTTACCTAGAACTACCAAATCCTGGGGTAAAGTTATATACTTTTGATGTGTAATGCTTTCAGACTACAAGGTAGCAATAATCGAGTTATAAGACTGGGGCTTATAATTATAATAAAAAGTTGTATCAGAAGCCAGAAGGAGCTAACCTACCACCCAAAGAACTGGCACTACAATCAGCAGGATTTAAGTTCTTAAGTACAGAACTAATACATGTTTAAAAGATAGCATTAGTGGTGGCTAAAAGCTCAGGTCTTGAAGCTGGCTCAGCTCCACCTTTATCACATTTGGGCTATATATTCTTGGGCAAATTTAAGCCTCAGGATCTTTGCCTAAACAATAGGATGGTAGGCCCCTCGTGAGGTTTTCTGAGGATAAACTGAGATAATCCATGCAAAGTATCTAACAACACATAAATGTTCTATACATGTCACCATTATCTACTATAATAATAATGATGTTATCTATGACACCAAAATACTCAAAGTTAAACTTGACTTTCATATAAGAGAGATTTAAATTATTAAAGAAGGAAGAAAATGCTAAACATTTTATGAATATTTAAAACGTCAACACTCATTGTTTAGATATAACTGAATGGTTAAGCTTAGTAAATCTCAGATTCATTCACTGTACTCCTACTATGTGTCAACTGTAGAAGATAACAAAATAAAATGAGATCTGCCCTCCAGAAGTATACAAGATAAATCCTCTTAACTAATCACATTATTACAAATATAATGGGGCATTGTAAAGAGAAGTATTAAGGCATTATGGATTTGTCAATTATATCTTAATACTTGGAAAACCAAATTATAAATCCCCTCAGAGATTGGGGGAAGTCTCCTTAAAAATATTTCAGTCTTCTTTTTGAGGACTGCTCTGGACTTCCTCTAAGCAAATCACCAACCAGGAATTAATATTCTTCAAGTCACTTACATCAATAAGAAGGAATAAATATTGTCTGAGTCCCTTTTGGTCACATACCTAACTGGGACACCTTTACTATTTTTTTAAAAAGTTTACTTTTACATCTATACCAATGTGGTTTGATAAGGTAGCAACATGTCTTTTGTCAATCTAGTTGATAGGCAGATGGTAAGCTCATGTAGGGGTTCATCCTTGGGATGATTTCTGTCAAAGGCTTGTAGATATCTCCCCTCTTCTCTACTAAAAATACATAACTGAGTATCAACTAGAAGGTTTTGTCATTTCATTCGGTTAAAAGAAAGATATGTGCTTATGTTCACTTTTAAACCACAGCAACCTGGATTTCAGAGTAAGTTAGATGATTCTGCAACTTAATATTATCACCATTACATTTTTTTCACATTATATACTATTGGCTTTAGCACTTTCATATCTTCTTACACAATGTATATGTGGAAGTCCTAATAGAAATGGTTCTAGACCCTTCACTACTAGAACAATATAACATTTCTTCACAATCTTTTGTATTAAGTCTAGAAAATACTTCATCACTAAAGACCTAAATGTCTTTGATGAATTCCACCTGCAAAAAAATTGAACTTAGTTATTCTAGAAATGTCAATAATTAACAAAAACAGGACTTTATAGATGTGGGCAGAAGACATGAGAATATTGGATAACACTAATTTTATGATTATTAGGATCTTGCACATAATGAAAGTAAGCAACATTTTGTCATTGGCAATAGCTCAAATTTGTTAAATTCTTATCAGTTTTCAAGAAGTCTTCCTATAGGTCACCTTATGTAGCAACCCCCTACCCCCATGACCCACAAAGATGAGCAAGGTAAAGAGCAGTATCCCCATCCTACAGACGAAAAACCACAGAAGATGAAGTGACAAGTCCTTGCCCCCTGACTCCCAGTCTAACATTCTTTCTTCTATGTATTAAACAAGAAGTTAAGTATTTACTGATAGTAACCATTCCACCCCAGTGATACTCCTCAGTTTGCATTTTAAAGCCCTTAGTAACTACTTTCCAGCCTGATCTTCAAAACCATCTTGCTTCTGTAAGAAGACACTAATCACAATATATATATATTGTGTACTATTGGGTTTGTATGAGAGGACCTCACCGTACCATGTCCATGTGATCTTCTACCCTTGGTTTACTTGAGGCTGAACACAGTACTTTACTTGCTGAGCAGCCAGCCTTAATCTGCCTCAAGAAAATCCTTAGTCCCTTGTAAGAATCACTGAACTCTCTCAAATGGGTAGATCTGTGAGAAACGGAAACATTTTGCAATGTCTTTTCTTGTACCCTACAGAGATTAAAGACAAATTCATAAGGCACCTAACACAGTAAAACTTAATAGCAAAGAAAACTATCATCTCAGAAACTTTCACTTGCATTCATTTATTCAGGTAATATTTACAAGTTCTGTGTCAGGTATATTGCTTTGAAGTATGCAAATAAAATAACAGCCATAGACTGAGTGGTGACCTCAGACTGGACACTATTACAGATGCATTAGGAGTATTAGTTCATTTTAACAGGATAGTGAGGTAAGAACTAATGTACCTTCCTTCTACAATGAGGAAACAGAAGTTAAGTAAGATGCTGTAAGTTACTCAGCTTGCACATGCCACGTTAGGAATTCATTCTCTTACCAAGTCTCCTATGCTTCAAAATTCTTGCCAAGATAGCAGCCAAATTACAAACCCCCTGGCCTTCCAACTTACCAAGAATTCCCTTGTATCAGGGCTGTGACATTGGCTTGCTTCCCTAGTATGACAGGCCTCTTCCCAAATGTCATCTTTTTTTTTAATTTTTAATTTTTATTTATTCTAATTAGTTATATATGACAGCAGAATGCAATTCAATTCATATTATACAAATAGAGCACAATTTTTCTTGTCTCTGGTTTAACACAAGTAGAGTCACACCATTCATGTTGTCATACACGTACTTAGGGTAATGATGCTCATTTCATTCCACTGTCTTTCCTATCCCCGTACCCCCGCTTCTCCTCCCTCCCCTTCGCCCTATCTAAAGTTCATCTAGTCCTCCCATGCTTCTCCCCATCCCATCCCCATTATGAATCAGCATCCTTGTATCAAGAGAGAACACCAAATGTCATCTTTTTAGGTAGGCCTTCCTCTTAACCCAACTTCACACCTACACATTGGCCCCGGGGTGCCCTTTTCCAATTAATTTATTGTTTCCCTTATTATTCATCCTGCCATTCAACAAGTATAATGATTTTTAATTGAATTTAAGTTCTGTCAGAGCAGATGGTTAGTTTATTTTCTTCACTAGGATATCTTTGGCACTAGAAAGGACCTAACATATATAAGGTGCTTAAGTAGATACCTGCAGAACAATTGAGAAAATGGTGTTTCCATTCGAGAAGCACGCAAACCAGTGACATACGGAGATGCTAAGACACATTTAATATAAACATAATTATACCGAGTGGAGTCTGGGAATTTATTTCCTATCTTTTTTTTTTTAACTTCTTTGTCAAATATCATATTCTTAACAAATCAAATTTTGGAAGTCAATCAAAACGAAGAGAGCTCACTCTGTAAACTTATGGTCTATGTATAAAATTAACCTAGACAAGTGGTCTAGTTCATTAAACAGGGGACTGAGGAGGGGCACAAACTTCATTCTTAAACATGCCTTCTTTCCTTCCAGTTCTAGTTCCATTCATTGTGTCTCCCAACTCTAGGTCCATGCCAACAAATCTGACTTCTTTTTTCACAAATCTTTTCCTCAAGTCCTACTATTTGGCCTCTATCACCATTCTTGAAGGAGACATTCATTTCTTAGCCAGAAATGCAATGAAACTGAGTTTCATAATGACAACGTATCCTTTAAATCAGGACTACTTCTACAAACACACTTAAGTTTACTCAGCATTTAGAGGAGTTAAGAGTAGCATTCTCTGCTTCTCCTGGAGGCAATGCAGATACAAACAGACTGAATTAGGGAAAATATTCGGGACAGTTCTAGTATGGTAAAATGTATCAATGAGTCAATAATACAACCCTAACAAAAATGACCAAAGAAATGACATTCCCAGAGAGAATGGCCTACCTGCTTGGCCTCTTCATTTCCTGGCCACTTTTTTAATGAGTAAAAGCAGTTTAGTTCTAATTTATTGATTTTTAAATAAATATACAGGAAAGCTACAGATGTAGTGAGAGAAGAGAATCAATGACAAGAAGTAGCCATACCCTCTCCTCCAGTCTAGCCAGCTGCTCTTTGTAGAACGCATCCTGCTTCTTTATCATTCGGTCTTTCTCTTCCAGCTGCTTAACCTAAAAAAAGAAATGAGGAATATACTATATCAAGAAAAAGCAGCGACAGCAAAGCAAAAGTCAAGTACAAATTGCATTAGAAATAAGTACACAAAGCTGACAATTTTTGCAATCTATTAGGTCTCTTCCATAGAAAAATATTAATATGATGATGATTGCTGTATTTAAATGTAAAGAATGAGTCTGCATTGTGTTATTGTTATTATGTTTTACTCTAACAGCTGTGTCCTACTTTGTCCAAATTTATTTGAAAATGCCTGGATACAGCACAGTTCTCTTTTGAAGTATAATTTTAAGGATTAATATTTTACACAATAAAACTTTTAATTTTTATTCCAGGATATATAGTTACTAACCTTGAACTACAGCAAAATGTCTACATAACATTTTGTCTATAAACCTTATGTTTAAGAACTCTGAAATTACCCAGTGAAACCTGCCTGTAAATATATGTATTATTCTATCTCCTTGTTTATGAAATAGCAGCTTAGGGGACCAATAATCCAAAACTATTTTAACAATTAAAAATAATAATAACTGAAATTAATAAGTAATTTTAAAATATTTAGTTATGTTACTTTTAATTTATAAGACCTTATTTTACAAAATTAAAACATAGGCAATCAAATATTTTTGATCTTTAAAAAATTAGTAAAGATGGCTACTTATGGAATTTTTTTTCAAAATATTTTTTTTTAAAGTACTTCTTAATCTGTTGTTGGTATCTGGATTATGTTTATCTGCCTTTATCCAGGTCAGAAGGAATCTCCTTATCTCACCTGAGTTAGAATTTTCACATTTTTTTTGTTCAGTGAATGCTAACCACATGCCCAACTACAACTTGTAAGAAATAAATGTGCTTGGGCATTCCCATTCTTGCATACATGCCAATTATTTGGTAAAGAGATCAGTATCATCTGGCTCGATCCATTTGAGTGCCTGTCCCCTCAACTACCTGCTTATTTTGGGTGATTTCACTTGCAGATTCGTAGGCTATTTTGTTACTTACTTTGTCTTCAATATCCTGCAGCATGTTAAAAAACAAACAGTTATTTAACAATGTAAGTACTATTTTTTCCAATTTCACAGAGAAATTTGATGAATAATATATAAAATGCAAACCAAAAAAGCCAATGGGGAAATAATAAGAGGAGATGCCGAACTTGAGACACATTTAAATGTCACTGTGCTTTTACAGTTTAAATACAAGATTTCAATGAAAAGTTTGTGCTAATTGAAAGCAAATAAATAAATAGAAACAAATACAACATTAGGATTATATAAAAATACATTGAAATGCAAGTACATAATCTAGGTTTCTTGGTGCAACAATATAAAAATTTACTAGTCTGTTAGGAATATAAAAGAATACATAAATACAGAGGAAATTTTTGACATACAAAGAGAGAAAAAAAATGTAAAGATTAAATAAAGAGAAGAGACTTCTCTAAACTCAATATACATGCCCAAAATACAAATTAAGAAAATACTCAAAAAATCTCAAAAAAATTTTTGAAAAAAAAAACAAACACAAAATCAATAGAATAAGCAAAGGAAAAAAAAAAGGAAAAGAAATTTCAGCATGTACTGTGACAGTTAAAGTTATTAATATATAAAGCCCTTAAAAAGCCTTTATCCCTCCCCCAAATTCTCACCCCACCCCACTGCGAAAATAAAAACCAAAAGAAAAATACACTGGGAATACACACACACACACACACACACACACACCAAATTACAAATATAAACACAAGAAAACAAAACCAACCAACAGCACAGGAAATCAGAGAATGCAATTAAAATAAGGTTACCTTATCCTCTATTAAACTGACAAAATTATAATAGTATTGGCAAGAGTCAGAAAAACACTGTCTCCTTTATAATGTATGGTCAGAATGTAAGTTGGTGTAAGTATTTTATAAAACAATTTGACAGACTGTAAAAAGTAGTAGGTCTTCAATATGTATCTATGCACTGACATCTAAAAACTCTACTTCTAGCACTTCTTAAATAATTATGGCAATATGCAAAGATGTTCATTACAGGCTTGTTGAGAACTACAAAGAAACAAAACCCCAAACCAATTCAATAGTTAAGCAGTACCTATACTCAAAATATACTAAATAAAAATGGGAAAAAAGAAGAAGATTATAAACAGAAAGTCAGTATGACCTCTTTTAAATAGGAAAGGGGGAAGGGGAGAAAGACCAGAATGATATTCTACAACATGTCCAAAGAAGTCACAGCATGGTTGATAGGCTTAGGATAGTTTCCACTTTCTTAATTTTGCTTATTTATGTTTTCAGAATTAATAATACTTTTTAGTCAAGGAACAAAAGAAAAGAATTTGTTAAGGTAAGAATTGGAATATTTTTTCCTGATTATGGTGGTTACACAATTGTATGCATTTGTTGAAATTCAAAGCTGTATATCAAAAAGAATGAATTTAACTATACAAAATTTAAAGCAAATATAAATTAAGCATACTAAAATTTATGAAATATAAATACATGTGGATATAAATGCTATTGCTAATTTTATCATGTGGCAAATTTTACTTTCAGGCATTGAATCATAGCAAATATTAAGAAAAGTAGAGAAGAATCCATATCTAAGAAAATGCAAGCAGCTTTATATAAACCAACTACAAAGTGGGAACAACAGAAGTCTGGGGAAATAAGATATGCCCTAACAATAGAAAATTTATTATAAAAATTTTGGTCCAGTTACATGATCAAACATTAACAAAAATTAACAAGTGATATTTTATAAGAATTAATTTTTTAACTCAAAAATATTAAGTGGGGGGAAAAGCAAGTCATCAAATGGCATGTACAGTAAATTCTTGGATCGGACAGGGAATGATGGGGAGGGAGGCAGAGGAGGAACAGAGAAGCATGAGAACCTAGTACCCTAAGAGGAAAAAGAATAAACTATGCTAAAATGTTCACAGAGAAAAAATAAATAAATAAAATAAAATGTTTACAGAGATTATGATATGCACAAGGGGATATATGTCATCTGGACTCTTCTCTGTTTTCCATAATAAAATTATTACTTCTGTAATGAGAAAAATTATCTTTTAAACATCAATATTAATACATGTATCTTTAACTATGAGATGGAAATGTAATATGGTATAGAATTGCAAAAGAGTAAACTATTAAGTAATTATACTTTACAATTCCAAAATTTTAACAGCTTGAACAGTTACACATAGCATGGAAATTATTTTACTTCCTAAACCCTCGATATATTCACGCTTGCCTCTCTTTCCCGTTCAACCTATGGCATTGCCTACCATGACTGTTAAAATGCTAGCAGTAAACAACCTTATCTTTTGTTCACACAGTGAGAGTTTCAGAAAACGCAATGAGGCCCTAATGGACATTCCATTATAATTATTTAGAAAACACTAAGAGAATTCAATACTGCAAGTATAATGCTGTGCCTACTGGGGGACACTGCACCAACCAACAAATTAATTGTGAAGAGCTGATTACAACCTAAATCAAAGAGGTACAGAAATATTCTCATTCACTTTTCTGAGACATAATCCTTAAAATAAATTTTAAAGCAACACACCAAAAAGTCAGGTACACTAAAGACACAAAGAAGAAGATACTTCCAACATCATCAAACTATAGGCTAATGTCGCAAATCTCCTCAACTACAACAGAATCAATAGTTTGAGATCCACTGGGAAGAATAACAAAGCAAGAATCACGCCACAACACTTTAATGGCACACTGCTTTGAAACAGTTAATGGGATGCTAGGAGGAAAAGTCACACGATATGAATCCTGAAACTTAAATAAGCCTAGAATACACTGACTAAGCTAATAGCTGCAGAGAATGGAGAGTCACACTCAACTTAAGGCAAGCAGTAAACTAGTTGCAAGGAAATGAAACTTCTCTGCAAAACTCTCTAACAGGCACAGAATCATAAATGAGCAAATAAAAACAAAGAGGATTATAACATTATTATTGTGGTAGAATCATTTCAGAGGGAAAGATGAGTATAAAGTCTTTCCCCATCTCCTATTTGCTATTCCTGAAAGAAACATATACTGATTAGTTTTCAGGTCGTGCTCAATTTGGGATAACATGATTGGGCTTGAAAATGTGATAGAATATGCTTAAGTGGATCATTATGGAAATCTAGAGCTTCCAACAGGCAAGAAAAACAAAGAAAACAAGGGAATCACGTTTTAAGGAACCTAACACAAACATTCTGATGTCTTAACTCAGTGTTGGTGGCTAGATTAAAAAAGGAGGCACACGTGTATTTCCTTCCTTAAAGTCTCATCTCTCCTCAGAAGAGGTTTAAAGGTGCTCAACAAGAAAGGATTCATGAAGTCAACGCAAGAGGAAACTTTAGCTGATATGACACATAGCTTTACCTTCCCATATAAATTCTTAGGTAAATGTTCATGGTGCAAACTTCTCAGCATCACTGTGCCTTTCTGTCCTGGTTGCTCCTGAGGACCAAGGTACAATGCAAAGTGCATGACACTGGGAACCCAATGACATCACAATCACTTAGCTCAAAGGTAATATACTATGATTTCATCCATCAAGCACAAGGCATATGAAGGCAGGGTTCTGTGTGATGGGAAAGCTTGTATATTTTAAATGATCAAGTCCTTGAAATATCAGTCTTCAATTTTAAAACTCAAGGTAGAAAACAGAAGGTACCTGTTTGATTTTCCATGAGATGATACTATGAAGCCTGAGATGACTAGGATTAAGAAAGGACAACAAATCTAAATCACTCTAAATAGGAAAGCCCTATAACCATATTCCCTTTTATTCTATATTTCTTAACATTCTGAAACACATATAATGAGCTGGGAAGATTAATTACTCATAATCACATGGATAATGTGTGGCAGGCAAAATCTATACCTATCTTACAATGTATTTGGATAGATTAGCAAATAAGACAAGGAAAAGAACTTTATTCCTTGTTAAAATTACATGTGTGGTGCAATATATGGGAACCTAATAAAAATATGCTCGTATAAAACAGAAAGAACCGAAATATCAAAGGGGGCTGAATCACAGACTTTTAAGTAATACTACATTTGGAAGCTACAGAACATAATCATTGTGAATATCAATTAGGCGTAAAAGAATAAAGTAGCCTGTATTCAATTAGTGGGATATTAGGCTTTTGTTATAAATGAGAAGTTACACAGGGCTCCCTGAGCCTTTATTAAGTGGCATTAATAAACAAAGAATGATCCTTAAAGCAATGTTTTACAAACCACACCAGAAAGTGACCTTCAAGAAGGTAACACGTCTCTGTGAACTTGGATGACACCTTGCCTATGATCAATATTATCATCTTTTCAAGGAGTACTTAGAGGAATAAGCTTAAGTTCCTAGCAAATCCCAGCCTGAAACGTGAAAACTACACTGATGTTGACTAACATGTAATACCTGAGAGAGGCTGGACATTGGCCAAAGATGAGGCAGCTGCCCTCTCTTCTAACAGCCTCTGAACCTGACTGAGGTCTGAACTCAATCCCAAGCCCCCAGAGCTGGAGCCAAGCCTGTTGCTTGTCTTGTCTTCCCCCAGAGAGTTTCAAGAACTGGGTCTACATTTCTGCTTTTTCATACTAACCACATACTGGAAAGAGCCAAATGAACACAACCTTTGTTACTTAGGGGCATGTCTGCTCATTCTCTTGAGATAAGAAAGCAGAGACAAAGATGGGTGATTTTTGAAATTAAAAAGAGAAGCCAACAATGAGTAAAAAGAGAGTATATAAACTTAAGGTTGAAAGTGATCTGGTGGTATTGTGCTTTAAATTTTTCTATATTTCAGTTTACAGATCATGGTACTTGCCACAGAAGCAAAATTAAATGCTAAATGAAACCTGAATTCTTATCTTTTCAATTTCATAAGCTTTATTCTACAGTTTGGGAGGAGTGTTAAACCATACATTTACATCTCCAATTTTCTAATTTAATTTCATTGGTCAGAACTTATTAATATAATAGGAAATAGGAAACCCACCAGGGAGGAGGACATAGGCCACCCTGATGATTATCCTGATTCTACCAAATCACCCTACAACCATGTACCCACCCATCCCAGCACCCATGTTTCAAAACTGCCCTCGAACATTACTTCATGTAGTTTCTGCCAAGTTACAGCCCTGGCTGTCACCCCATTTTCTCATCTCATAAACCCTTTCACCCCATCTTGTATGGCTCCTGTTCTTGACTTTGTCTTCTATTACACACATTCACTCACCTCTAGTCCCTCTCCTTAACTCTAAACTCTTCTGGGGCAAGAAAAAGTCTTTACTCCTCTCTGTTTATAACCTTGGCTCAATCTGTGTCTGTACTTCCTGCAAAGGAAACAGTGCAGGGTGGATGAACTGAAATGAACTGCACTGGGGGATAAGAGTTTGTACAAAGCAAGCAGACACAGCTCCTGGGAAGAAATCTCTGATTTACTTGAAAACACCACAGTGCACACAGTGTGATACCATGTGCACGTGTTACGTAGGCTAAGCTCAGAACAAGGTGGTGCCAGCAGGTTACTCAAAAACACAGAAGCCAGGAGCAATCAGCAAGTCTTATCAAAGGCTCAAAACTAGAAGCTCAAAGAGAAGAGGGGATGGTACAAGGGACTTCATTTATCCATGTCTGGATCAACAATTATATTTTGCTAATTAGCACAATGACTGTTAGAAATGGGACTTTACTAGTGAAAATGGTCCATTAACTACCGTGACAAATGCTAGATATGGGTTCTTACTGGTAAGATAAAAGCTATGAGAAAGCTATAAGGGCTAGTTATCAGACTATAAGGATATTCTTACATCTGTTGCATGATTGAATTATGAGACTCCAACACTTGTGGCTTTAGGGACCTTAGGGATGGTACCTCAGAACTGACCTCCAACTGGTCCTGCATCCAACCATCCACTTAAGAATGAGACTCTCATTTTTGGCACTACTGACGTTTTGGATCAGATGACTCATAGTTGTAGAAGCCATCTTGTACACACTTTTTAAGAGATTGGCAGCATTCCTGGCCTCTCACCTGCATGGCCCAATAGTGCCACCCTTTACCCTGAGTGGTGACGTGTCTCCAGACACTAATAAAAGTTCCCTAAACCTTTCTTCCTTACTGAAAACCCCTTGTTTAAAAGGATTCTTGGTTGTCTGAGGCCAACTGTCAGCAGTCTCATTTACCTCTGGGGAACCTTTCCTGCAAAGAAAGTACTTAACGGAACAGAAAACTGGGAAGCCCCTGAGTTCCCATAATGGGCCTTATGAATCATTTTGTACCTGCTTGCCAATAAATTTTTGTTCAATAAATGTCTTTACATATTGGAGACCTGGGCTGGGACTGTTTGTATTACAACCCAGAAGTACAGCTGAATTGCAAGCAGTGTACAAAACCTGCAAGAGTGGCCGCATCTGTATAAAGTGATGAATCATGTCCCAGGAAGAGGGAAAATTGGAAATTTTAATTCGTTATTTTCAAAATAAGAAGGAAAAGTATAAAACAGGTACATAAGCACGCTCTTTTCCAGAGCTCCCTTTAAAATAGAGGCCTAAATCACACATAAGTTGTTCAATCTAGTGAACTGATGTTCAGTTCAGGCAGGATGGATATTTAGTTCACAAGAACTGGTACTGGTTGTTTAACATCTGTTCTGCTTGGGCAGTGACGATGCTGTGCTGTTGCTAAATATTTTATATATCATTCCTAAGAACAAGGCATATTGTGATTCCATTATAACTTACAAGTTTCATGTTACAAAGCAACATGAAATTTCAACTTGAAAGGTGCTGGAGCGCCACCTCTCCTCTCCCACCACCCACTGAAGAAGAATACTCATCACAATCCCCAACATCTAAGGGACATTAAATAAATGCTGAATCAACTGTGAGGGTTTGGTGATTCTCAAATAAGTTTTTTGGTGTGTTTTGTTTTTTACTAAGGATTGAACCCAGGGCCTTAGGCATGCTATGCAAGCACTCTACCATTGAACTACGTCCCCAGCCCTTGTTATTTATTTATTTAGTTAGAGACAGGATCTCTCAAGTTACCCAGCTGGCCTGAGACTTGTAATCCTCCTGCCACAGCCTCTGGAGCCGCTGGGATTATAGACCTTGTGCTACCACATTGGCTCAAGTAAGCAGTTTTATCTTCTCTAATGACACTGGCTTTAGCTACTGCATGCTTATGAAAGACACAAGTGGAAATAAACAGGCATCAGGTCTAAAAGACCTTGTTCAGTCAAATTCAGCAACTGAATATAAAACCAAGTTCTAGAAGACTAAGTTCTATAAAATAAATAAGTATTCTATGTCAGAAAAATCAATAATGAGCTTAAGAACTTCAAAGATAAGAATTAAAACTGAAAGAAGAAAACGTGGTAAAAGAGACAGTATTCAATAAAACTACTATGTAATTATATAGACAGAGAGTGGGGAGGGACTTTTATTATCAAATTCAGCCATGGAATAGATTGGTGCTATCAACTATTAAATGCTACACTACATATAAACAGCAGGGTGGTCTTAACTTTAAATCACAGCTGTTGTATTACAAAGTGGGAAGGACTATGAAGCGGTTTGGAGTTATATAATTTAAGGTGCAATTACACTAAAATGTGTATCTCTTCTTATTCCATATTGTGGGGAATAAAAGTTCCATTTCCAGGCACTTACATATAATCTTGTTTTGGTGTGGACATTAAAAAGCTCAGAAACACTCTGACATAGAGATGCTAGTTATACTACATTGCCTTACCAAGGTATTTGGTGGTGCTGATCAGAAAAATAAATTGGACAATAACATGAAGACAATTACTATATATCTCCTGAATGCCTGTTCTTTGGATTAACTTGTATTTGTTCAATTTAGATTTAGATTTAATGTTCACACTACTGAGACCAATTGGCTAGTCAATTTCTCTTCCAATCTATTTCCCATCCAGAGCTGAAAAACACATCCCAAGTTCATCCAGTTCATTTTATACACAGTAAGTGAGGCTCCAAGTTCCTTGTTGGCGAAGAGAATTCTTTAAGGTCAGAAAGTGAACTGATTCTGGGATTCCTGCCTCTTGACACAGTGTATTTCCCATCACTCTGGCTTTATTTCTTCCTGCTGACTTGAAGTTAAAGGAAGAGAATGTAAAAATGACTAGTCAAATATTTGTAGCTATTTTCAGCACTTCTCAACATAAAGAGATTTTTAAAGATTTTCTGCAACAGTTAATGTAAGCTATTCTAAAAGTATTTTCAAAACCACTTGTATACAATGGCAGCTCATGATGAGGAAATACCTGGGAAGGGTGAAGGAGAGCAGCAGCAAGACAAAGCAGGATGCCTCTGACCACACTGCAGGTCTGACACCTGCCATGGGGAAGAGAGGAGGAAGGCCAGCATGGCTCTGAGAAAGTGTTGGTCAGGCTGATGCCCTTCGCAGCAGGATCTCTTTAAAGATGATATGAAGGGCACATTCTCTTTGTTACCCATGTAATCTGATTTGCTAATTAACACAAAACAAAACAACAAACTGTGAGCAAGTCTCAGATGTCAACTTCCAGTCCAAACAGAAGGTTAAACTTTAGCAAACTAAGGATGAGGTCATGTGGTTTGCATGTGTCAATTCCCTTGAGAACTGCTTCACTTAGGTAGGACAGGCTCAGTAAGTCCAACTAGACCCAGGAACACAGTCTGATCCATAGATTCTATGCAGTAGAAAAAGCAATAAAAATGCATTCAACAATTAAGCTTTAATTGCATCTTGGCTACTAACTCATGGTCTCGGGCAAATTCTTGAATCTTTTGGGGGAGGTTTTCTTAATTATGAAATTTGGGGAATAAGCTAAAGAATAGATATCTGAGATCCCTCTAACATTCACATTTTATGCATTATATTTATCACAAAATTTCTTCTACAACTCATTTTGAATCTACTATATAGCTAGGCCAGAGGAAATTCAATAAATGAGTCTGTTCTGCTGCCAAATTGCTAGGATGTGACAAGCACACATTAAACAACATTTGGAAATAACCACGTAGATGTGACACCTGGTTGCCGGGGGCAGACATTGCATGGCAACAGTGATGCTCCCTCTCTGCCTGCCTTGGCACCAGCCGTGGGTTCAGAACAGGGCCTTAGCAATATTCACTGGGCTGTTCCTGAACCTAACACCACCTGAAAAATTACAACAGATAAAACTGGGGCTAAAAGAGCCCACTTCTCTAAAACAAGTTCAACTCATTGCTACCAACCAAATCACACTGGTTCACATATTCTACATCAGAATAGGAAGGCCAGCAAATAATCAGCCATGTTTGTCTCATTCACGGCTCTTTACAGAGGCTGGCACAGTGGAATTACATCATATGCACAATTAGCTTATGCAAACTCAACTAGCTGGGTGGAATGAACGAAGAATAATTGATATAGTCCCAGGAATTCTACCTGTGCCAGGGGGAAGCCAGGGCAGGAGACATGCATCAGCTCTACTCTGGGCCTGTGTCATTCCCCATGTGCCCTCATAGAAAGAACATCTTTTCCCAGTGAATGGAATTCTAGAGCTTGAAATCAGACACATTTCACTCACAAACCCTTAAGTGACAGCCAGCATTTTCATCTAGTGCTCAACTAAAGAAAATTACTGACCCAATAATGGAAGGAAATCCAGCAGTGTTGTATTCTGAAGTATAATTTTGAACCAAAGAATTTTTTACCTTGTGTGCAGATTGGAAATTTAAATCCTTAAGTTAGATGTAACTCGATTATATTCCAAGGAAAAATGGAATTTGGAAAAGTATTTGAGATAAAAATTACTTTAAAAACAAATCCTCGACAATGGCCACTGGTAATGAAAGTGTGGTAAAGTACCTGGTCTTCATAATATCCCAGTCTCCCCCCAGCCCAAAGGGGAGGGGATTCTTGAAAGTCTTTAGCCTCTGTACAAAGCCTCCAGCTTATCTGACCAAGGAAGCTCAGTTAAGAAATAAGAGGTGAAAGCCTCAGGCTTAAACAAAGTCAGAAAGGAAAGAAGTCGTAGAAAGGAGGGATGGCTAGATGGGAAGGTACCTGGAGCACAAATCACCTGGATAGAACAACAGGATACACAGGATGAAAATAAGCCACTGTGTTTCCTGGATCAAGATGGTTAAGAGGGATGAGAAGACAAAAATTACTGTCTGTTGGAAAAGCCAGGCTGAGAAGCAGTCGAAGGAAAGCAATCAGCCCTCTCATCTCTTCATGTCTAGGCCCTGGCTAGGGTGGACTTGGCTTTGTTCCCATCCCTCTTTATACTATGATGTGGGAGAACCATCTCAAATTCTGGAATCTCTTGGAACACTGGGAGTGCTTTTAATCATAGTTTTGCTGCCCAGAAACTAAGAAATGAACATAACCAAATGTCAACTTCACAATTTTTAATATCCTTATCGCTTTTAAAGGTCTGTAACAACATAATTGCATGGCAAGTCTCACTACATATAGCACTGTGAAGAAAGTAGTGCAGTTTCTATGCACATCTTTTATTTATTTCCTTATTTTCAGCTAAGGTAATAGTTGCAGATAAGAGTCATGCCTGAAATCTGCATCTGGAATAGCTGTCTAGTGCACACAGAATCTATGGCTCTTCCCATTGGAGCACACCAGGCAGACCCTTCCCTAGGTTTGGACCCAGCAATAAAAAACAACCCCATCACTTTGATTAGGTGTTACCGGCTAGGAAGTCAGAATATTATTAACTACCTGTCTACTTTATGGTTATGGCTATCATTTTAATTATATATTGCCTTTTTGGCTTAAAAATTATCTTTTTGTAAGATTTTTGTATCACTTGAACAGATGCTGAAAAGCTTCTAGCAACCTTTCAGATTGAGGAGCTCATTGATCAGAGTCCAGACTGCAGGAACATGAACTCCACCCTCAAGCCTCTTAAGCCAAGTTTAAGTAAATCACGTATAAGATGATGATCACGATGACAAACCTGGAGTAAAGTTTGATGCCACGTTTCTCAGATATTAAAAATACCCAGACAAAAAGAGAGAGAATCATATATATCAGAAGCAGAAATATACCTTAGAACCAGGAGCCCACAGGTATTAAAGATACTTTTAATATCACAGAGTTAGTCATAGCTAAGAATAGAACAGAGATTACCTTGACTCATATTTTAGAGTTGGCATACTAAAAAATACCTCAGATATTCTTTAAGACCTACCTGTGAATAAGCAAGAATCCAAAAATAAAAATTCTTGATATATTATTCCAAACATTACTTCACCCACAGCTGAGCACCCCCACCATGCATGCGCATTCACACACATACACACACACACACACACACACACACACACACGCATGAGCTGCCATTTGCATTGGTGATCATCTATAGCACTTCTAAGATGTAATTTATTTCAAGAGGCATTTCTATCTGAGATGAGCACTGCAGAGTGGACAAAGATATTATAGACCACAAATCAACACGGCTGCATGAAAATACATTCACCGAAAGTAATACATATGTACGTTAAACATAAATAACCAAGATCTGTAACTCAATTAGTATGGCAAGAGAAATATGTTGCTTAAAGCTCTAGTTTGGTCCTTTAAAATTTTTACAATATTAGCAGCTACTCCATTTTTTTTTAAGTTGAATGTCTTGTGATCTTTGCCATTTGTCACCCTGCACAGAATATTCCATGCTACAGTAAAGAATTAGTGATTTTTCTAACTGAGCTAAAAAGACAGCCTGTTTGCTTTGAAAAATGGCTACCACCTGCCATTAATCTAAAACTGAAAACAAGCAGTGTAATGACATTTAGCAAGTTAACACCCCCTCTGCCACTTTCCTGTAAGAAGAGCATAAGAGACATTGCATAATCTTCACAAAGAATTAAAATAAAACTTCTAAAAAATAGGTTTGTATTTTACTACTAATAATGACATATGAGATTATTAAAAGCAGACACTGTGCCCCTGCAGTGTGACAAGCCGGGTTTAAGTGCTGAAGGAATCCCCTCCCAAGGCCCTCTATCTTGTTCCTTTATTCTTTTTGTCTGCTGTCAGATGAATACAGCAGTAATGATGACATGATCAAGGAAGAGCAGACAACTGGCTGGAATATTTGTAAAAGACTGCCTAGCTGGTCTTAGCAAGAAGCTATCTTTTGTCCTACTAGAGCTTTCTGTCACCTGAGGTAGTCTGCATCCTCAAGAGATGAAATGCATCATAAAACTATTAATTGATGCGTCCTCCAAATAGTTCCTGTAACCCTTTGGAGAACTTTCCCAATTTGGTTGGTAGGAAGGCTGCCCCCAACCATCCAGCTCTAAGTAAGCACACAGACATGATCCAAGCACATTACACAATTCACTAGAGTCTATAAATGACTCTGGAGCTTTGTGGCTGTGTCTTTGCCTGCTGGAATAAATAAAGCATACACCATATACATGTTAACATGCTAAATTAAATGCTAAAATATTTTACCCACCTGAAGAACAAAACCAACTTAACAAATCTATTCATTTATTCAACAAGCATCCAATGAAAATCTATTTTGTGTAAGACTTTCAGACAGTAAGTTGGACATGGTAGACTATAATAAATAACTACACCAATTGCATCTCATTCAATGACCATAAACTACAATTCTAAAGCTCCCATTTATACGCAAAGCTATAAAACTACTAAGAATCCATTCCTGTCTATAAATGCTGTCTTTCAGGAATCACAAATTGGGTAGAAGGCAGCTGCACTAGTTATATATACAAACAATCATAATAAAAGATAATGTATGAAAAGGACAGTAAGTGCTTCAAGGAAAATAAAGGATCTGATCAGCTGGACTAGAACTTGAAAGCTGGATGAGTAGGATTTAGATGGTCAGAGATCAGGTCAAAGGGCATCACACACAAAAAAGGGGCAATAAGCAGGTACAGAGGAGAGAAGAAAGGAGACCTCAGCATGGAAACAGCTGAAGAGGGAATTAGAGTAAGAAGGCAGAGAGTAAGTGGGAACAAGTCTGCAGGAAGATTTAACAGTCTGGCTGGGAGGTGGGGTGCGGGGGCTCTAAAAGGTTTTGAGCATGATGAAAACAGTATTTTAGAAAGATTAATCTTGGTCTATAGGACAAACAACAGGGAGGACAGAATACCTTAAGGAAAACCCTTAGGGAGCTGTGGAAAGGATCCAGGAGTGAGATGGCAGGACCTCCATGAGCTGAACAACAGGTATCTTTCCACCAGCACTTTCTAAATATCTCCACGAGGCTTTAAAAGTTATTTTCTCTCATTTCCAGTCTTGGTCTATGGTTTAAAATCTGATATTTAGGAGAATTATGGTGCCACCACATGGGAAATAATTCCTGGGCATTTGCCCTCGTCCAACTCATTACAAGTGCCAATGTCAGTCCTTTAAAAGTCCAATTTGAAAAGTCCAATTTGCTGCAATCTATCACTAAATTTTAAGTCCTTTAACCTAAATGAAAGGTTACTATATAAAATCTCTAACTTTAGTAGAACCCTTGTGCCTCTCTATATGTCTTAAAATATCCTAATTTTAGTATTTGTTCAAATATTTTCCTGAGAAGTGTAGTATGCCACCTCTAAAACATGAATCAAAGTAACTTGTATTCTGTTCTTAATTGATAATTTAACTATCTTTCTGATCTTCAAAGCATCCTTTTATATCCAAGGTCCCTGGATTAAAAGGAAGATCCTAAAAGTTAAAACTTTAGCCTCTCCTCCAACGAAGAGATCAACCTTTTCAGTAAGTGGCTGAGACATCCCAGGAAGTGGGTCAGACACGTGAACCCTGGTCCCAATACTGGGGCAGGCCAGGCAGACTCCTTTAGGCTCTGGGACACTTCAATAAAAAGAAAGATGGAGTCAAAGGGATAGATCCCTGAACTCGAGTCTGAAGGAAAGCCTCTTCTGATAACAAAGATTAATAATAAGTGCTAATAGCTGCAGAGCTCTTCAGTTTATAAAGTTTCTTTTGTATTCATTATATCATTTAACTCAACTCTGACAACAATGCTAGGACTTAATCAGATTCTCAAAGCTATGCCTAGAATATTGCATAGCAGAGGAACAGTGAAATAACAAACTCTACCAAAATTATCACAGTTCACATTGGAGCACACTGAGAGTCACAGAAGCCAAAGGAATTGGCCCAGTTATATGGCCAATAAATGGTCAAGCTTTTTGGAATCAATGGCTCTTGCATTATTACCACAACTACCTTCACCACCTTCTTTACTAAGCCAGGCCAGGCTCTGCTGGCTGTTCCCTTTTACCTACTCTTTCTTTGTGGCACTTGTAACCACAGCACACAATTCACGCAGTAATATTTAAGGAGAAAGTTCTTGGTGTGAGGTGGTATTCACAGAGCTACTGCTTAGGGGCAGGAGCAAGAATAAAGAATTAATCAGAATCAGGGCTGCCTATGGAAAACATACATCAAGAAATAACTCAAGCTTATACAAAACCACAATGGGCAAAAGTATAACTGTTGGAGGCCTTGAGGGCAGGGAACAAATCTTTTTATCACTGCGTGACTAAAGCCTAGTCCAATGCCTGCAAGTTCACTTGTCCACATTGCTTAGGTTCCTGACAGACCAGGAGGGCTGAACTCAATGTATACTCTATATTCCTCACCCTTTTTGTACTCATGAACTATTGGAACTTCAAGTATTAGCTTTTTGACAAAGCACATTTCTGCAAATTACTCTTTGCATGTATGTCTCTCAATTTAATCCTGGGCATTTGCAGGTGTCATTGGCTCTGTGTCCCTGTGCCAAGAGCTAGCTCTAAGCAGTCAACCTACTATTTCCATTTCTGTTGGTCCAACCTGACTCTTCCAACTTCATCACACTGAACAGAGCCATGCATTACTCATTAGGGAAGAGGTAACAGGTGCAGCAGGTAAGGGCAAGAACGTCACCGTTCCCATCACATCTGTGCCCATGGCATCCCTCAGTCTCACTACCTTTTACTCATGGAGTCTGAGTGGGGTCTTGCATGGTGCTCAGTGCGCTCCAGGCAACTCGAGTGGGCTGTCTGTTTGCCACAGTACGATCATGGCTGGCAGATATGCTACAGGTGAAAGAAGAGTCAAGGGGACGGGGGTCAGCAAAGTAAGAGGAGTAAGGGAAAATAACTAAGGGGTACAGGTGTCATCACAGATTAGGCCAAAAGGAGGCACAAGCCATTCTCAGCCATAAAGCATCCAGGGTAAAAAGGGTGTGGAGAAAAATGACAGAAAAGCTAGAGGAGATGGGAGGCCCACTAATGCACAGCAGGGATTCGGCAGCTTCAGGAGGCATGCCTGACAGCTCAACACGGAGGCAGGGAGAGGGCAAGCAGCCCATGCTTGGGGAATCAGGGACTGACATGGACATTAAGGCAAGTGGTGCTGGCCTGGGAAGTGGCACAAGAGGACTTGTGGCTCCTATCCAAAGAGCTAGCTGAAGTTTCTGTCAAAGTCACCTCAGGAAGACAGCAAAGGCTATTTCCAGATCATTTTGGTAGAAGGGGTGAGGGCTATTGATACGGTGTCCTGGCAACCATCAGGAAGCAAATGGGTCAAGGCAGAAACTGAAAATGGGCCTGTTAAAAGGCCCAAGGAATGCAAAGTCCTGGGCAGCTTAAATTGCTTTCATTCTCCTTCTTCCTATAAAAGTCCTGTGACTTTACAAAGTTTGTTGTAAAAGTGACTTGGGGAAATGCAAATGGTGTGTACTGAGGTGTAATGAGGTGCTGGAACTTATCTTGGGCCATCCCAGCTTCAGCCTACCTGTATCTTCCAGACACATGCTTGCTGTCTTCCCCATTGATTTGGACTTATTTCCCAGTAATGGTCTTTTGGCTCTTCATACATTTCTTTTCTAAACTGTCCCCATCTCCTGCCCCAAACAGGTAAAAGGTTTAAAACTTTTAGCAACTACCCAACAGCAAACTTTTGAAGTGAGTTCACTGATCATAAACCAACCTGACATAAATAATAGAATACACAGATAATAAAAGTTACTGATTAAACATGAATGTGTCCTATGTCCTTCTCATTCCTTCTTCTCTGCTCAGTTGCTACTCACTTTTCACCTTTTGGTTTCCTTATCATTGCTAACACAGAGAATGCCAATTACACCGGCGAATTCAGAAATGAATCCTATCCATAACTCTCCTTTACCCTCTATATGCAATTAATCACAATATCATAGGAATTTGTATTTTATGTATCACCTTCTGGATTTCTGTTATACTGACCATAATTTAAGACCTACTGCTAATTGACTTATATATTTTTTAAATATAAGTAGGCTTATATATTTTTTTAATATAAAGTAGGCTCACTTTAAAAAGTTAAACAATTATAAGGGAAATCTTGATAGATTTGCTACACTAGAAAACCAGACTCAACTAACATAAATGGAAGACAGCAGGGAAAATACAATAAAAACTATTTTTAGTTAGAAACTGTCACCTGGCCCAAGGGTCTGAATACTTGCTTGTCTTTCATAAAAAGGTAAACAACTGCTAGTAGTGAAAGCAAAATATCACCACTGATGTTGGCAGTAGATGTGGGTAAAAATCACACCTAATCCACAGTTGGAACTCTCAGTTGAAATTTTGGCTTTTCTACGTACTAACTATGTGACACTGGACAATTACTTTACCCTCTCTGTTCCTTATTTTCTCATCTATAAAAATAGAATATTAATAGTATTCCCTCGTAAGATTGTTATGAGGCTAAAGGTGTTAATATGTAATGTGCTTAAATCTTCTATGTTTGTCAAATAAAAAGCGTAGTAGAGGATAGGAAAGGTAGCAGAATACAACAGTCACTAGTATGGCAATATGTAAAAACGTGGATGTATAACCGATGTGATTCTGCAATATGTATATGGGGTAAAAATGGGAGTTCATAACCCACTTGAACCAAATGTATGAAATATGATATGTCAAGAGCTTTGTAATGTTTTGAACAACCAATAAAAATTAATTAATTAATTAATTAATTAAAAAGCGTAACCAATGGCAACACTGGGTTCTGCCAAAAGCCTTATGTGCACTGTAACAACTAAGGCACAACAAATGGCACTGTCTACTACATGATGAAAACTCCAGAGCTCGATAAACCAGAACCCCAACTGGGTCAAGATGCAAGCTGAAGGAGGCAAGGGGAAGAGAATGCTGAAGCCAAGGGAATGCACCCCGCATCTCTTCTGCTTTTCAGCTAAACCAGAACTTTTGCTACCTGCCCCACGCCTCCAAGTTTAACAACCTTTCGTAACTGAATCAGGTACATCCATGATGAATTAAGTCCTGACACAAGGATCTATAGGTCTCCTGAGACAGACAGTGTTGAAAAATCATGACGATGATAACAGAAGAATGGGACTTGGGGAAAGGAAGAAATTATGCCTAGGGAGTCTGAAAAGGGTTCACTAGAGGAGGTAAACTTCTAGGAGGAGATGGCCCAGGAGCCTGAGAAGCTATTCATTAAGCAGGCAAGAGAAGGGGCACTAGAGGTGAAGGGAATAGATGTCCAAAACCCTGAAGGGGGAAAATCAGGCAGCATTTGAACTCTGATAACACATGTGAGTGCCTGAACAGTTCCCTTTACCTTGTTTACACTGAGAAAGAAAAATCACCAAATATAAAAGTCCTTCAACAGGGAGGTCTACTGATGTTGAAGCAGTGACTTCTTGACACTTCCTGCTGAGGCTGAACAAGCTTAAAGGTGAATGACAATGCAGAGGCATTCCAGTGGCTGGGGCCAGGTGCCCAATAACAGAGGGAAGGGAAGAAAGATTTTTTAAAGATAGCCTGAAAAATAACTGTCAACAATGTGACATTGATGTAACCAGCCAGGAAGCAACTACAGAGAGAGATGACACTGGTGGGCGGCACAGCTTTTGGGTGCTTCTGAAAATGTGCAGTCGTCCTTCCTTTGGGTCCACTATCCACAGGGAATTGCTCCAGGACCCCAGTACAGAAATTAGAATCTTCAGGTGTTCAAGTCCTTTAAAAATGGTGTAATATTTGCATATAACCAACACACACCTTCCTATGTACTTTATAATAGTAATAATCTTCATCTCTATGTTACTTACAATACAGATACAATAAAAATGCTATGTAAGAAGCTGTTGTGGTGCATTATTTGGGGAGTACTGAAAAGATTTTACATGTTCAATACAGAAGCAACCATCATGGACGTTAGTTTCCACATATAGAGTACATGAATGAGAGGTGAACTTAGCATTGTTCAAACAGCTGCAGAGATCTGGGAAATGGTGGGAGGCTCCTCCAGGGTGTTCCCACATATCACCTCATTTGCATGGATTTAGCATTGTGATCAACACAGGGGTCATTCAAGGTTTTTTTTTTTTGTTTGTTTTTTGTTTTTTTGTTTTTTGAACTTTCTGGAATTGTATTTGGAATACCTTTGCAATTCACCACTGGTCGAATCTGTAAATGCAGAATCCTCTGATACTGAAAGCCAACTTTCCAAAGATGCCTGGATGAAAATCAGGGCTATCAACAGCCAAAGGCTCTCTAACTTTTGATTAATTTAGAATGTAGTGTCCAATCAGAGAAAAGGGGCTATGACTGTCAGTTTACTTGATCAATGATTTCTACTGAATAATTGGGAAATGATGTTATAACTTTCACCACCTAGAAATGAGGATGTGATTATGTTCATTCAAGGTGCTCCCCAAACTAGTACTATTACATGTGTATTCAATAGGAAATACATTTTCCCACAAAATGGGGAAAAAATGATTTTTAAACCTTAAAAAATATAATCTGGTTTATACATTTGTTGTGATGGATGGATACACTATAAAAATCCAAGGAAATATAAAAACACTTCCTTTCCTAGACAGTCTTCTCCAAATGTTCCCACTCATTAAACCTACGAGTGAGAGCAAGGGGTGCAGCTCTGCAGGCCCAGTGCGTCTCTTCCGAGAGGAGTGGTAAGGAGGCACTTGGCAGAGATGTGCCTGTCTGCGTGTGTGCTCCGGGGCAGGAGAACAGGGACTCTAAAATGATATATAATCAGATTACTGAAATACATCAATTTAGAAACAGCAGGGAGGAAAGCTTCACCGACAAAACTGAAATAGAAAAGAGAAAGAAAAATTCAACAAAGAGACACTCTAAAATCCCATATCCCTCAACAGGCTTTCAAGAGCATCCACTGGAAGAGAGCAGCAAGGAACCAGAACTGAAGACTTCAGGGAAACATGGTCAGGAAAAGGGCAATCCTGGTGAGCCCATAAAGAGATGGGGTCCAATTAGAGGGCAGGGGCACAGACCAGGAGTCCTGAGGAGGTGCGGGAGCTGGCCTGGAGGGCAGAGGAGGGGGACCCCAATGGCTCCCTCCTCCCCTTTCCTCCCATGGCTCCTTTTTGAATCTTCACCTTTCTCCTCTCCTCTCACATTTATCCTTCCACTTACAAGCACATTCTCTTTGTTCATTCCTTCCTCCTCATCTTTTATTTCCTCACTCACTGTCCTGGCCCTTGGTGAGCTACAACTTAAGGGATGCGAAAGAGTTGTCTTCAAGTTCAAAGGAGTCAACTTGAAGATTTCGTATGTCTGACTGAAAATCACTAAGTATTAGTCCCGCCCCAACCACCTTACTTGTTGTCTGATTTCTTTTTTCCTCAAGATCATCAGTAGTGCTTTAGAGAAAAGATTTTCTACGCCTGAATAAGCAAATGCATTCTTAATTCTTTCAATCTTTGTTCATGTTGCTGGTGTGCCAATCTTTTATCTGCTTTTCTAGTTGTTAATTTTGTAGGCCTGGGGAACAGGGGATACTAAAGTTATAATACAGCTGGTATATATAATACTGTGATGCCTTGCGGTAAGATATATAAAACTAATTTTTTCCAGAAATGTGAAATATCTTTCTATAATTAAAAAAAAAAAAATTGAGTACTGTGGTTCTGGGATTTCACACAGCAGAATTAACACCTATGGGTAACAGTCCAGTGGATTACGATGCCTCCCCAATGAAGGTGCAGTGTCTCTTGTCCACTGATTGTCTATTTTTATAACTATTTCCCAATAATCTACCTAAACAATACTTATCTCTGAAATTCATTTTTTTAGAACATCATACTTCTAACCTTTAAACCCATTATCTACTCCACCACTCTTCATCCTAACTGGTTTATTTCTGTCTGGGCCTACCATTAAAGTGCTCTTTTAGAGAATTAGAAATAATAACTAAATCACTCAGCAGGAGGAAATATAAACTGATACAAGAGAGATCTTATTGAGAAGCCTCTTTATACCTAAATATATTCTTTCACATCACCACTCTTTATTTTCCCTAGAATGAAAAGAACATGGTAGGAAATTAAATACAATAAAGTCTAGAAACATAATTTACTTTAAGTGCATTAAAATGTTACAAGCTGAATTCAAATTTATGTTCCCCCATTGTTTTTTTTTTTTTTAAGTAAACATTATATATAACTACAGGACTTTGTACTTGGCTGGCTAGTTTATTATTCTGAATCTGAACAGAATCTAAAACTATTCTATGCAATTCCATAGAGAAGATTAACCAACAGACTTTCCTTCTGCCAGAACTAGTTCCCACCTTTAAACTAAATCCCTCCTATTGAAATTGAATCCTTTAAAAAAAATATTTAATCCCATACTCAGATGTAGCTAGAAAAGAGCCATAGTAATCCTCTATATGTCTACACATACTAGGTCATCCGCTCCACCTTCTCCTCTCTTAACTAAATATCTACAGTATACAGCAAAGTACCCCTTCATCCAGCTTTTCAACTGCAAATAATTTGAACACTTAACTCCTCTAAATTCACTTGAGTTTGCTTGAACTTTATTTTCTTCATCTAAAAAAACTAGAGCTATTAGTACCTCCTTTATTACTTGACTTCTGAGAATCAAATCATATACTAAAAGCATTTTTAATAGGAAAAAACAATATACTCATTGTAAGTAAAAATGTGAGCAAACAGAAGAAAAGAAGAGCAGAATACAGAAAAGACATAGGGACACCAGAGTTACAAGATACTCTCAAGCTTTGTCTATATTCCCCACACTAAAACTAGCTAATCTATTATATAATAACCTCCCTGTTCCTCTGGAGGCTGAGGCAGGAGTATATAAAGTTTGAGGCCAGCCTTGTTAACTTAGCAAGATCCTGTCTCTAAATAAAAAATAAAAAGGCTGGGATGTAGCTAAGTGAAAGCAAGCCTGTGTTCAACCCCCAGTACCATAAATAAATAAATAAATAAATAAATAAATAAATAAATCACATATGATCCTTTAACAAAGACTGGCTTTGTTAAGATCTCACTTACTACCATGTTCAAAAACATTCAAACATCTTGAGCTGGCTACTGGCAAAGGGAAGATACAATTATGAAGAGAAGGAGACGGGATCTCTGATCCAACATAGGCAATCTAAGCTTTTGATTCCCCATCAGTAAAATGAGGGTAATAATCAAACCCTCCTTAATGGGCTGCTGTGAGGATTAAATAAAGGAATTTAGGAAAAGCTCGGGCACAGTACATGATAAAAGTACTAGCATAAAATCAAGAGTAGTGACATATTTAAAATACAAAGAGAAAAAGGATTAAAGACAAAAGATATGGAAATTACTTTATACATTAAGATGCAATAAGATATCTAAGTAATAAATTCTTTGCCAATTTTCATGTATGAGAACAGGACACCATAGTTAAGCAAGAGTTCTCTGTAGCCCTTCATCATGGATTATCGACAATGGGTTTCTCAAAAGATGAGGACTAAAAGACCCCGAGAGATCAATCAGAGTGCAGAATCCTTCTAGAATTTCCCCCTAATTTTTCACCCACTCCTAATTCAATAGCAAGTTCATTAGTGAGTCAGACTTTGGTTTTTTCCAAAGCACTCTCAGCTTATTTTTCGAACAAATAGCAACAGATGAAATGATGTTTAATTAATTTATGTAATAAACACAACTGAAAAACAGGTATGCAAATAAACACAACTGACTCTTGCTAAATATCTGATTGAACAGACCAGGTAAGAAATGCACGGGTCAGAGGTCAACTAGTAATGAGCATCACTGTGCCACATACAGCAGAAGGCAAATGCTGGGAAGGAATGGGAAGCTCTCTACACCACTCAGGGGATTCCCTGGAGGTCAGAGGAGAGTTTCTGCTGTGTCTGAACCATCACCATCATCATCACCACCACTACCACCATCACTTTTACCCCAATCCTACATATTTAAATTTGTTCTTAAGACTCCATATAAACAGTTCAGCTTTGCTTGAGGCAAGAAATACACTAGACAAGTTGATCTGATACCCTCCCAGAAAACTATAAAAATTTTTGTTTTTAACTTGGCCAAATCCAGTCAGCTACACTCAAGTCGGCAGTAATTGTAGCTTGCAAGAGTCAGAGACAGGGAAGGATCTAAGACTATTAAACACAAGGCATATTACAATTTGGCTTCCTTGTTCACAAACCTCCATGTTAATCCAAATAATTAGCTCTTTAAAACAAGCACTCCGCAAAGACCTTGCAGCTAAACTCTGATGCATGGCAGGCAGCGGTGAGGAATGTGACAAGTGAGCTGAACCCAATAAGGAAGTACTAAAGATTTTGACTGATTTATATGTTACCCGAATCAAAGAAGACTTAAGGTTATCCCTGTTGCTCTCATTCTGTGGGTTTCTGACATGTGTTCCCTAAGTGAAAAGGAAAGGACAGAGCAACAACTAGAACACTGGGGATACACTCAATCACCATCCCTTGACCTAGAATAGGGTAGCCATGGAACACTGGTGTACATATGAATAATAAATAGGAATCGTCACTCTAATGTGGGGGTCAATAAACTATGGCCCAAGAGCCAAATCTTGCCTTTTGGAAATAAAGTTTTTTTGGAATGCAGCCCCACTTATTTGTGTGTTGGCTGTGGCTGTTTTTATACAACAAACACAGAGTCAAGAACTCTAAGAGAAACTATACTATACAAAGCTTGAATAATTCACTGTGAGATCATTTAAATTTTATGAATGACCTAACACAATAAAAATCAGTAAGTTCTCACAACTTACTGCTTTGCTCAAATACAAAAAATATGACTCATAAGTAAAGGGAATATTATTTTCTGACTATGGTTTTATTGATTGTTTATTGTCATGAAAAATAAAAATAGTAATGGAGTTCCAGGATGCTGACGGATACTTTTGTGTGTTTTAGAGGCACAAACCTTGTGTCAGCCCAGATGCCTAACAAATGACCCATCTCATGTAAGTTCAGGTGGTTGGCACTTAGAATCACAGGCTTTCTCTGTCCCCCAAGTAAGTATATGATAATTTCTCACTTGTTACAACAATGTTAATATACATCTGCATTTTTAGCAAAAAAGCTATCTACAGATTACCTTTAGAACAATCTGGTTATGTAATTTATAATGAAAGCATCATTTCAAATCATATCTCCTGAAAAAGCTCAGTTTCTTGGTGGGTAGTTCTAAACACCATCTCTTTTCTGCCCACTTACCAACACTTACTGGCTAGGGAAAAAAACAGTAATGGACATTGCTTTGGGTAAAACAGCAACTGCAGAGAGAGGTTATTTCCTAGCTATCACGGCCAGTATCCTCATGATAAATCACCATCACAGAGAAGCAAAAACCGTGGAACGTCACTAAATGTAGAGCAAGAGAAGGGAAATGATGATATATGTAAACTGAACAGTATTTTAGCTCTATTATTGTATTTGAGTAAATTATGGCCCCAATTTTAAAAAGATTTGAGGGTCTATATATACATAAGCAAGAAGTTAAACTATGCTCATAATGATACTCTAATTTCGTAAATTTCTTCTCTACCAAAGAATTCAAACCAATTATATATTTCTGAAATATACTTACACCCTTACTCTCCTCCAGGCTCTGAAATTTCATTTAAGAAATGTAATAAAAGCACGTAAATTCCAAGTGCTGGGACAAATTTCAGTATTCACCCCTGGAAACAGTTTTCTTACAAAGTAAAAAGATTAATAATCTACAAGTCTCTGTATATCAAGGTTCATCCTAAAAGTAAGCAGTAAATAAACCCAATACTTGCTTGGAGGAGGTGTGAAAATTTCCAATTTATAGATAAACTTCAATAAGGTAGAGCTTGAGACCTTTACAAAATACAAAACAGAAATACGTGAAACACACATAAACAACAAAAACACATGAGGCTTACATAAGTCATCTTCCAATACTCAGTTCTAAGGCAATTGTTTGGAATTCTGAATGCATTTTTCTATTAGAAAATGGTCCTAAGGCAGCCTGCATGGCCTAAAGGGGGCTTCTTATCACCAAGTCTCAGAGGTGGATGACACTAGTCCAGAGAGAAGTCTGATTTCCCTACAGAGCATACAACTTCCATAGACACAGAATTCATAGTTTCAGAGGACTTGAGAAACCTTCCTTTCAGGCCATATCTCTGTTCAGAGGAGGAAGCAAAGGTTCAGCAAGAATAAATGACTAGCCAAGGATGCACAGCTAGAAAGAATATGAAGAAAAAGCAAAGAAGTGCCTCACTTCTGCATTTTTTTCCTGATGTGGGAGATATAATTCATTCATATATATCTATATCCGAGCTAGATAGAGAATGCACAAGGCAAAGGAAAACTTCTTAGCGTGGTAGGTAAGAGTTAGGGCAGTGAAGAAGGAGGCAATGGTTTATGGGGAGGATGGGTGTACATATGACACTGCTTGAGACAGAGAAGAGCTGGGACAGACGCAAAGACAAAGAACAGCTATGGCACAGGTATGATACCCTTAAGAGAGAAGACCGTTGGCCAAATCTCTCTTGCCTCAAAAATCTGTTCAAAGGCATAAATGAGACCTTTCCCGGGTAAAATTACTAATACCATTACTAAACACCTCTGCTCATTAATCATCAATACTCAATTCACCTCCAAATCCCAAACAACAAAGAGAATGTCAGAGTCTTACAGATCGCCAGTATCCCACTGTGAAGCATTTCATTTATACCCAGTCCACATCAAGCCCATATCCCATATTCTGCTCACTCATTAAAAGAGGCCTCAATACTGTATCTGTCTCTTTTCTGTTTAATATTTTTAAAAAGGCAAACTATTAACATACCTGAACTTTCATCATATGTAAATTATGGTTTTGAAATGAATAAGCCATATTTAGTAAGAAATATTCTTTAGCAAGAAACATTCTGATTATTTGAGTTTATGATACAAGTGGGTTGACCAATTTTTAGGGAGTAATAGTCATTCCCATGGTTCAGCCACAGTGGACTCTCAAACTTATCTTAGATTTACTTACAAACATCTACCCAACATTTCAAGAACAAGGTACACTACCAGCAAAGCCACCACTTCTTATTTTTCTAAATCATAAAAGAAAAGAGAAAAAAATCATTCCAAATAATCTTGCTTAATCAAACCTACCCCAGCTATGATTGTGCTGAATGTTAAAACTTAAATATAAAACCATTCTGGAAAATTATATAATTGTCACACATGCTGAAATTGAAAATGATCAGGAAGGGGTGGGGAGAGTCATTTCGAATAGAAATTCAAAGGGCTGGGAGTAGTTCATTGATAGAGCACTTGCCAAGCATGCATGAGGCCCTGGGTTCAATGCCCAGTATTGAAAAAAAAAATAACCATAATCATCATATAATAGAACTCAAGATAATCAAAATAATGTTGTGCTCAAACAAGAGCAAAGCATTCACCTTTCAAACATATTTTACAGCAGACATTGTCACAAAAATGTCATAATAAGCATTTAATTAAGGTTCATTAGCATAAATAGAATCATTTAAAAAGTTTGATTATAAGAAACGATATTTATATCAACAGTCCTTTTTCAAAAATTGGGTTGACATTTTAGTTGGTGTCAACACTGCTGGATGGAGAATGACTATCCATTTACAGATAGATTCATGTGTAACTGGACATGTCAAGCCCATTTTTTCCATATGGATAGGATAGATAAGATTAGATAGAGAAAGAAGTAAATATGCAAAATATTCAGAGAGAAGGAAAAAATAAAATTTGTTCCATTTATACAATGAGCAGATTTCTGGGACATGCAACCAGCTGGAATATATTACTGATTGTGAATAATTTTTTTTAAAAAAATTCTTAGCAACAGGGGTATGAGAGTATATAAGCATGACTTACATGAATTTTAGGATATCTTCAGATTTTATCCATAAAATTACATGTAAACTAAGCCAACAAACCAGAACCAAAGTGAGGTATTTAATTTCTTAAATTTAAATCCAAATAAACACACTTTTAAAAAATATGTTCTGTCAAGAAGAAACAGACTAGAAGATAGAACCCATATAAAAATCACAAACATTTCCAGCTGTTAGTCCCAGAAAAACTTATTTAAAATTTTTGCCCTCCCCAAGATAAAAAAGAATCAGATACATCAAAGTTCAACTTGATTTAGAGGAAAGGGGAAATTTAAGTACAAAAATTAATGCATAAACAAATTATTTAAATATTTATTAGTTCCATGAAATAAATGAATGGGATTCTAAAGAATATTGCCCAAACCACACTGAGAAAATTATGTAATTCAAAAGAACGACCTTTGACTTATAAATCCTGGAGAAGATTCAATGATACTGGAAAGAAAATGAGAATTTGGCCACAAATAGAGAATAAGGAATGGAGTTAGAGAAATTTGGGCATTTAGATGTAAGATTAAGATCAATCATAATACTGATGTTAAGTAATGATGATGAGATTGGGGGGAGAAAGAGGCCTCATTTAGTAAAATATGGAATACATGACATAGGAATCCGGAAGACTAAGAATAATCAGACAGACTGGTCAGGGGTACAACTTTAGCCTAACATTTTCTAGCACTAGTTTCATGATATCATGACATAAATACATGAACCTCTGAGTGAAGAACAAAGCAGTATGTCAAAAATAGCTCACTCACTTTTAATTTAAAAACCTATGGATTTCTTACTGTTCAAGCCCAATTCCTTGTTTCTAATTTTCAATATAGGTGGCGGTTGATCACTCCTCACTTACCTATGAGATTTTCACATTGAGAATAAAAACAACCTAGAATCCTTTGAAAGTGTCTTACTGCTTCTGATTAAAGCAAGAATTTTTTTTTTTTTTTTTTTTTGGTAGATGGACAGAAAGCTTTTATTTTATTTGTTTATTTTTATGTGGTGCTGAGGATTGAACCCAGTGCCTCACGCATGCTAGGCAAGTGCTCTGCCACTGAGCTACAGCCCCAGCCCAAGGATTTTAAATACTTTATTTTTTCTTTAATTTCTTTAAAAAATATTAATATTCATTCAGAATCCTATGATAAAAAATATTTTTAAATGGAAATCTTTAACAGACTCCCAAGATGGTTTTAAGTAGTAATATTTCAACATGAATATATACCTTTGAGATGCTGTCTTGGGGTTGTGTGTCTTTGGCAAGACAAAGTGTATGAAATATTGAATCTCCAGCTTTTGCTATCTACACACACACACACACACACACACAGGCACACATACACGCACACTGGGCCACAGAACTCGGCATGCAGTAATACCAAGCCATCCGAGTACCACATGCCTGGAGAGAGATCTAAGGCTGAGACAAATTCAACTGGATTCCATTTCTTTAAGGTCCAGCACTGAAAAGAACTGCTGAACACTGGGGGTGAACCTGTCTCCCTTTGATCTCCATTGGAACAAAAAAGCAAAATGACATGCTCAAATGAAAAATCATTTATAATGGATGAGAGAAGGGCAATTCTTTCTTTGAATTCTATGTGTTTAGAGGAAAAGGATAGGGGTTTTGAGGAGAAAAATTAATTCTCAAAATACAAAACAATCCTTAGGAAATGATAATATCAATAATGGAGTGGGAGTAGGTGGGACAGAGTAGAGGAAAAGGTGCAGGGGAAATCAATGGGACCCTATAAAGAAAAGGAGGAAATCTCACTTTCTTAAAAATGGGAGGAAGACTCTCATTTAAGCAAAACTTAAATGAGATTTTCACATTGAGAATAAAAACAAGTACAAGTACAAACCACTGATATGTCATGGAATAACCCTGAAGTATTGTAACTCTGAATTTCATATCAAAATAACTAAATTTCATTACTGCTTTCCAGCAACAACTTATTAATTTATAAGATATAAATATTGGGAGTAATAAATTTGTCTAGTTGCTGCCTTTAAATGTTAAAACTGAGCTTCAAGAAAATGCCTTATTCACAGAGGACATGGTTCCTCCACAGTTACACCTTCAAAATAGTAAAGCGAAATTTTTTTAAATTTGGTTATTTTATAGAAATTTTAAAAAGATCTGTAACTGATATTTTCACCCATGGCACAAACTACCAGAACCCGGCCATGTTACAAAGCTGTTATAACACTGATATATGTAATTTTTTAAATCAAGGAGGATAACTCAGCTAAGACCAAAGGTTTAATCATGGCTTTTTTTAAAAAAAAATAACTGTTATATATAAAACAGAATAAAAGTTCTATAGAAGAACCTTTTCTACAATCACTAGTGCATAGTTGTACTTAATTCTAGCCCTGTAATCCTGAAGAAGTCATTTAGTTATTTAATATTGGTAGAGACAGGTGTGGTGGTGCATGCCCGTAATCCCAGCAGCTTGGGAGGCTGAGACAGGAGAATTTCAAGTTCAAAGCCAGCCTCAGCAACTTCAAGGCACTAGCAACTCAGTGAGACCCTGTCTCTAAATAAAATACAAAATAGGGCTGGGGATGTGGTTCAGTGGTCAAGTGCCCCTGAGTTCAATCCCCAGTACCAAAAAATATATATGGGGAGACTGAGATCTGTATGATGTCTGCAAACATTCATTGTACACATGTGTATCCCAGATATGACACAAGATGCTGGAGAAACATCCTACTTGTCCTCTGAGAGCTCACAGTCCTCTGGGGAAATTAAACAGGTACAGAGTGAAACACAAACTTCAATGTGGATGGAGAATGTTAACAAAACGTTTGCAAAAGATGGGACTCCAGAAAGAAGGGGGAAAGATGTGGAAGGATATGTGCAGGCAAAGGCGTTAAGGCACAGAAGAATGGCAGCATCCAAAAGCTGGGCAGGTTCAGTGACCTACCAGTAGTTCAAGGAAACGGAGGCTAAGCTGCACTTTAGAAAAATGACCAGTGATAAGGCAGCAAGAGCAAGCTTGAGGCAGCAACCAAGACGAGCCTTCTGCCACACTGAAGCCCAGCTTTACCTGGAGACCTTGGGGAGCCACTGTAGGGTTTCTTGCATGAAAAAGGCACATTAGAGCTTCATTTAAAAAACTCCAATCCAGAGGCAATGTGGAACAGGGAGGCAAGTAAACTAGTTGAGAAGTACAGGCTAATGTTGGGAGGGCCAGAACGATGTCCAGGGCCACAGGTTTGGATTCTAGAGTCATAAAGAATTAGAATAAGAGGCGTATGGAAAGGGGGTGGGTGTGACAAAGAAGACAGTTGCATTTCTGCTGTAGGCGGTGGTGCCATCACTGAGAGGGAGAACTCATATGAAGAAGCTGGCAGGCTGGAAGAGAAGGTTGGTTCAGTGTTACATGTTGGAAAGGACGGGCTAAAAAGTACAAGTCTGGGGTTGCTGGTTTAGAGCAGCTGACTGAGGCCAAGAACTTGGATGAGACCACACAAGGAGGGCAGAGAGACCAAAAAGGAAATGTGCCTGCTTCAGAGGAACTTGGGAGAAGCCAGTGAGATACCATATGCACATACATTCCGTAAGATGTACTTTCCGTATTTTTGTTTTTGAAAAATGCCAGCATCCAATTTGTTTAACAAGAGGTTTTGCCGATTTGTCTCAGTAAGAGCAGCTCTACATATGGATAGGTTAGAATTCAAAGTCAGAGAGAACCTTAGGGAGCACAGGCTATTAAAACTGTGTTCACACAAATTTTGAAATCATAACCCCCCCACACCTTGATTAGATCCACAGTTAAGCACCCACTATAACCAATCCAAAATACAGATACTATATAGTCCGTTCCCCAAAATGCAATGGCAAGAGTGGTTTCACCGAAAACCTCATGTTTTCTACAACCACTAATGGATATGATCCCTTTCACAGCTGTCTTTATTAACCCCAATAAAGCTAAATGGAAAAGTCAAAGTTGCTTTGAACACACACCAAATCTCAGGAACCTCTGGATTCACTTCAGACATCTCCACTGCCATCAACCAGACCTGTCCTTAATCCAGACAGATAGATTTAAACAATCTATACATATCAAGCAGCAAAACTAGGGTACTTGAATTCAAATGAAAGAAACCTCAGACTCCCCAAGTCTTCAACACTATACCTTGCCCAGGCCTTTTATAACAGTGTTTTGGTTGCTACTAAATTGGATGGAAGTAATTGGTTAAAAACAGCTTAAATTTCTATAGCAAGTGTTATTGTTCAAAAAATGAAAGACTTAAAATAGTTCTATCACTTGGAAATCTATTAAACTTTAAAACTGACAATCCTTAATTTAAGGCTATTTTTGGAACTAGATGTCCATTTCTACTGTCAGAGAGTCAGAAGAAATTTCAGAAGCACTGGAAGAACAGAATCTTAGGACTCATAAGTATGTTTCAGCAAGAAAAAACTAACCTGACAGAATACAGATCTGTCAGATGTCTCTAAAACTTCATTCTCTTTTTTAAAATAGGCTCCATCTTTCTCCAGAAGTATCTTGATTTACCCCCAAACTTAAGGATATCCAAATCCTGAAGGAGCTTCTAATATATTCTAATATATTCATAGAAAATGTATTGACTTACACAGCTGTGAAAAGGGCCCATAAGGCAACCTCAGTCTCTGTTCCTTCAAAGTTAACACCCAGTAAGGGTCAGGGAGAGAGCACACCAAGTCTCAGCTCAAGATTGGGCTGGTGTGTGGAATGGGGGCCAGAGTCCAGGTCTGATGAGGAAGGTGTCCGCCTTATTCCTTGTCAGGAAGAGGAGGAGGACAAAAGACCAGTAACAGGAAGCTATTGGTATCAGAGCTAAAGATAACAACTGAAAGGAACCCAGTGGTCTTGGTGAAAGCTGGACAAGTCCTGGAAGGGGGAAATTAAGCCAGGCAAGAGACAACAACATCTGGCATTCCAACTGTCCTGTCTGACCTTGTTCACCTTGGGTGGCCTCTGCCCCTGACTCCAAACAACAACACAGAAGAATGTGACATTGCTAAGTGCCCGAGCTGAGAATGGGGACACCACAGAACATAAACTTTTCTCCCTCCCACTCAGATCCACCTGTGCCACCCTTGCTTTCTTCTCCTTGCACTCTGCAGAGGGAAGGTTCTCCTACTCTTTCTTCAAGGTACAAATCCCTTATCACACTTTCTTCCAAAGTTCAAGGTCTTGACAGGACAGTAACCACCCCAGCTTTTCCATTTTTCCTCTTTTCAACCACCTGAGACCTGGGTTCTGATTCAGTGCTCTGCTTTTGATTAAGTACATTATGTACATTATGTAAGGACAGCTACTGATCAAGAACTTCCTAATTCAACAGCCTCTCACTGAAACTTATGCCACTGGCCCTTTCTGGAAACTTCACCTTCAACAGCCCACCCTACTTCTCAAAACTCTTTGGTTGGCTGCCTTAACACTCTTCACTCTCCTCTCTCAGCTTGCTGGTGGCTCCTGCTCAGTGTCCTATGCAATTCTGCCTCAATCTGTTGTCGAAAGATGAACATCTTCCAAAATCCCGCCTTTGCCATCTTGTCTTCTTTCCATATTCTACTCCTTGGAGAATTCGCCCATTCCCAGATCTTCATCTTTCAGAAGGATTCCCATACCTCTCCATTCTTAACCATTCTCAGTTCCAGACCTATGCTTCCAATTTATCTAACAAACACATTCATGTGTCTGTCTTAGAGGGACCTCAGACGAGCCATCTGAAACATAACTCAGCATTCACCCAATCTAAAGCTGCCGACGTCTTGCTGGTCACTGGGCTTTATGCTACAGTCACCTTTTACTCCACAGCACAGGCCATGGCCAGGGCTCTGGGGGGGCCTAATGAGACAGGAGGGGAGGACACAAGAAGCTTCCTCTAGCCATAAAAAAGCAGATGCTCGATGGCCCTTTCCTCAGCTCATCATAGGAAAGTCAGAGAACCCATGGTTCTCTCATGACTTCAAAGCTGGAGTGATCTTTACTGTTTGGCCTAGCTCACTCCAACTTTCTGACCTCTCACTTCTAATTTTACTCTCAGCAATATCTATTATACACCATCTTCCTGTTTGAATTCCAATGAGCAACCCTCTAACTCAGAGCACCTCTCCTTGTTTGGAAGGCTGCACCACATTTCTAACAGATTTCGCCCTTCTTCCCCTCTACCCTTCAATGCATGCTTACCTCTTCCGCTGGAGTGCAGCTGGCCTGCTCTCGACCTTCCAAGCCTATCAACTATGACCACACCCCCTCTCCTAGGTAGTCCTAACTACATGAAGTCACTCATCGTTCAGAAAGAGGACCCGTGTTCTCCCATAGCCATACATTTTTGCTTCAGCTGTTCACTCAGAACCAGTACTTGGGACTCCACGTCTGCGGTTTTCCCACCACTGTGTTCTCCCTCTCTTTGGTAAGTGTTAGTGCTTTGGACCTGACAGAGATGATTCTCTGGTTCAAGTCACGACTCAGTCACATATATGGCAGCAGGGATTTCTGTCAAGTTCCTTAACTTTTTGATTCTCAGTCCCCTCATCAATAACACATAAAACGATCATTCTTATGTGTTTGAATTTATTCAAAGGGCTACAAAATACATATGAAAGTACTTTGGAAAATCAGTAGAATGCCAACAAGTAAAAGACAGTATTGTTCTCATGATATTTTGTACAATGTTTGTTGATAAGGATGAGTCCAAACTCATCTTTTTATGAAAGACTGCTACAAATGATTAAGTACTTTGTTACAGACACTAGAAGAGACAAAAATATCAAAAAGGTTTGCTCACTGGTAACATCTGATCTCTTTAAGGTCACTGCATTGTTTTATTATACTGGTCTATAAAGTGCTAATCAAAGCATTAAAACTGGATTTTAAAATAGAGTCTTTTGTAGCTTTCTGTAACTTCAGCCATTAATTTGGGTAAACCAGTCATTATGTACCACTCATATGCCTAAATGCTCAGTTATATCTTCCACATAAATGTCAATTACATGAAATAGCCTTTGAAAAACAATGTCTCTTTTTTTCCTTATGATTCACCATTAAATTACCATGACTGTCTGCATTCTCACTGACCAGTGTAAATGAGCTTGTAAATTTCAAGTTCTGTAAGGACATCTTCAATGCAGTCCCCATCCCCCTGCCCCCAACATACACATTTAACACCATGTCTGCATTATTTCTGAAAAGAAGAAACCCACTGTGCAGCAGGCGGTGTGAAATATAATGCAGCTTTACACTGCATTATGAAAGCAAGAAAACAGCCAGCTGTGAGTTAGAAATAGAACAAAATTTTGAGTTGCAAACCCAAGGGACCTTAGGTAACATTGAAAGTGCTCCTTAATGATGAATAGCTGATTTTATTTCAGACCCACTAAGGATACTGCAGGATATATTTAACATTTTAATTTTTAGTTTCAAAAGCAATAAACCTGTTGGTCAGACAGAAGCCTGGCAGTCACAGCAGCTCATCTATCAATCAATCCAACATGGCCAAGCTCTGCCAGCAGCCCCTGACACCAATTAGGAAACTGCAATGGAGAACTGCTGTTACCAGGTTATAGTTTTGCCAATTAGAGCACGTCGCGGGTGAGAGGGACCTAGGAACACTGGAACTCAGGGTCAGGAAAGAGAGGTGAAAAGCAGCTCCTGTAATGCAACATGAAAAAGGAGGATTGCAGGAGGGACACAGAAAAAAAGCAAGACAGTCGGGAATCAAACAGCACATTTTATTGTTCACTTGTCAAAGGCATGCAGACACTAAGACAAAGCCAAAGCGAGACGCGTCCCCCAGTCTCTGCCCTGGAAGGCTCTGCTCATTGGCCTACGCAACTCAGGAGCCAATGGCTGTCACACAGCAGCGCTGAAGCTGCTGACTCCAACTGTTCCCTTTTGGTCCGGATTCACAAGTTAAGCCGGCTCACACAGGGCCTTAACGTCAAAGGCAGACACACATCAAAGTGCTGGAAAGCCAATATTTCAAATCAGCCTCATTATGAGCACAGAAACCTTTTCTGCTAAATTTTCTCATTTTTACATCCTACAAAATTTTAGGGACCTCCTTTCAATTTTTCCTCCTGAGCTCCTGTACCAAACCATGACTCACAGTCCTGGCTTATCCAACTTTATAAACTCTAAGGCCCTCACAATCTTCCTGGGAGTCCCTTCATCTAGCCACTGTTTCCTGCCTCAGAATACCTTCTCTTCATTCCACTCAGATCTTCTGGCTTTGAGGGCTCCCAGTTGATCCTCTGTCCTGTATCATCACACAAAGCTAAAGGCCAAAGCAAAGCTGACAAAGAAACCTTGCGCAAGATGCAAGTTTGGGACCCCAGAGGTCACTTCCAGATTCAGACATAAAACCTAGGTCTTAACCCATTTCATAAATCTATTAAGCAAATTCTGGTTTGAGTTAGATGAAAGCAAACAGTACAAAATGTCATCAACTTTAAAAAGAACTGTTGTTTTTCAAATACAAAAAAATGCCATTATTCATTTACCAACTGAGTCACCTTTGTGGCAACATATTTCTCACAGGCCCTGATGTTCATCTCATTGTGGTTACTCAGACTTCACTCTGACAACTCCACTCTCCTGTCATCAGTTCTGCCATCATTTTGTAGGAAAGGGACTGCTCAATTTCTGTGGCCTACTCAGCATGTGACACCCACACAGCTCACAAGAAGGGTGCGTTTTGACAATGGATATGCAATCTTAACATCAGCCAAACTTAATCATAAGAACCTTCTAAAATGTTCCCTGGCCCTAACAACAGAGCAAAGGATCTTGATCTTGACTGCCTTTTGGAATCACCTGGGAATCTTTGAAAAAATTGCAGAGACACTGATTTCAATGGTTGGGGGTGATGACTGAGAATCAAGATTCCCTTTAAAGGTCCCTAATCTGACTTGGCCAACACCTGGGTCCACTGGTGTCTCCCTCTACAGGTACTGAATGTCAGAACATATCACATCTGAGCCACTGCAGTAAGAGTATGATTTGGATATGAGGTGTCCCCCCAAAGCTCCTGTTAATGCAGGAATGTTGAGAGGTGAAACGATTGATTATGAGATCTGTAACCTAGTCAGTTTATGCTAGTTTGAATGCACTAACTCGGTAGCAACTGTGGACAGGTGGGTCATAGCTGGAGGAGGTGAGTCTCTGGGGACAGCCCTGGAAGGGTGTATCTTCCCAGTGGCCCTTCCCTACCCACTCTGCTTTCGGACCTGGCCATAAGCTGAGGAGCTAGGCCCCTCTCCCGTGATGTGTTGCACTAACTCGAGTCCAGAGCAATGGAGTTGGCTGTCCATGGACTGAGACCTCTAAAACCTTGATCCCTAAATATACTTTTCTTCCTGTAAGTTGATCTTGTTAGATAGTTTGGTCACAATGATGCAAAAGCTAAGACAAGGAGAAAGGATGATTACTCACTCAAGCACAGGAAAGGTGAGCAAAATCCCCAGGCAATGGGGCTGACATGCTGAGCTTCCTTAATCTGAAAATCCAAAATACTCCAATTAGAGTAAAGTGTGTGTGTGTGTGTGTGTGTGTGTGTGAGTGAGATTTAAAAAATTATATCTGAATGATATCTGAAACACTTCTGGCCTTAAGCTTTTCAGATGAATATTATTCAATCTGTGCTATTCAATCTTGAATTTGTATAGAAGGATTGAGGAAACAATTGTGTTAAAACTCAGATTGTGCTTCAAAGGTTCTAGCTGGACTGGAGAGTCCACACCTTTGATAAGCTTCCAGATGATGCCAACGCCACTGCTCCAAAACCCACATTTGGTCCTGTTATCCGAAACATTCTCCCCTTGAGTTACAGGCCTTTCACAAATGAAATCTCCCATTGTGATTTTAGGCTTTCACACCCAGGATCTCTTTGGAGGATTTGAAAGTCTTAGAGAAACTAATAAACCATAGGTTGGGGCACAGATCAGAGGAGAAATGCTATTGTCTACAACTCTCTATCACTTTACCCTACACTCCTCTCCATCATATCCTTACCACATTCTGAAACTAAGTATACATCTATGCTTTCTTATTTATTGTTTGTCTTCTCTCTAGAATACACTCAAGACAGCAGTGACGTGTGTCTCATTCCCATGTTGTAATCCTAGGACCTCCAACTCCACCTAGCACAGAGTAGTCCTTGACAAAGGTTTGCTCATGGGCTCAAGGAGAAACAGATGAGATGAAGCAGCCACCTCCTGTGAGATGGTACCACATTGTATCAATGTGTGCCACCAGTTCACCCCATGCAAAGGCAAGTAAGGCTTTCAGTCAATCGGTCAATTCTTCACAACAAAACACACAAACCAAAACAAAATAAAACAAAACAGATCTGTCTGGTAAACACAAGACTCTTCTGGCATCTCCTCAATTGTTTAAAACACATTTGGTATAACTTTATCCAACACAACATGAGACAAAATGGAGAAACACCACTTTTCTCCTTTACTTTCCTTCAACGGCTATAATGAACCTGCCTGGCATAGAAGAACTTCAGAAAGAAAGCAAGGCCGTCTCTGGAAAGCCAAGTTCCGAGTGTAACCATATAATCTAAACTCCACTGGACCCCCAAAGGACCATGATAAAATGGCAAAGAAGAAACTCATAGCCTCAGGAAAAGCATTAATCCATCCCCAGAATTCAATCACTCACAAATGCCCACTAGCAAAACTATTCAAGGTCTCACAAAATTAGAAAACTAACAAAATGAGAAGTGCAAGTACCTGAGGCAGCACACGAGCAAGAGTAAAGGCAGTGGAACACAGATCTCACCGACCGGCAGGAACCCACCAGGCCAGCTGGATTCTCAGTGGTTCTCAAATTGTAGGTTGCTACCTATTAGTGGACCACAAAGTCATTTTTCAGTGGCTCACAACCAGCATTTGCAAAATGAAAACAGAATAAAATAAAATAGAAAATAGAAGAGGGCAGAAAATAATGAGAATAAATCACAAGAAGTATATTATTTCTTATGTATGAATTAATATATGTGTGTATATGGGTCATGATGCAAAATGTATTATTGGGGGTCAAAACTTCTTTTAAAAATTTTGTTAAGTATCTATCTATACCAAGAAGGATAACATTTCATATGCTCTTAAATAGGTAATGTCCATAGTTATATCAGGAGTACATATTTATGCTAAGGAAGTAGCACAGCATAGAAGTGCAGAGGATGAATCTGGAGCCAAACTGGTGACTCTAGATAAACTAACTACTCTAAGCCTCAGTTATTCCTATTGTATGGACAACAAAATTACCACCTCATGAAGTAACAATTTATTAAAATACATGTTGAGTCCTTAGTATAATGAATGGCATGACTAATCACTCAGTAAGTGGTAGGTGTTATTGTTCCTCCTTAAACACAGGTCTGACACACTTCTGTTCCATAACAGATGCTCCCTGACTTATGACAATGGGTTTACATCCTGATAAACCCATCATAAGTTGAAAATATCCCAAGTCAAAAATGCATTTAATACACCCAACGTACCGATCATGCTAGCTCAGCAACACAGCACACTGCAGAGTCTGGGTCCTTTTCCCGAGTGACCGTGTGGCTGCGTGGAGAGCTGCCACTGTACTGCATGGTGAGAGAGGATCAGACTGCACATCCCTTTTCCAGGATCAAAACCCAACATTCGAAGTACAATTTCTACTGAATGGGATCTGCTTTACCACCATTGTAAATTCAAAAAATCATCAGTTGAGTCACCATAAGATGGGGACCATATGTATTTCTATGACAAAATAATGAAGAATGGGATACGATAATTCTCTTGTGAGCAAAAGATTGTGGCTGCTACATGAGTGAAAACCAAGGAACTCATCTAAGTAAAGAGGTTGCTGTTGCAAAAAGGCAAAGATGGGGGAGTAGTGTACTCAGGGAAATGCCACCAAGTTAAGACACAGCAAGGAAAGAGAGCACAGGTCAATAAAGGCACAAATTAAATTTTCACACCAGCACACCTGAGTCTCTTCCTACAACTCCATCTTCTTTTAAACTGCTTTTTCAATTTGGCCCATGAAAGTATGTAGGACCTTAAGCTTGCCCTATTTCCAATCTTATTCAAGCTGAGAGGAACCACATGCTGTGTTCTTAAGAACCAATTATTAATTAGAAACCCTGGAAAGCTGGACAGTGCTCATTATTATTAAATCCAATATCAAAAAAGGATGTGGATAATTACTATATTTGCTTCTCCAACTGGTCTTGATGAAACATGCTAAAGTTATTCTTGACACAAGTGTCACCATTGGTAAAAGCGCTCAATTTGCTGGCATCTCATCAATGGCACGCTTGAAGCTCCCATTGCTTGCTGTTAAACTAACAGTTTCTATTAGGCTAAACACAGTTTGGTAGCCATTGTCAAGAAAATTGGAGTTGCTCAGGCATGACAGAGTTACTGATGTTATTTGTTTGGAAGCCTTGTGATTTAGTGAATCACTAGCAATTGTTAAGCAAGTAATTAAACTATAAAGCCAAGACCTGTGATTTTCAGTCTTTTCAAAGCAATAATCATCAAAATTCCAAGTACCATTTAACTGATTCCCTTCTAAACATGCTGGCAACATTCATGTTGTTGTCATTCATCCAGTTGTACAGTTCATAAAAACTAGATTATGGCCTTTATTAGAATTATATACTGCTTCACCACTTTGCAAAACATGAGAGGTTTAAAGGGACAATGTACGAAAAGTAGTAAATGAGAACTGGACACAGAAAAATCTGGATTTGCTCATGTATGCGGCTATCTTAGGTTTAATAACAACTCAAAAAGTCCTATTTTTAGGACTGAAATACTAAAATAACTGGACTATTGTTCTTATAACCTTTTCCAAACATAAGAATGCATTATATAAATTTCACAATTCCACTAAGTGCCTTTAAAATTACAAGCAATTTAGTCTATGATTCATGTACCATACTGACTGCATGGGATTTTTTTTTTTTTTTTACTTCGCATCTCAATTATATCTTAATATTATGGGGACTGAAATGCATTAAATAAATCATATTTCACAGACTCCTGGTAAAGTAATAATAGTTAACATGCATTTTAGAAGAAATTGGCCTGCATTATAAATGTATTCATAATGTCATTACCTGCCTTTCCACACAGACTGAAGTATTAGGCAGCAGTGCCTACTTCTAGCTACTGATGGAAGCTTTTAGGAAACCTTACGCTTATTTGTGGCTGGCAATTAGCCGCATTAGTTAATATAACCCTACGTTTACAAATGCAATTTACCCAATATATAAACCAACACTTGTAATTAGTGCAACATTGTTACTGATTAAAATTTAATATAGTGGCTGGTATTCCTGTACTATAGGACATAAAGAGACTGACTCTCTTTCATTTGTCAAAGGACACTGCCCTTTCACAGAACATTGTTACTGCAAGGTGTTTTACTTACAAACATACTGCCATTAAGAAAATTAATTCATTAAAAATCTATAGTACTTAAAAACAATACATCAGTAATACTATAAAATAACAGGAATAAAAACCCCAGCAAAAACCTCCGACAACTTAAAAATATTTATAATATTTTGCAGACCTGTTAATCACAGCTATTGTTCTAGCATTCCAATTATTAAACATTCAATACTTCTTTAATTTATATCCCTTCCTAATAACCCACAAGGCATTTTCATATATATTGTCTCATAATGTTCATGATCACTTTGTGATGGACGTATTGTAGCTAGCTGTTAATCATTCTCCATTTAACAGAAGGAAATTCTAACTGTTGTGGAGTTTACACGACTTGCTCATGGACACAAAGGCAAGAAGAATAGGATTCACACTCTTGCTTACTGAATTCCAAGTTCAAAAATGCTTTCCTCTACACTACATTGCAGATTTGATATATCTATTTCCAAAACTGGGGGGGAAAACGGTGTAACTCATCCAGAAGAGATAGACATAAAGACAGTATAGAACTTTTGATAATGGGCAATTTCAAAAAGTCACTTGGAATTTGATTTTGGAAATCACTTGTGTTTTCCTGTAGAAAAAACGGCCAAGTTATAAACCAGTGCAGGTAAGTTTTTTTTGTTGTTGTTAGTTGTGTTGTACTGGGGATCGAACTGAGTACCTCACCCATGATAGACAAGCCTGGTACCACTGAGCTACATCTGGCAAGTTTTATATAATTCACTACCTAGCTGAACTACATTATCATAAAAATTCAGTAGTCTGAAAGATACTACTATTTACATGATACTAAGGAAATGAATGTCTCTAAGGAAATGAAAGTTGAATGGAAATAAAGAGTTCAAGAAATCCACATCAAGAACTGGGAAAAGAACCTTCCAATACCATGATAAATTAGGAAAAAAAAAAATGCTTGAAAGACATACAGGATCAAATGCGTATGTGATATCCCCATTTACATTAATTGCATCATAATTTCTTCTATGGCTCAAACTGATTAATCCAAACTTCTTTTCCCCAGAGCCCATCAACTAATAAATGGTCCCTATGGACATACTTTCTTTTGAGTAAAACTATTTAAAACACAGCTTCATAAATGTATCCCAGGGAAAATTACCTCCTCTAAGGAGGTGGTTATCTAAAAGGCGTGAGTGATAGAAGGGAAAAACATAATACATGTGTCACTCCCATTAGCAATATTAGTGCTAATGAGAAAGTACAGGAACAAGAACATACACCTCTTATTTGAATGTGTTACAAATAAAGACTAGATTAATCACAGCTACTGAGATTAAATTTTAGCACTTAACACTGAAATGCTACATGAGGCAAGGCTTATGGTGGGTTTGCAGCACAATTTCAGCTATTTAATTACAGTTTTCAAACCATTTAACACCTTTCAGCACTGAGAAGCTAGATGTATATGCATGTACGTTAGTCAGATGGTTCAAGATTTTAGGTGTAACTCAATTATCTGCCGTCTCTGGGAAATAAAGTGCTCCACCTAAGTACATTTTCTCTAAAACTGAGGCTTATCCCTTATGCGCCCCTTGGCTAACTCTGTGGCTATGTGTAAGGAAAATCTTTCCTCCGAGTATTTCACTCCCTGCAGCCTCAGAGGCAGCTGGCTAGAAAATGGTGAAGCCTTTCATGGTTTTTTTGCTCTGTTTTATGGATGAGTCAGGCCACCATTAGTAATATGCATCACTGAAGTACTGTAATACAGTTTCTACTTTCTATATTTGGTCTCTTCCTTCGACGTCAGACTCAGCAGTCATTTCTCTCATAACTGCTGCGACGGCTTTTAACAACCACAGAATCTGTTATTCACTTCAGTCTAAGAGTCTGTTAAATTGACTGGGGAGAGAATTTGCGAACTTGCTGAGAAAAACATATTCAACAGGTGTCAATAAGGCTAGGCAGGGGCACAAGGTGAAAAGCACGGGCTTTACTGAACATATCTGATTACTACTCGAAAATGGATGAGTTAAGGTGTTGTTCCACCTGCCTTTTCAGTTTCTATTTTTAGTACACAGGAGAGCAGGGGAAATAATAGATTCCAGACCCTATGTCCAAGATCCCAGTTCCACTGTAAACAAATAATCTCGATGGCTCATGATCTTTCAAAATATTTTAAAAGTGGATGCTTCCAATTTTACCATGTGCCTTATTCTAAGGCACGCCCATTTCTATCTATTTTAATACATTCTGATCTTGTGTTCAAAGAAGAAGGTTATGGTGTGTGTATGAAGAAGGTTATGGTGTTTGTAAGAAGAAGGTTATAGTGCAGTGGAGGTTCCTTGCATTCTATCCTCAAATGTGTGACTACATCTTACCTAAGAAAAGGCTAAAGTAAGTACCTACAACAACGGTTCTTGGATGCACATCATCCCTGAAGATAGGACTTGAACAAGGCGCTTGATTTCTCCCAGCTGTGTGTCAGCTAGTTCCCTCCCAGGCTTCAGTGAGCACGGCAGCCTCTCCACTGCTGCATGCATGAGGCCATCCTCAGCTAGGAGACACAGGCTCTCCTTGCTGCTCAACATAACCACACTTCAGCTCAAGCCAATGGTTTTCCTTGTCTTCATCAAAACATCCCTGTTAAGAACACCAACCACTCACTGGACCAGTCACTGCTAGACGGCTGGACCACAGAGACTGCTCTACAACATGCATGTGTAACTTAGAGTCCATCTCTTCAACCCCAATCTCCTTATTTACCATCTTTTTATCTCCCTCCTTAACAGTGTATAATTCTGAAACCCTCCACCTTTACCAAACAATTGCCCACTTCTTGGGGATACAGGGTTCCTATCATTGCTGGAGACAGCAATACTGATACTGTTCTTTTTTATACCATCATCTCCCCCACTTTTCCATCAAAATCCTGGGACAGTGAGGTGATCTGGTGAGACAGGAGTCTAGTCAAGCAGGCATGAGGACATTTATAAAAAGCACAAGACAGGCTAAGTAATCACAAACCAAAGCTCCTGGCTTCCCATGTATTACCATGGACATTACCTATATATCTGCCATCTTTGCAACATTGGCAAAAATAACTACAACAATAAGATTTTAGTGTTCATCTACTAATCACAATTTTAAAAAAACACTTTCACTTATCTCTTTGAATTCTCAAAACAACCTCTGACATAAGTATCAATGCTTATCTGAAAGATGAGAAAACTGGGCAACAGAAAGTCTGGGCTGTGCCCAAAAGAATGTATTTAGTGAGCAGTTTGATGTAAGGTGCCAGTTGCTCTAAGTCATGCAATTCCTGCAGAGCCCACACTTCTTCCCTATGGCCACTTCAGTCCTATAATCGCTGGTTAAAGTCAGCCACTTCTTTCCAGTGGAAAAGAGGCAGAAAGAAACACAGGCAGCAGAAAAGGAAAATATCATTATGTTCATTAAAAAAAAACAAACAACTCTACAGTGACTAGTTTATTATCATGATAAAGACAAGAACCGGGGTTGATATAAATTATTTATGATGTATAACAGTTTAATGGAGTATAAAATAGATTCCTTTTTTCACAGTTAGTAAAAGTTGTGGGGTTCTCAATGTTGTCATATCCAGACTGAGCATGTATCCTACCTATCCAGACTTTTGACAGAAGCATCAATTTTCTAAATTGTTCTCTAACAACTACAAGTTAAGGAAAGAAGAAAATTACTCACAGTGTTAATAATTGCAATTCTCTGAAGATTCTAAAGAATCCACTGTAATTTCACATTACGGAATCCTGTGGCTTTATATGTTGGGAGAATTTTCAAACAGTTTCTATGTTGTGTTTTTATATTAAAAGAAGATATATACATAAACTACATTAAAGAGTTAAAAATGATGATGGGATCTAGACTGGCATTACATGGTGATGCTCTATGACAATATCTGTAAAAGATGAAGGAAAAAACATGATACAAAGGTCCTCTGAAAAGGCAGCAAGTAATTCTCTGCTTATGAAAATTTAGCTAAGTTAACATCTCAGGTGTACAACTGATATTACTTATTGCAAGCAAGAACCACAACTCACGTGTGGTTGATCACTAGGGACCTGATTGGCTACAAGGGTCTCCACTGGTTACAAAATATGATAAAGGGTTGGCTAACATGCACAAACAATAAAGGGTCTGAGAGCAAATGGAGAGAAAGGGACCCACGCAAATAATGAAGGGAGGAAAGAGAAAAATTAAGGAATAATCACAGTAAAAATAAACCACCCAACATATCTAAATGTAAGAAGCACAAAAATGTTGATTTATACAGACATTCCAGATACCGCGTAAAGGTATCTCTAAACAAAAGGGAATACCCAAGGGATGTAGTATTAAAATGTTCAATGAAGAGAAACTATGTTCATTTTGAAGAATAGATACAACATATTGGCAAAGAAATTTTGCAAACTAATGATTGTGACTAAGGGAATCGCCTTCACAAGTACTTTTTTGAAAGCATAAATAATCTATGATAATTAATAGCATAGTATTGGTTAAAGAATTGGTAAATATACCATTGAACAGAACTTAAAGACCAGAAAGGGCCTTCACTTACATTTGGACTAACCAACTCAAGTCAACAGAGAATGAATAATTTATTCAGAAAACTGAAAGTGGCAAAATTGTACAGAAAAACCTGGCTAGATACTATGCCAAAATAAACACAAGATGAAATAATAATTTCATTGTTAAAAAAATTGAAAATGTAAGTAAAAATAAAACAGTAACTATATAAATAAAAGGGAGAAAAACATTTCTGAGCAGATAATTACTATAAAAGGCAAAGATTATCAACTTGCCTATCTAAGCATTAAAACTTATTAGTGCAAACAATAAAAGGCTCTTGTGAAAATATTTTAAAACAATTCTGCAAAGTGGAAAAAAAAAAGTATAAGTAATTTAAATAAGCAATGTGTGTATGTCTGTCTACCTTTCTCTCTCCTAAGAACCAAAAAAAATTAGAAAGTTTTCATTTTCAACTTGATAAATAATAATAGAAATTTTAAATACCCAATCTTCAAAACCGGGCAAGAAAGTAGGTATACTCACATAATGCTGGCGGGAACAGAAACTAATACAAACTTTTTGGAGAGAAAAGCGTATGTGTCTATGATTGTATATGCATGTAACAAACATTAAAATATACCCTTGCATGCACCAACTTTGAACTCATTGAAAAACAGAAAATTAGTCATGGATATTAACTAAGATTTAGCTAAGACAATATTCTTCTTCTTGGCATTTTCAGGATATTGAGGAAAGAAAAAATAAGCTCTATAAACATCCCCAAATAGGGAAGTGCTCAAATACCCAAACTACACAAGAGTGCCACAGAAGAATATTAACAATATGAAAAACTATTCATAATATACTACTGCAATGAAAGAAATTTTAACATGGCAGTGTGCAAGATAAGCATAAATTTGTATCTCTTCCATCCTATCTATGTATATATATCTAAAAACAGGAATCACATATAACAAAATACAAACCCTAATCATTACAGGAGGCATAGGATTATAGATGTTTTGCTTTTTTCAAATCAACCAATACAAATTTTTTTGAAATAAAAATTGGCTTTCTTTTCATTTTAATGTGAATGTTAATGATACATAATTATTTTTTCAAAATGGAAGCTACTCTAAATTTTATTCTTAGAATGACACTGACTTTATAGCAAGCTACTATGAGCTGAATTCTTTCATCTTATAAAAATTTATGATTTTAACACCCTTGTCTAGTAGCTCTAGAGAAGAATAGCATTACCTTAGATTAGGTAAAGGGAACTGATGGGAGGGGAGAGGTAGGGATGTGGGGATAGGAAAGATAGTAGAATGAAACAGACATCATTACTGTATGTATATACATGACTACATGACCAATATGATTCTGCAATATGTACACTCAGAAAAATGAGAAATTATATCCCATCTATGTATATCAAAGTGCATAAATGCATTCTACTAACCTGTATAACTAATTAAAACAAATAAAAATTTTTAAAAAATAAAATAAAAAATTTATATGTTGACTTCCTTGGTTTTTCCAATTATACAATTTTCAAATAATGGAACTTTTACTTCTTCTCTCCCATGTCTTTCCTTCTATTTTTTCCTTTGTCAACTGAATAATACAAATAATGGACATCCCTGCCTGTTGTGGAAATTAAGGGCAGTGTTTCTTTTAAATTGTCATTAAGAATCATGATGGCTTCTTGGGTTTTCATTTTTTAAAAACTCAATTTTTAAAAAGGTTCATCTTAAGTCGGCACTAAAATTAAAAGGATTAATCAAAATCAAAAAAGGTATGATATTCCATAACTGTGTTTGTGACAAACGAATATAATGCAATAGACAAAATTTCTTATATTCATGCATAAATTTGATGAGTAAATTTCTTATGCTCATGAAATTTCTTACCCTCAAGCAATATGTAACAATGGAGTTGACAAACACCAAAATGAATTTCTATTATAATTTATATGAGATTAAATGACCCCACTTCTTTACTTTAAAATTGATAAACAAGGGATGGAGATGTAGTTCAGTTGGAGAGCATCATTTGTCTACCATGCATGAGGCCCTAGGTTCAATCCCCAGCTCTACCAAAAACAAAACGTGATAAATAGGAAACATGCCAGTGGAATGAACAAGAGACCTTTAAAAGAAAACATATCAAGAACAAACTGAAAACTGACACTGCTTTGAGGAATAAGCAGTCATTTGTGTTACACTTATTTAAGAAACCCAACTTGTTTGACTGAAAATTTGTGTTAAAATAACTTTTCAAAAGAAAAATTAAGCCATTCAGATAATGTAGCTGGCAAAAGGCACAATAAGTGCTCACAAGATTTTCTGAATTAAATTTGAAGAAAAAAAGAAATCCAAAAAACTAGCATAATGTGTTTTTTTTTCTTTCCACGAGACTGTTCAACACAGTCTATATAAACACCAGTTAGCAATTATGCTCATGAACACTAGAAATCGTTATAAAGCATAATCTTTAGAGGGCAGATTTACAAAGGTCAGATAAACATTTTTCCTGAAAATTATAAACAGAACCATCTGTATGCACACACTGTCCAAACATCCATCCAATAATTATAAACTGGATAAAAAATAGACACATTATTATTACATCAAACATAAAAAATTATGCTGATGATTACTGTATTTAGCCTTGATGAGATGCTCAGTTAACCATTAGGGAATAATTCAATTTATCTAAAAAGTTTAGTCGGCCATTATATATTTACTTTTGGAAGACAATAATGAGAAATGCAAAATTATCTCAATACCTTTGGAAAGTACCTGATTAGTGAAAATATACACCAACACACCTGCCCATCATAGGCCCTGAATACACACTTGAATCTGGCACAGTGGCACATGCCTGTAATCCCAGCTACTGAGGAGGCTGCAGCAGGTGGCTAGCAAGTTCAAGACTAGCCATGGCAACTTAGTGCGACCCTGGGAGCTAGGGACGTAGCTCCGTGGTTCAGCACCTCTGGGTTCAATACCCAGTACTGAATGAATACTTGTTGAAGACAAACCATCCAATTTTATGTATTTATTTATTTATTTTTGATTTTGTTTTTTTTTATTTATTTATTTTTTTATTGGTTGTTCAAAGCATTATAAAGCTATTGACATATCATATTTCATACATTAGATTCAAGTTGGTTATGAACTCCCAATTTTACCCCAAATACAGATTGCAGAATCACATCGGTTACACATCCACATTTTTACATAATGCCCTATTAGTAACTGTTGTATTCTGCTACCTTTCCTATCCTCTACCATCCCCCCTCCCTCCCCTCCCATCTTCTCTCTCTGCCCCATCCA
>NW_026000164.1:17326310-17550098 GCF_001458135.2 Marmota marmota marmota | reverse complement strand
AGTTACTCTCCTTATATCAAAGAAGACATTTGGCATTTGTTTTTTAGGGATTGGCTAGCTTCACTTAGCATAATCTGCTCTAATGCCATCCATTTCCCTGTAAATTCTATGATTTTGTCATTTTTTAATGCAGAGTAATACTCCATGGTGTATAAATGCCACATTTTTTTTATCCATTCATCTATTGAGGATAGCATCTGGGTTGGTTCCACAGTCTAGCAACTGTGAATTGGAACTGGAACATCACCGAGAGCTCTTCCTGTGACCTTATTCACACTTACTTGGGAATGGCAAACAACAACTTTTAGTTGTTTCAGGCATTAACATGAAGAATTTCTATCCGAAATGATTAGTTTCATATTCCAATTTTATAAATATAAAGGTAAAAATTGGCATATATCAGACTTGTGTTCCAGAGTGATAGAGTTCTAATTTTAAGTAAACTTGCATCTCTGTTACCGAGTTGTATCTGATATTATATCATCTTGAATCAAATAAACGGATAAATGAGCAATTTACATTACAATGTGTTTAGGTGACTTAATAAGAAAAAAAAATCTAACTTAATATTTTGTTTATTTTAATATTCAAATCCACAGTAACTTTTATAACATCCCGAAACATTTGCCAAGTCACTGACATTTACTAGTTGTCTATTCTCCCACAAATTGGAATACAATAAAGATAAATGCAAGATTATCTCAATACCTTTGGAAAGTACTTTATTAGTGAAAATATGCACCAACACACCTGGCACATCATAGGACCTGAATACACACTTGAATCTGGCACAGTGGCACATGCATCTTTTTTTGCTAAACAGGCAAAAAACTTTACTAAATTTCAAGACATGGACTAATGAGTTCTTGTTTACAAAATAGAATACTCTGCCAAAACACTAGAAAATCTAATAAAGATTGTTGCTTTCTATGTAAATAAACAGATTTTCTTAAAAGCAAGTAGACAAAAGGATATCCTAATAAAACAACCTTATATTTATGGCTAATTATTACTATTAATGCATTAATTATTTTATGTTTTTATCATGGTTGGAGGTATAACTTCATTAACCCAAAACTGAATGAAAAAAACAGGTAACATAAATAATCAGAAACAAAAGGTATGTAATCTCAGCAGACTTACTTCAACTTTTGTATTAATTCCTTTTCTTTCCTTCCTATTCACCTTGCTTCCAAAGCAAATTCAATAGCATCTTCACTTTCTTTCAAAACTTTATGCATGAAGTTACAAGGTTGAAAATAAAAATTCTGATGACCAATAACCATGTAAAATAAAGTTTCTAATTTAGAGCCTTGAAACAAGTGAAATACCACATAAGGTCAAAAGAAATACTCATGTGACAATTACCTATTTTTTTAATTTAAAATTCTCTTTAAGGGCTGGGGCTGGGGCTCAGTGGTAGAGTCCTCGCATGGCATGTGCGAGACGCTGGATTCGAACTCAGCACCACATAAAAATAAATAAAATAAAGGTATTATGTCCAACTAAAACTAACATACATACACACACACACACACACACACACACATACATATACACGTGTGTGTGTGTGTGTGTGTGTATTTAAAATTCTCTTTAAGGACTGGGGTTTAGCTCAGTGGTAGTGTGTTTGCCTAGCATGCATGAGATCCTGGGTCCAATCCCCAGTACTGCCAAAAATAAAAGAAAATAATTCTCCTTAAATAACTGTCAAGATTTATATTTAACAGATATTGAACATTTTATATTTAATAGACTTGAATGCTTAGTGTAAGTGCTGGATATCTCAATTTATTTTTGCAAGATTATACTTTTGAAGTAATATAGGTGGATGACAGCACAAAATATAAGAATTGATGATGTTATAATATCATCGCATTTGATAATATAAATCTACATAATTACGTTTTAAAAAGCATTAAAACCTCGCTGCCAATTTTAAAATGCTAAACTAAGAAAGAAAGAACTCTATCAAGTCGCCAATTTATATAATTAAACATTGAGTGAAACTCAATTTTCTCCTGTGTTGTGTCACTTTAATTACTATATTTCAAATATGATATGCAGATATCATTAAGACTCCGAAAAAGACTATCATCATAAAATAAAAGTGTGACAATGATCCCACAGACAACCAGTGGCAAAACACTGCCACTACAAAAAAAGTAGGCGCAAATACAAAAATAAATGAGCAAATAATACACAAGGTGGGGATGTGGCTCAGAGGTTGAACGCCTACCTGGTATGGGGAGGCCCTGGGTTCAATGCTCAGTCGCACAAGACTAAAAGAAAAAAAACCCTGCAATGTCATTGTCACATAGTAAGACTGGCTTTTTAGAAAACATATGCATCAAACCATGATTTCCTACTTTGGAGCTTACTTCCACGTTGGTCTTCTAAAAATTCAAGAAAAGTGATCTCATCACTTTCTAGCCACTCCCTCTCCATAACTGAAAAGGTTATACAGTTTTTATAACCCCACCCAAATCTTTTCTAGTTCTTCCCCAAAATCAAATCTATTTTCAACTGATAAAGATTTATCACCTTGGGGACTTTTCAAAGGAATGTGCTTTTTGAGGCAATTCTTGAAAGAAAGAAAAGATATGTGATTTTGGTTTTATTTTTAAACAATTCTCATTAAATTACAGTCATGGTTGTGCACAGGCATGAATTAATTGACATTAGAGTCTCTTTGGTATCTGTATGACCAACAATAATACCCATATTCAAGAGGAAAATTTTACTATGGAAAATCATCCACTAATGTTCAAATAACACACGTGTCTATTCAAAATAATATATGAATGGCATTTTTAGCTTACAATTTTTTTTCCTTCATTATACCACTGACAATTGACTTTCTCACAGCCAAAACTTTCAAATGGCAAAACAGATTTTTGAAGACATTTTCTGTAATTAAAAACGGCTGCTTAGACGCTGAGAGAGAATTTCTCAAGGATAATGTTGCTTTTCACTTTTCCCTTGAAAGATTCAAATGAAAGGGAAATGTGTTGAAATCAAGTACTGTAATTAGAATTCCATTTGGTCCATCACCCCTTTTCAAAATTTATTTAAAGATTCTAGATTTTACTGACAACTTTTTAGCACCACAATATCTAGGAAAATAATAGTACTTGGTGTTTTCCAATGAATATATGCAATCAAAAAGTCAATATGATTTATAATCGCAAAGGAGTTGTCAAGAGATGGTAAATATCTAAATACTTTCTAAAATTGCCTTTGCATCAGAAAGCTCAAATGTCAGTTATGAAGACCATGTAACTGGCAGATGTTAACCCCTCATAATATCCCTCTTGCCTTTATCAATAATAAGACCACTGATTTTTAGCAGGGCTCTTTATCTTTCTGGAGAAAACAGACATTTCCTGGTTTTCCTTGATGCTGGGCATGCATAGAATGTGAGGAGAAAAGATCTGCACCCCTTCCAGACTTCTAAAGGAAAAGGGAACAGCCCCTCCTCTTCAAGCACATGATACTAAGCTTTCTTGGACCTGTGGATGAGAACTGAACACAACATAATGTTTAAAATCACAAGTCCCATCTTCTTATAAGCCTGTATTTGCCAAAGTAGCAGAAAAGCAATTGTTCTAGAATGCCAAAATGTATAAGGATAGCCTCCAGAAGTGGGAAGCCCTCTCTCTAATTCAGTGAACTGATTCTAAACATTAAAGAAGCCAACAGTTAAAAAAACAAAAAAGCAAAAAGCAATGAGTAAAAGATGGCATGCAGTGTCAATGTTTCAAATAAGAAAAACCAATATTCTGATCAGAGAATTGATAAAATGTGTATTAAGACATGTGAAAATCAAATTATTTGCTTCCCAAGCACTAAGAAAAATATAGAGAAAACAACACTCCTCCAAAGAGGTGACAGGAGGATTGTGTGGGAATGTACTGCTGGTGAGGCTACAAAAATCATCCCAGATAGCACAGAATGGCTAAAATGACACTAAACAGATGGGGTTAAAAAGCAGACACAAGTCAGAAGCCCTGGCCCTGCCAATTGTCAACTGCATAAACATGACACAGCACCTTTCCTCTTCAGAAGTTCTTAATTTTACTTTGCAAAATGGGGTACCATGTGCCCTATCTGCTTCTCAGTCCTATTGTAAACCTTAAGCATGAGAAAAAAATATAAGAGAAAAACTTACACGGGTGTCCATAAAGAACTATTATTCAAATAGCTATGCATACATGCTATAAGTTCTCCCTGGTTGGCACGTTTAAAAAGTAAAAAGGCACTTCGTTTTTCAAGAAAATAAGTCACTGTAAATGCATTCTTCTTTTAAAACCTAATACAGACCTTTTCTCACCTACCCTTGACATTTCAGGAAAAAAAGACAGCTTAATTTGTTTCTCTAAAGATTTTCCCTCCAACCCAACAAGTAAAAACTGACCAGTGTTATTTAAAAATGGCATGTACCCAACAAAGCATTTTTCATGAGAATCACATAATCCCATGATTGATCATAAGACAGAATGGGAAAGAGTCAAAGGCTTCCAAGCACAAACCAGAAGAAGGCCTGCCATGGAGTCAAGGGTGCTAAAAAAAAACACCTCAATTTTCTTTATAATTTGTTAAATCAAAGTTTATGTTTTAAAAAGTTTTTTTTTAATTAACTACCCTAGAATGCCTGAAAAAATAATTCCCCAATAGTACCTGAAATGCTGTCAGATGTATGATACTCCATAGTACGTTGCTATGTGGTTTCAGTTTTATCAAAATTACATCTGAGGGAATGAAAACCATTTGTCTACATTTAAAATTCTTCATCTCTACAACTCAATATTTTTCCTTGATGCATTCTAAATGCCCTAGTAGAAATTATTTTGAAAAGAAACCATTAAAGGTATGCTAATGACTCTGAATTGTGACAGATGCCGTGGAAACAGGCCTGTTGGCTGAGGCGCAGCACCATTAACTATCTATCATAAAGTACTCTGGACTTGCTCGTTTATTACTGCTGTGTTGCTCAAGGGGGGAGAAAAACAGCAAGAGTTTCTCTTTCTGAGGCAAAAAATCATAAGGCACTCACTTATTCTAATGTCATGATCCCCACTGTTTATCTGCATGATAATTAGGAAAATCAGAAGTAGTGAAATATTGTTTTCACAACGTGATTAGAATTAAACCATTGAAAAGGCCAAGGAGTAAGCTCCACATGCTTCCTGACTGGTGGGTCCTTCCTGGGAATGAATCAAGGGGTACGGTAGGATCCCGAGCCTCACAGGAGGGTGCAGGGTTGGAGGAATTTAGAAAGAAGTCATAGAGACCCATTTGTGCTCTGAGAATCATCTTTCTACAGCCTGTCAGGAATATTTTGTTGATCATCCATTTTGATAGGGATACTGATTCAGTGTGTGTGTGTGTGTGTGTGTGTGTGTGTGTGTGTACGTACATACACGTGGGCACATTTATGTGAAATTTACTTGATATAATTGGCACCACACCTCTATGTAGCGCTTGCCTATAATTTAATTCATTTAATTTTACCAAGAAAGCTGTAAGGAAAATGCCATCTTGAGTTTTGAAGACAGGAAGCTCAGGTAAGTGAGGCGACAGACCATGTATCACCAACTCCTGAGTTACAGAGCCACAAGCCAGGTGCTTTGTCTCTGAGGACCAGGAGGGACTCTTTTCTCTAAGATCACATAAGAATGCCAAGGCACTAGGGGAGGACAAGAAGAAAGAAGAGTGAGGACTCTTTCCTCACAAAAACACTAAGAACATGATTCTACATGACATGCTTTTACAGATTTTACGATCACCTAATGTGGAGGAAGCGTGACAGTGTTTGTGAGCACTGAGGCCTTGGTACCAGCGAATGGCCTTGCTAGCCAAAGCCACTGCTGGGCTGCGAAGCCTCGCCTCCTTCCTGTGCTCCAACAGCTATGCACACAGAGAGCTAGTCATTAAAAGTGTGGATTTTAAAAATACACATACCCAAATCTCACCCTGTAAGTCTGATTCTACTGGGGCATTCATTCTCTGTAATAGGTTGACAGGGGACTTTAGTGACCAGGAAGGCTTGGGAACTTCCAACCCAGAATTACACAACACTTCTGTTTGCACCTGCATCCTCAATTGGTGGAAAACATGAAGTATGTCAAAATTCACAATTTTAAAAGTTGGCTGTAGATTTTACAAGAGCAAGTGAAATACAAGAAGTGTAGCAAAGAATTAAACAAGATACAATCCTTCCAAGAAAGTAATATCAAGCCTAAGATGTCTTTAACTACAGAAGGGAAAGCACTCAAATCGGCCCTGCACAGAACGATGAAAAGTTCACTTTCCCAGGAAATACAATAGTCTTAGGACATATAGCATGTGCCGATCACAGGTATCTGATAAAATGTATTTGAATATCCTCAGCTCAAAAGTTCCCACTAACAATTTGCCAGTGGAGTCAATTTCAGACTTAGGTGAAACCAAACGATCATTACCCACAAAAGGATTTTAAATGTCCACCTTCTCAATGGGAATTAGCCCTTTGGCAACAAAGAATAATGACAACAGGGGAGGTAGCCTTTGGAAAGGCCTTTAAGGTGGTCTAAAGTGGAAGTCAGTGTATCTGTTATTTACTTATCTTAGAACCATGTGGTAATAAACTAAGTATTATACTCCACACCCCACTTCATTATACCAATGGCTGCCTGCACTGGCCAGGGGGAAGAAGTGTTCAAATGGCAAGGCCTTCAATTATATGAAAAGCCCATGAACTAATGTCACCTAGACTCTTCATCACATAATTTCCTCAATGATACCTAATCTATAAAAAAAAAAAAAAATCTTACAGAGTCCTCTACCTACATAATTTTTAGCAGTAACTTTACTAAGTGATTATGATCTTCTTAAATGCAATGAGTTTAATGGATGGCCAGGAGGTGCTCAGATTTAATGCAGACTCTGAAGATACCAACCACAGCAAGGGAAAAGGCCCTGTCACCGGCCTGCCTCCTGCCTGCCTCCTGCCTGCCTCAGAGGAGGCCGTACTCCCTGCCCCAGCTAAGATCCTACGTCAACTTGCATGGGTCTCTCAGAAATAGTTCCACCACCTTCCAGACTGCTCCTGAGGGCTCTCTGCCTTCCTGCCTTACAGAACAGACATCTGGTTGATCATAACCGCCAGGACAGGTACCAATTGCTATTATCCCAAACCTGGAGTATGGGACAACGTAAAGAGACACTCCATAGCTGAGTCTCCCTGACCCCTGCTCCAGCTATTCAGAATGATATTTCTCTGCCAGCTTTCCTCGGTGGCCCGGCAGGCCTGCTCAACTTCTGACACCTATCATGGACAGCAAAAATTCCATTCAGCAAGTATTAGTGAGCTCCTACTGAGTGTAAATCCAGTGAGAAAAGCAAGCATACATGGCATGTTCTTTTCTGCCTCTCCTACCCCAGTGGAACTCCAATTCTGATATGAGAGATGAATACATACTTGACTAGACTATACTCCAATAGCAGGTAAAAGTCACAAATAAGGTGACCATGTTTCCTGGCCTGCCTAGAACATTCCGGTTTATATGTACTGTCCCCATAAAATTAAGAGAGTTTCCTTTCACTTTCCCAGTTTGGATGCTAAATTATACGGTTGTCCTAGTTATAAAAGAGTTGTTGTGAACAAAGGATTTTGGAAATATAGAAATGACTATGATCAGTCACCAGGAAATCAGGAAGGCTTTTACAAAGGAGATATTAATACTAACTTTGAAATAAAAGGCAAAATTTAAATGATAAGGCTGAAAGGCAGAGTAGGAAAGCAGAGATGACATTCCGGGACAAGGGACAAGGAGGATTTAAAAAGCAGGGCATGCCTACCTCATCCTGAGGCACTGAAGACTCAGTCTTAATTTTGTATATGGTAGTGTGCATTCTAATTGTGCTAAGCTTCTTGAGAGCAACTATTAGGCTTCAGCTTGCATTCCCCATTCCCCTTTCCCCCTATCTTCCAACACAGGAGACACAAAAACCCCTGAGTTAATAAGCATGTGGTATTCAACTGAATGAATGGGGATGGCCACATTATGTCACCTATGTCCTGTTACACACCTCTGCTGTTTCAAGAGGATGATTATGACCATGATACAGCTTGTACTTTAGTAGAATCCAGAAGAGATTGCCAGAGCAGGTGGAATCTATGTCCTTGGAGACAGGATCAGGGGTTATCCTAAGACACTAATTCAGAGACAAATTTTTACAAAGTAATTGAGAAGAAAAGGGAAGTGACAATGCCAACATGAAGCCACCAGAGTCTTCTCCTGTGCTGCCTTTGACATCTCAACTAGAACAGGACTCTGCAATGTTCAGAGACAAGAAGAGACTACAGCTCCAGGCTCACGGGCTCTAAAAGGTACAGCCCCAACATTCTACAAAGTTCTGCCCAGAAAAGCCACCAGGGTAGCAGTAGTCATGGCCACTGAGAGGCAGAATAGAGCAGGAAATCTCCATTTTGTATGTAGTGAGCTTCCCTCTAAATCTGCCTGCCTGGGTTCCTCTGGACATCCACACATTGCCAGACTGAGGGCCATTTTAGCCTTATTCTTTTAAAGTATGACTTTTACCATGGAGGACTTATGATGTCAGCACTTGGCTATTTGTTCTTTGTGGCCCACAGATTTCTCTGGAATGGAAGCACACAACACACTGCAGAGAGACATCGAGGGAGTACAAAGCAGGAGCCATCGACAATGACAACTGCAACTGGGGAAGGGTCAGCAAAGGCCCCACTCTAGATGGGCCTATGAGCTAAACCCAGTTAAGTCATAAGGTCTGAAATTATCAAACTGTGCACCCAGGCACAATCAAGAGCAGGGGTTGTGGCTCAATGGTAGAGCGCTCACCTACCATGTGCGAGGCACTGGGGTTCAATCTTCAGCACCACATAAAAATAAATAAATAAAATAAAGGTATTGTGTCCATCTACAATTAAAAAAGTAATGAAAAAAAATACTGTCAATCTGTGAAGGAGACTTTCTCTGTGTGTGTGTGTGTGTGTGTTTCCTCAATCACAAGTGTTCTCCCCAACCTTTGCCAAAAAAATAACTCACTTTATGGAAAAAGCAAATGCCTTTGCATTTCAGAGCCACTGGTATGCATGTCACCAGTGTGACTGTCCAGAGTTCTACAATGTCATTCAGAAGACAGAGCAAAACCTTCTTTTTCATCTAGAAAATAGAGACAATCACTGTCACAGTTCATTTAATGCGTCAACTTGGCTAGACTATGGTTATCCAGATGCTTGGTCAAACACCAGTCAAGCTGTTGCTGTGAGGTTGTCCTTTTTTATTTTATTTTTCAAAGATATGACTTAACATTTAAATCAGTAGACTTTGGGAAAAAAATCAGTAGACATAGAGCAAAATAGATTTTCATCCAAAATGTGGATGGGATGAAAAATTACTGAATGACATATACTCAAGCTGTCAGAGCAGCCTCTATTCAGGGGGGCAGCTAAGGCAATAGATCTAAGGACTCCTAGGCAATGGGGTCTTGCTGTGCAGGAGAGACTGGACTCAGCCACACCTCTAACAAGGACAAGTGAGGGCTTATAACAAAGGGGCAAGATGGGAGTCAGTGGATAGAAAGTGACTAAGAGGGAACAACTTGGATAAAGAGATTGCTGTCAAAACAACCTGATAGAATTCTTGCTAAAGGCAAGCCAGCGTGATAAGAGATCAGGAATGATCAGATACAAATGATCAGATACTGACTTTGCAGGATTCTTGCTCCAACTGGATTCTACAAGATCAGAAAGGGAAACCCAAGGACAGCCAAGTCAGACAGGACTCCGAGAAGCCTGGCTAAAATTTTGGTCAGAGGAGAAGATGTCTGTCAGGCTTTATCCAACCACTGAAGGTCTTTAGAGGAAAACACGGAGGTCCCCTAAGGAAGCAGGAATTCTGCCTCCAGACGGCATCCCACTCAAAGCTGAAATAGCAGCTCCTCCCTGGAGAGCCAACCCATCAGCCTGCCCTGGAGTCTCCAGACTTAACTGCCCCCACAACCTCACAACGCAATTCAGCAATTCCTTACAATAAATCTCCCAAGCGCGTGCACACACTCTCCCTCTTTTAGTCTCTTACACACACACACACACACACACACTCACTCACTCTCACTCACTCTCTCTCTCTCCTCTTGATTCTATTTCTCTAGAGAATCTAATTAATACAGATTAATCTACTATTAAGAACACACTGTGTTGTACAGATTTTTAAAATATTTTCATAAACATTGTCCTCTGACTCAATGTCAAAACTCTTCATAAATATGAAAGTAAAAGTGCCTGGATAATTATAAAGCATTCTATAGATGCACAAAACAATGAGCAAGAAATTGAATTACAGAATTAAATTCTGCATTAACTATTTTTATTCCTTTACGGTTAGCCCAGCATCCTATATGTCTAGTCCCTCAGTATTTGATGCATAAGCATGGCATATAGCAACCCCTGTATAAAATATAAGCTCTATTAAGGCAAGGATTTTTATGCATATATTTTTATGTACTCACAGAATATAAACCACAATGTCTGATAAATAATTCTTAGATGAATGGAAATGTAAATGAAATATGTACACAAATACATACACACAAAGAAAAGCCCACTTTTGTTAAATTAATGGGCGTTGATTATGACGGGCAAGCCATATTATAAATTATAAGCTTTATTATAATTCCACATAAGTACCACATAATGTTCTTTATAACCACACAATGAAGTTTATCATTGATCAACATTCTCTGTTTTCAGTGATCATATTTCTGCCTTTGTTTCAAGGTAAGAACAGAGAGAAGCTGGGGACATTTACTCTCTACCTTACCTGTTGTAATAGTGCCCTTGAAGAAAATTGATAAATACTGTGGGCTTTTCCCCCATCGTTTAAGAGAGACTGAGGTATGAGGCACTTGCTTCACTGTCTAGAAAGTCATCACATTAATCCTTGCTCAGTCACTCAAGGCTCTTCGGTGAGGAGGTAGGTAGATGGTGGAAAGGGCAGTTGAGAAAATGGCAGCGTATCAGCAGAGGCTGAGAACAGGACGTTCATTATACAAAAGCAAACATACAGCCTCACAGCTCTGTTGAAGAGCCATCAATCCCAAATGTCTGCTAGGTGCCTGGGCTCACCCAGCCAGGGGACTGCGCCATTCAGTACAACTTCTAGTCCCATGCCAGCCAGACACATAGAAAGAGCCTTCTTGTTCTCTAGCCAGAAATCCTTGGAGCCTGTTTGGAAACCACTAAGAGGAAAACTGAAAAATACCCAAGAGAGGGAACCCAGAGACTGGATTGCTGCTACTGTCTCTGTCACTTTATTTCTGGGAGACCCAGGCCTCCTTTTTCATAAGAGGAGGCTAGATGGCATGTCTTAAGATCTCTTCAAATTCTAACAAGAATGCTGGGGATGTAGCTCAGTGGCACATAACTTGCCTGGCATATACAATGCCCTTGGTTCAACACCCCCCGCCCCCCCCTCACTGAAAGAAAAAAAAATTTAGCAAGAAGCATAGCAGTTGTGCAAGATACTTTGCTGCCATCTCCTCCAAGGTTGACTGGCCTCCACAAAAGGGGAGGATCAGAAGACAGGGCCCTAAAACAGCAGGTACGGGGCAAGACTGTGAAATGGCTGCACCTACTCCAATTTGATGAGGGTCTCCTCTCACTGGACATTGAGGCACACTCTATGGGACACACCTTCTCAATTCCCTTTCTTCAATGAGATTTTGAAGAAGAACTGCTTGGCATATGGTTGTGACTGGGAACATTAGGTTTCCTATCAAAAGGCCCTGGGTAAAGAACTATTGACTTTGGGTGAACATTTAAAAGCCTAGCTTGTCAACAAGCTCAGAAGTTTGCAGAGACCTCCAAATCCACTAAAAGGCCAAATTATCACTTTAAAATAAGAATTGCATCTGCCAAGAAGAATAGGCATATGGGACCTCCTACTGAGACAGGCTCTTTCTGCAAACGATATATGTGGAAAGCCAAAGCATCACTGGAGGGTTATTTGGTAAGATTTATGACCTGAATGTGTGATGGCATGAAGAAATGCCAGGCAAATGTTAGACCAGGGCAGGAAGGAAGGCACATTCACTATGACGACTTATCCTTCTAAATCTTTTTCCTTTCTGTATATTAAATGCTTCTCTAAGTTAAACTAAGTAGCTGGCCAATGTATTTTATTTTACTATACATATGTATATAAATTAACATTTATTTCAGAGACGCAGGTACATTCAGAAATGGGGCTTTTTTAAAGTATAAGAAAAAATTACAAGGAAAACACAATCCTACTAGTAAGTTTTCTGTCTGTGCAGATACACGGATATTAAAGAGTACCCTGACTTTTATTATAGTAAACAAATCGTAAACACGTCTCATGCATTAAATAATCTTCTTAAAACATTAAAGACTGAAAAATAAGGACTGCTACATATTAATATCTTCAAATCAGTGACAGGCAAGCCTTACTCTGGAGTCACTCGGCATGTCTGAAGCTTTGTCACTAGGATCTTTTTTCTAAGTTGTTGAACTGTATTCTACTGTAATCCATACGCGTAAAATAAAAATCCCCTGGCCAGTTACTCCCATTAGGCCTCACAGCATAATGACAAGGTGGCAATTTGACAAACTAGGAGATACCATGATACCTGGGAGAGGAGGAACAGGTGCACCTCTCTTCCTCAAATACCTCCTAGCATCATTTTTGCCCAAGCAACATATATATATCAATGATGGTCTTGTCAAATTAATTCTATTTTGAAAAAGGAAAAACAAGAATTTTACACCAAATAGAGAAGAAATAGAGGCCACACCAAGTCAGGGAAAAGTATATTTTGGAGGAAACAAGCCAGCAGCAGAATCTTCAAAAATCACATCATTCCTTCACCTAAAAGAAAAATAAGCTCTAATTCCCCAAATTGCTTGTGCTTACAGACCAGAAACTTTTTCAGCCTTCTGCAAAATATGCCCTACAAATCTAAGAAACAGCCCCAAAGCCTTGTATCAAACTGAAACACTGTAACAGCATTCTCTTAATACATAGTTGCCTGTTTCTGTCCTGTCTTCAGAGATGGGGGACAGAAACGTCTTTTGTAAAGCTGCTCTCTGATGACAGACTTTAATAGAAATGCATGGATGGATTTACAGCTGGCATGGATCAATTTCTAGTTATTTTACAATTATCGATTAGGGAACTCAAACAGGCTTTGCTACTTGCCAGACAAAAAGCTAACCGCCTCCCCCCCTTCATAAATCTTGAGAAAGAGCCAAAGAAATGTGAAAACTGATGTCTTCTGGAAACAGAGCATGCCAAGATAAGATTATAACCAACTCAAAGCTGAGAAGAGTTAACAAATGTGTCTCCAGAATGGAGGCTGAGAAACGTGCCCTCCCTCACAGCAGCCACCTTTGTTGCCATTGGAACTGACGGAGGCTTTTTCACTTCAAGTAAAAGATTTCTGTCAGGGTGAACATATTTTCCACTGCATACATTTGTACCATGTCATTTACAAGGACAAAACCTGACTACTTCAAAAAATCTGCTTTTGTTGTGTCACTCTACGGGCCCAGTACACATGTTCCCAAGGCTCACTACATATATCTATTCAAAGAGAGGAGAGTGCAGAAGAGAGGAGGGGGGGACGGTACTATAACATGCATGCCAAGCATATGTACTGCCATAGATGTGTCTTGGAAATGGTGATCGACAAGATGGCGGCACAATTAAAATATGCTGCACTCTAAAGAAGACTGCTATTTAGAACTGGTTCTTTTTGATGCCTGCGAAGTTGGAACTGAGCCAATCTCTTTATAATACATTGAGTCCCATCACAGGTAAATAATAATAATAATAATAATACCTGAAACATTTATAAATTCTTCTGTCACCCATGCATGACAAAGATGACAGGAACATTCTAGAGATGCCACTGTCCATATGCTGCAAAGTTAACTTGGGCAAAAGAGTGTTATGAAAAAAAAAAATGCCAGAAAATGGACAAGGCAAAAAATACAACAATCATAATGAAAATTAACAATTGATTTTTCATGAGCTGAATATATGAAAATAAAAAGAAAATACAGTAAACATTTGAAAAAAAATGAATTTTTGAGCTTAGAGGAAGCAAAAGGGCTGACTGACTATAACACAGAAATTAAGATGATATTTTTTCCCACCGATTCTTTTATTATTCCCCAGCTTTACTGAGTTATATTTGATAAATAAAAATTATATATATATTTCAGATGAACAACATGATGGGTAAAATATGCATACATCATAAAATTGTTACCATAATTACATTAACTAACACATTTGTCACCTCATACAGTTACTTTTTTGTGTATGGTGAAAATATTTAAGATCTATTTCCACAACTAATTTTAAATGCACAATTTATTATTATTGACTGTAGTCACTACATTCTACATTAGATACACAGAACCTATTAATCTCACAACTGAAAGTTTGGAAGACCAATATCTTCCCATTTTCTCCAACTCCCGGCCATTCCAATCTCCACTTACATGAGTTCAACTCTTCCAGGTTCCACATATGAAATCATACAGTAATTGTCTTTTTTTTTATTGTCTAGCTTATTTCATTCACCATAATGTCTTTCAGATTCATCCATATTGGCAAATTTAGGACACTTAATTTAATAGTCATTTCATTGAGGCATAAAGTAGACCACTTTCTGTTCCTTTTAATTTGGTTGCACACATTTTAAAATATCAATTTAAATTTATTTTTCTAATGAGGCTCCGAGTTTTCATTCTAAGCCAACAAACAAATATCCTATCCTCTTATTTTCAAAAAGGAGACTCATCTCATTTTGACCTTTCAATACAGTGACTGTCTAAGAACATTTATATCTGTGCCTGTGACCAAGGTACCTCTACTAATCAGAATAAGTTTTCAATAACAAAAACCCAATTTAACCAAGAAAATAGAGGCTTTCAACTTTAACTATTTTTCTTTTCTTTTCTTTTTTTCAAATGGACTTTTTTAATAACTAAAGAAAATTAAAATAGATGTGTCTCCTGGAATTGGTAACCTATTCATAAAACAAAATTACTTTTATGAAAAGTCAATTTATAAGTATATAGAATTTTGAATTCTCTAAGAACCCCTGTATTTATATATTTATTCATCAAGGCAACAGACTTGAAAGAGAAATACATTAAAGACCTTGTCCTCATTTTAAGCAGATGGAAACAAAAGGCATAAAGAAAAGGAAGCAATTTGACTAAAATTACATGTAGTATAACCTGAAAGGAGGGGCAGAGGGACAGAGAGGAGGCTATTTCATAAGAAATTACTACTCAAAAAACTGTAGAAAAATAGGAAAGAAGTTCATTTTCTAATGGTGTTCAATGACACAACTTAGATGACTGCTATAGCATTTTTGGTTCATGAAAAGGAAATTTCCAAAACATTTTTCCTTAATTAACTCATAATATAGAATATTAATCTATATGTATGAATGACACCTTTCATCTCTCCTCTTGCGGTTTTATTGTTTCTGTTTCTTGTTTGTTTGGTGGGGGCATCCTACTTTTTTCTTTCTAAAACTCCAGCAATGACAGCAGAAGTTCATGGATTCCAGTTAACATAGAAGGTCATCCTAATCCTGCTGTTTGCAAATCATGCTTATGGTGGAATTTTAAGTCCCATAACTAGTTGCTATGCCTGATCCTAGAATAAATCCTCTATGAGGACAAAAAGTCTGCCATAAAAACACTGTTAGAGAGATTTGATAAAAATTAGAATCTGATTAAAGATTAAAATAACCATTACTGTTAAGTTTCTTCATTTTGACAACCAAATTTGTTTACATCAGAAACACGTATTGACTTTTAAGAGGAAGTATTAAAGGGCAAGTGGGGATAGCGTGTGTAACCCAGGAAAAATGATGGCCCCTTGGCATACAAGATATATGACTATACAAATTCAGACAGGTATTTATATAAATGATAAAGCAAGACTAGTAAATGTATAAAAAGAGATAACGGTAAGTTAAATTCTTTGCACTATTCTCAAAACTTTTCTGTAAGCAAAAAAAAAACATCAAGACAGACACTTAAGAAATAAATTTAAAAATTTTACTTTCTTATACTGTCTTTTTATTTACCAATACAAATAAATTACACACACACAATCCAGCAATGTTTACAATCAATTTTTTATTTTTGCAATAGCAAATGTAAAGTAAAAAAATCAGTTACCAGCTCTTTCTCCTCATTCTGCCGGACCTAGGTGGAAATAATGTATTTTAGGGGAAAATAAACTAATTTTTATAACCTGCTGTCAATAAGAATTACTCCTTCACCTAGAAAGTATAACTGGAAAATACATTAATGATTATATAACTATGTCCTTAATTTTTTGTTTCTTTTTCTATTAACTCAATGAATCTCAAAAATGGTTAATGGCATGTTATTTGAATTCTATTCAGAGTTTGAGTTTACAAGACAAACCTGTAGAGTATCTTTACTTTAAGTTTCTCATAAAATGAAATAAAAATACAAGATTGATTGAATCCACTGCATGAGTCAAGTGTGTACTGCTAATATCTATCACACTGACTCTTTAAAATAACCTGTTGCAGCATGCCTATCTCCATTGTCCTCAACAAACATAATCTATTCCCTCCCATGTAAATAAAGACTTCACACTATAGATTTAAAAAATGAAAAGTTTCTCCCAAATTATGTCAACCTATAACAAAATGTTTTTTCTTGAGCACATCAAAAAGTGACATTGAAATTCATTCATATAACCAGTATGCTTTGCACTGTACGGACTCATGTGAGACAATTTTTTTAACATGGAAATTTATAACTTGTTTTGCCATAACTTTTAAAATTCAGAATGGTTTAGGTAGTTCTATTACATATTTCTGGATGCCCTGCTCTGAAACAGATTAATCCTAATCTCGATAATATTATAATTATGAATACACTATTTCTCTAAGCAACAACACAGAGGCCTAATAGGGTGGTCAAGGTTGTCTACCTCTATGCCGAGCAGGCCCATAATGCATGTATCCATATACTTCCTGTGCATGTGCGTTAAAGATATGATTTCTGTATCTTTTTTATATCTGCAGTAATTTCTACTTTGTCCATGTTCCTGTTCCATATAATGAATCAAATTCACTACAGGTTAAAATAATAATAATCAATTAGCTAAATCATACCTGGAATCATATCACCTAGGCCCTAATGTTCTGAATCGTAGTCCTGGCTGTATTTCTGTGCAACACTGAGGTTCATGGTCTCTTTAAACAACTGTTTGATCATCTCTAACAGGAATGATACATGTCCTACCATGAGACACTAGATGCAAAAACTTATGACACTAACTAGGAACACTTTGTGACTTCTTTCAGGTTTGAAGCTATGGTTCCAGTGATCAGCTAGCTATGTTCTGGGGAGTCAAATATGTGATCTCTGGATCAATAAGGCAGGATTCAAAATAGTTGCACACACTGTGCTAAGGAAACTATAAAAAGATAATTTTAATTTCTAAGCAGAAAATGTATATTAAGTTGGTTTTATGATCTCCAATTAAACTGGCCCATGACACTGATTAGTGACCTTTTCTATCAATAGAATATTAAATACAAATCTAGAATTAAATTTACATTCTGTTTGGGACAAGCAAAGAATATTTAGACACAGCGAAGTATTAAACTCTGACCCATTTGTCATAAGAGACAGAAGGGAGAACACTAGCTAGAAAACTCCAAATGTTTAATCAACAAATTTCTATGACAATGAAGATATTTAATAAGTTTACCATAAGTAATCATAAAATATTGGTGCTGATCATTCCATTATATTTTTTAAAAATAGCTTGGTACTGTCTGAGTAAATCATATTCTGCCTGGGGCTATATAGCTTACCTCGAATTATTTCAGAATCATCTAAAATGACTCATTTTTCTATTAAAATGATAAATGGACTAAATGAGGTATGTAATAAATACTGCAGGTTTGTAAATAGATTCCTGCTCTCTAGAGAATGGAGGGCTTACTTCATTTGGTAATTCTGCCCCTCGGTATTTTCAGGAGAAGTCATCCTTAAACTATAGTTAGCAAAGAAAAGAGCAGAGTGAGTCACATTGGAATAAAATGGAGAATGCCTTTATGGTTATAGGGGAATAACCCCAAGGTTGGTTCTCCCCCTTAACCATATAATAAACATTCCCCCACTCAGGAGCAGGGCATGGGTCAGTTCATCAAGAACACAGAAAGGACATAACTCACTTCCATTTAGGAATCATATCTAAGCAGTAAAAGCAAGAATACATAAAAGAAAGAAACACTGAACTGGAATGTTCATTAATGTCCAATACACAAAACTGAAATAGCTCTCATTACACATGGTATATCACACAGTAAACAATACTGCTATTCAATTTTCTACTGAATTCACTAAACCATGGGTCCACACATAATAGGTTGAAAGCAATTCACAAAGACTGTATCAGAACTGACAGTCTTGAGACTTGCCATGAAGGTAAAATGGAAAGATTACTATTGAACAAAAAGGAATTCATCTGCCTTGGTCTCAGTCAAAACACAACGTGCAAAATACTTACTTGGGATTTGCAAGAACTGACAGACTTGATTATGCTTATGTTAAATTCTTAATATGTTACAGGTTAAAGCAAACACGGAGAGCCACATTTCTTAGCCTCTTCAATAGGAAATAAGATTATGACATTGGTTCAATAAAATTCCAAGGCCTAATGACAGCTCATTTCCGAGCAGGCCGTGAAGCAAATACATTAACAATAAATGCCAAGTCATTATAAAGAGATGGAATTATAACCAGCCTTTTGCACCTTAGTTACCTATGGATTTTCACTCAGTGCTCTCCATATCTCACCTGGACACCCATAATGACCCAAGTGATAGGATGTCAATAAGCTATTAATGGCAGCACTACAACATAGGACACCACTCAAGAGAAGTTACCCTGAGCCAGTCGGTTTGCAAGCAACTTGATGAATTTTCCAAAGTACACTTAAAATGAAAATATGACAAACACATTTTAAGTAGAGTTGGTCCCCACAGCTGCCTTCAAATATGTCTCATTCTTTCTCCAAGTCCTTCCATGGCATTATACTCGATTGCGCTGTCTTCCTCTCTAATCACTTTCTCAACAAGGTCACACAGTCTAAGATAATCCTTTGGAGAAAGCCAACATAAGCAAACTGTAGTCATCTCTAGATTGTGTTCACTGGGTAGGTTTACCCATCTTAACGAGGCAGTTTAATCTACGATACTAAAAGAGCACTTGGCCATTCTCTTCCTCCAGGTCTCTCAATGTCTGGTCAACATGGTATCATGCTTCTCTAAGGCAATTTAGTGATTTTTAAAATCCTGGGTATTTCAGCCTGTCTTGAAAAGAAGGGGGTTCAATAAAGCACATTTAAGAAATACATTCATCTGGGCAAGATTTCAGCATACAGACAATATTTAAATCTATAATTGCAAACCTACTCATTCTTTGGGCTCTACACATTAAAGCTAGGCAGGCAAACGGAACAAACCATGTTTCTCCCCTCCCACTGCAGTAGCAACCATACCTGAAGCTGCCTGCACTCCACAGAATAGCTGATTAACAATCTCTTCACAGGGTTGTGTGCATTCCAGCCAACAATAATAATGCTGCCATAATGCACAGGAAGCAGGACCACATGTGATAACAAAGAACAGAAAAGAGGAAAAGAGACTCCGAATGTTTTGTCTTGGAAACTGTAAGGCCCTGCTAAATCCAAATGCACTAGAGGCAAAACGACAGTGTGCCTCTGCCCTCACCTGTCTTGAGGGATGCTGCCCTTTGAAGTTCCTGGTAAGCTATTAACTGAGCAAGAGTAGAAAGAATGGGACTTGCAGATGGATTCCAGGCCCTGCACTCACCAATAACCTTGAGGAAAATATCTTAAACCAGGCTCAAATCCCTCGAACATAAAATGGAAATTGTATATTTAAATAGTCTTCAAAAGTAAAAGCTCAAAATCATTAACTTCATTTTTGGCGATCAAAGCAAACAAATACTCTACACATATCCAAATAACTGGGGCAAGAAAACCAGCACACAGCTTATATAACCAGAGGGAAAACTTTAATAGAGGTTATAGTCAAAGTACTAAACTGCACCCAAAAACAGAGAAATTTTTTAAACAATCATTGTTAAGTGTCCAATAAAAGAACCCAAGATAATCATTGTCACCATGCAACTTCATTCACCTTGCTAATTGCAAGTGATCACTCTCTCACGCCGCTTGTATACATAAATCTTGTTCGCTCCTTTCAGAATTACAAACCCTAGTTGTATCATTTGCCCTTGGGCAGAACCTCACTTACATCTGGACAGCAGAGGTATTCTTATCTACTCCCTTTAATTTAGTCATTTTCCTCCATACCCTAAATTCAAAACCTTTTTCTCTTTTAACATAAAATTTCAACTGTCACAGTTTGAAGCACAAAGAAAACACAGAACTGAAAAGCACACAGCACAAAATTAATCAATTCTTCTTCTTGATTGCTTCACTGGTGCATTTCAGACAAAAAGGAAACTGGGGATGAAAAGTGACATTTTGGTGAAACAGTCACTTAAATTTGCAAAAACTAAACTTATGTGTTTACGCACCCGGTTTTTTTAGTGTTACGTTTTTCTAAACAGTATGAGGTTTTACAAATTCAAAAATTATAACATAGGTAAAAGAAGAAAATCCAAGGTAAGGATGACCTTCCTCACAAAGACCACTGGATTCTCTGAGAAAAGCAAGCAGGTCTAATTTGCAGCCCCAGCAACCTCCAGTACCTAGTACATAGTAGGTGTTTAATAAATTTGTGATGGAGAAAAACGAAGAAAGAGACCAAAGAACCTACTGATTGAACGTTCTCATCAAGAGCTAAAAATAATGATGCAGTATCTGAGGCCAGGACTTTCCCCAATTCTATACTTTACAATGTACATTTAACCCAGGACATTTTTTAAAAGCTGATAAAATTTCTATTAAAAGTGATATAGAGCTACTGATATCAAAAACCTTGTAGCTCGCCTTGATGCTTCTCTCAATCTTTAAAACTTAAGACCCTAGTAATACTATTTCCCAAATATTTCTACATCTCTTCTCTGCATCCCTGTGAGAACTGCCCTAGTTCAGGTACCACCTGTTCTCACCTGGAATAATGCCAGGTCCTCTCCCCTGGTCTCTATGCTTCCAGTCACATCTTCTCTGTTCTTTCCTTCACACATCACTGTGAGCCATCAAAATGTCTTTAACCATTCATTGCCCTGCTTCAAACTCTTCTACATCCCTAGTCCAGGGTTCTTTGCAGGCACAGGTTTCCTCTGCAATCTTAGCTCCACCAACTACTTCTGCCTCATCCTTCCACTCTGGTGCCCTATTCTTCCCACTCAACAACTCTCTGTAGTGTTCCACTGTCCCCACGCAACCATGCTTCTGTCTACAATTGTCCAAGGCTACACCATTCCCACTCATTCACCTTAGGGACAATACCCACCCATACCTGAAGATTCAGCTCAGGCACCACTTCACAGAAAACCCTTTCCATTCTTCTCCATTTCCTCTCCTACTGCTTCCAGGGCTTGAGTAGATTCACTGATTCATTTATTCAATTAACAAATATGTATTCATGCATTAATTCAATCAACAAATATTAGGCATTTAAACTATGCTGGAGGAACAAATGCAGATATAATGAGGTACAAGACAAAGTTCCTGCTTTCAAAAAAAAATGAGAATTTTCATAAGACAATAAGTAGCATAGCTTAATAATAGACATTGCCCTTGCAAGCATTATTTCTAATGTAGTAGACTCCTGTGTTATACAGTGAATTTCCTAAGGACATTTTGTCCTTTCATTTCTACACCTTTAGTACCTAGCCCCGTAATTTTCAAATAGTAAGTACTCAGTAAAACGTCTGTTCTAAAGTGAAGGAAACCATTTCATATTCAGGTTTATACACTCCAGAATATTTAAATAAATATTGCCTTATGTAAATAAATTGAAGGTTAAAGTTTAAATTTTAAAAAAAACATAAAATACTGCATAGAGTGGTGATGAATAATAATACATAACTAAAATTAAACTAACAAAATTTAATAACAGAAAAAGTGAATCAAAATTTGAATCACTTTAGAAAAGAAATCAAATACAATAACAAGTTTAAAAACCTATTATTATTTAATTTAAAAAATTCCAATGACATATCAAATAGCAGATAACATGTACAAGATCTTAAAGACACACAAAATGTCAAATCATATTAACTTCAGAGTTTCTTGGTCCTGTCCTTTTAATTAGTCTTCATTCTTTACCGAGGTGCTTTCCTGTTTCTAAGCAGCATATCTTTAACATGAATTTTGCTTACACAGGCAGGTAAAACCATGAGAGGATGGTGGATAAAATGAGCTGATTAAAATATCCGCATCAGTCAGTGCAGAATAGAGGGGCTGGTATACTCTTCCTAGGATCTAGAATGGAAGTAACAGCTTGCCCACCCAAAGCAATTCTTCCAAGGGGGAAGAGTTTTGATCTGACTCAATGTTAAAACTTCAATGACAAGGCCATCCTGTCTCTACAATAAAGCCAGCTGCTACAACAGCTGTGGGAGGAGAAGCCTGGACTAGCAATTCTGGGGACAGTGATCTAAACACCAATTGTTAGTGAGCAGGAGGATTGGGGAAAGGGAATAGCTGTATGTCACTGTACAAGTTGAGCACACAGCTAAAATCCAAGATGCTCCAAAATCCAGAATATTTTGATTGCTGGCATAATGTCAAAGTGGCAAATGCCACCTAATCTCATGTGATGGACCACAGTCAAAATGCAGACACACTAAAAATACTGGATAAAATTATCTTCACCTTATATGCATACATTTGTGTAAGAAACATATATGAATTTCATCTTTAGACTGGGTTCCCACCCCCAAGATATCACATTAGTATAAATATTTCAAATCCCAAAAAAGTAAAAAATCCCAAACACTTCTGGTCCCACGCATTTCAGACAAGGGATGCTCAACTTATGGCCTTCCAATTCCAACCCTAGGTCTCTTGCTGTCTAATTATTTCAAATGTAGGAAATCCAACTCTACTTTCTTGCAGGCTGCAATGCCTGGGTTCAAAATAAAAAGGAACAAAGCAATATTTGGCCATCATTCAAAGAGCCCACATATTAGGGTTAAGCAACAGGGGGCCAGCACTCACAGCAGGATAATACTAACATCCTTGGGGTGACTCTCATATGAACTGTGGGTTTGGAAGAGACCTATCCCTCCATGGGGAATCAAGGGGTATGGTACAAGAGCAGGCTCGAAGTTCACACCACATGATTCTGTTTCAGAGTGCGCTGGGATGTAGAATCTGAAAGCTTAAAGTCTATATGGAATATATATGGAGGAGTTACAAAGAATTTTATACCTCTAACCATTAATAATAAATGACATAATTATTTTCTTAGTAATTTTTATATTTTTTTATTTTTTTCTATAATAATCGTGTATAAGTTTAATAATTAGAGAAAAATGCATTGAAATACATTCAATCATTAAAAAGTGATCACACAAAACCACATTTATAGATACAAAGACTTTCACCACATAGTCTAAATGTCTTCAAATGAGAAGGTTTAATAATATAAGAGTACAAAAATATGCACTCTATTATCTATGTTTGGCCTAACACATTTACACATACAAATATAAATACACAAACTTTTTGGCAAGTGAAAAAAACTATTTAAATAATAAACTGGAATATTAACATCATTATCTTTGCATGATGATACTAAGTTGATTTTAATATTTTTTTTGGATTTAATTTCTCATCTTTTTTCAATAAATAGTTATGTTTTCTGTATTATCAAATGTTAATAATGGAAAAAATATGGTCAATAAATTATCCAATATCCAGAATTATCCAGCACCTTAATTGCCATCAGCAGCTACGGGCCATAACATACATTCAAATAGAATGGAACATTCAAGCTAGGAAGGGACCTCTGAATGAGCTAGCATCCAACTATATAAATTCTACTTGTATCCCCTTAGTGCTTTTGAGGACTCTATTTGGCCAATATTGTGATAGATGGTGAAATTTAGGAGTTGTGAGTACTGTAATTTGCCATCTATACCATACAATACAAGAATCAGTAAGAAAGAGATCTACAAAATAGAATGTATAGTATCAGTTTCTTACGCTTGACCAGCTAAACAAAAATAAATAAACAAACAAATACAATAGACAAGATTTATTAGGTAGAAAGAGAATATGGGCTGTCCTCTATACACTGTTCCAACCATACTATATAATATAATATTTAAGTTACTTTTGGATAAGAAATCTTTTTCTACTTTCGCATTTTTTGTGAACACTCTCCTCTTCATGTACCTGGCTGTGTGTGTGTGTGCTTGCCTAAGTGTGTACGTTTAGTGAGTTTTGGGGTTTTAAAATCTTAAACTAAGTGAAGAAGACATTGTATTCAAATTCAGGTAGTAAGAGAAAAAAGTCTAAGATGCAAAAGGCCAAAAGGCAGATGAAAATGCAAAACAAAAATTCTTCTGCCCACTGGAAAAAGAATTTTCCTTCCGCACCTTTCTCAAACATGAGCACTATTAACCCCCCTCTCCACTCCATCCTTCTCCTTTAAGTTGGGAGACTTCAACAGGCATGGAAATGGCGCTTCAACCCACATGCCTGACATTTTTCTTACTTCCTCAAAAAACCCTTCAGCTTAGACACAGAGCAGGCGTAATCATCAATTAGATTATTCAACACTTGATGTCTTTCATTCTGAAATTATTCCTCTTCCACAATGACTGACTTTCCTTCTCCCTCACTTACTCTCTCAGTCCCACTCAGTGTATGGCTGCCAGTGAGCCCACTGACAATTCTTTTCTGGTCTATCACCTCTGTTCTAGCTAAACATCTACTCTGCATCAGTCACGAACAAATAGGTTTATTATAGTATATTAACTTTCCTTTTCTTTTCTCTACTTGCACCTGGTCTTAGGTTAGCTTTTCAAATAAACATTAGTGAGGTAAAGAATGGGAAAGAGGGGCTGGGGCTGTAGCTCAGTGGTAGAGTGCTTGCCTAGCATGTGCGAGACACCAGGTTCAATTCTCAGCTCCGCACGTAAGTAAATAAATAAAATAAAGGTCCATTGACAACTAAAAAAAAAAAATACTTCAAAATAAAGAATAGGAGAGAATAGTTCAAGGGTTTGAAGCTTCCCAACACACACACAAAAAAAGATAACTGTTTAAGGAAAGAAAAATGCTAACTACATAGATTTGACCATTGTGTGTTATATACACATACTGAGTTATCACCCTGGACTCTCTAAATATGTGCAATTATTATATATCATTTAAAAAATGGGAAGAAAAAATGTCAAACTTCCTAAAATTAATGAAATATTTTCCAGTATTAATGAACACTGTAAAAAGAGCGACAGACAGACTAGGAAAGAACAGAAATTGACCCTTTTCTTACAAAGATTAGTAACTCCCAACAGCCTGCTGAACTAGGAGCTCTGGCATTCAAAAGTCCTCAACAATAAGGTCCTTATCTCCCTGTCCACTAAGTTCTCATCTGTGTCCCTGGAGGACTAGAGGTTCTGAGGAATCACATCTGCAATTCTAAGAAGGCTGATAAAGGGGCTGAGAGTCAGGAGCACGGGCTTCAACCAGAGCAGCTCCACTTTTACCTACTAAGGGGCAATTGGTCAAGAGTTGAATATAAAAGATAGAGTATTATTCAGTCATTGAAAACTACATTTCAAAAAAAATGACCTGTGATACAAGAAAATATTCAAGATGGAAAGTACCGTATATAGCATTATCCAAATTCTTAAATATGTAATAGACTAGAAAAAAATGTAAACCATGGTTACATCAGACAGAATGACTTACAGGTGCCTTTTAAATTTTCTTCCTTCTATTAACAATCTATTTTTGAAAAGATGTTTATATACCATTTTAAAAATTGAAAAATTATTTAAAAAATTATTGGTTCCCTTAAAATTAAAAGATGGTTCCACAAAGCCCTTGTTTGACACTGTCCCTTCCTAAAGTCCAGAGAGTAACTGACCCACCTTAACTCACATCACTGGAGTCTTCCCAGATGAACATCTGGTAGTTGCCAGCAGAAAGAAAAAGAAGGCTGGTCAGCTGGCCCCAAAGGTTTCAAGTTAATAAAACCAAAAGAGAGAAAAATGCTAACAGCCCAGCATAATACATTTGCCTGTCTGTGAGCTGATCTTTCTTTTAATTCTTCTGAAGTTACCGCGGGGTCCTTGATGGTTAATATATAATATATAATAAATTATCAGCTATTTGTAAAAGGCAAAACCCAAGAAAGTATAAGCAAAGAGAACATGAAGATTCTCAACAGTAAAGTGGCACAGAGTTCTTAGCTCTTCCCAGACATCCAAGATTTTCTTGGAGGCAAAATATCTTTATCAACCTTCAGGACTCACCAAGTGCTTGGCCTTGGCACGCTCCTCCTCACTGGAAATCCTCTCTCGAAGGATGGCTCTGGTCAACTGCTCACTGGCAGCAGCCCTCTCTCGCTCCAGGTCCTTGCTTTGCTTTAGTCTAAAAAGATTAAAAAAAAGGTCTACTTAGAAAATATTTTATCAGTTGACATCATTTTTTTGTTAAGTGAAATAATTAAATACAAATGCAGATATATACCCATTGTTGAATATCAATGGCTGAAATCCTCATCTTGACCCACAATTTACAAAAGTTGGTACCAAAGTAAATTCCCACGCAGCCTCTACCCACACATTCGAGAAAACAGTTCACACCAATGAGAAAGCTTATTGATTTGACTGTCATATAGATCTAAGTTTTAAAAAGTTCTTCTATAAAACTGAAATCTCCCCAACTAAAAATTCCACCACTCGTGCTCCCATCCACCCTCTAAAAATTTAAGTAAGAAAGCTAAGTAACAAGCCATGGGGATCTGTTATGCTATATACAATCTTTAGCATCTTAAATATTTTCTTGAATCACAGCGGGGGTAAACAAATATTTGAAGGTTGATGATTATTCTTCCCCCCAAACTGACTCAATACAATTATTTATTGAACACACACCAGGCCCTGTGTTAAGCACTGAGGACACAATGGTGCTCAAGGTGGACAGATCTCTGTCCATATGGATGCTACATCACAGCAGGGATGAACTACTAACACAATGAAGACATATTTTGGCCCAACATCTTACTCCCATTTTCCAATAATCCTCATATGCAAACACGGCAACACCTTTCAACAGCAGGCAACTCACTTCTGGAATGACTCCAATGCTTCTCTGTGATCCAAACTACACCATGCATTCCACACACCAAACAGCAAAATAAGACAGCAGAACCTCACCTCTCTGGGTCTATATACAATTCTAATTCTATTAACAAGGCATAAGATTGCATTAAGAATATCAGTAGCCTCATCACACAATTAGACCATCTGAAGTTACAATCCACTGAAACCCCTCATTGTACATGATAAAGATAAATTACTTTGGCACCGATTTTTGCCATATTGCCTGGCAGAGAAAGGCATTCAGTAATCACTGAATGAGAGAACATTTTAGTCTAATCTCATGGACAAAGATTTTCTGATTGCCTTTTCTTCTTTGAGAGAATAACTCTTCTACACCATCATATCCCCAAAAGTACAATCTAAGCTTTAAAAGGAAAAGGTAAAATTGCTACACTGGTATAAGACTGAATGAAATCTTATAACTGTGAATGATGAGCACCAAATTCTACTTATTCAAATTTTAGCTTTAAAAAGGCTCTAAAAAAAAACTAAGAAGATAAAACTTTTTGTTACTATTTTTTAATTGCCATAACTTCCTGATTGTTTGGAATTCTCACAAATCAATTATAATAAAATTGTTCAATAAAATATATTTCAGCCAGGCACAGTGGCACATGCCTATAATCCCAGCAGTTTATGAGGCTGCGGCAGAAGGATTATAAATTCAAAGCCAGCCTCAACAATTTAGTGAGGTCCAAAGCAACCTACTGAGACCCTGTCTCAAAATGAAAAATAAAAAGGACTAGAGATGTGACTCAGTGGTTAAGTAACCCTCGGTTCAGTCCCTAGTACCAAAAAAATAAAAATAAACTAATTAGATATATTCCAAAATTTTAATGCTTTACATATAAAAAACAAACCTATGTGGTTCTATGTCTTGAAGAAAGAAGAACAGAAACAAATTAAGACCTATGCTTTGAAATTCCCTAATGTCAAGGTAACCTTTAGGAAACTTCCTTCAGCAATGAATACAATGATGCATACAGGAACCAAATTTCTCTGTTATTTCATGAAGACCATACAATAAGTTCAGCAACATCACTGATATCAGTACATCAAACTCCACTGGACATGTAAGAGAACAGCAATAATTAAAAGTCATGCCATTTCCCCAGAGCATTTGTTCTAAAAGCATGGTCCACAAACCAGTAGCAACATCACCTAGGAACTTGCTAGGAATGCCAGTTCTTAGACCCCACCTCACACCTACTGAATCAGAAGCTCTGAGAGTCTTTTAACAAGCCCTCCAGGGGTTCTGAGACATGGTCAAGTTTGAGAGCCACAGCTCAATTCACAAATCCTGGTGACACACCAAAGGAAAGCGACATCAAAATGGAGCGGTCCACATGAGCATATTGCACTGATAAGTGCTGAGATCATTAAATCAAACTATAGAACTGTAATTTGATTTAATGACCTCAGCAATTTGGCGTGAACATACTTTATATACAGAGTTACAAAAAATTGTGCTGTGAATGGATAAGTATGGTTGTAATGCATTCCACTATTGTCATATATGTAAGAAATAAAAATAAATTTTAAAAAAAGAAAAAATTTTGTTTTTAAAATCTGAAAAAAAAAATTACAGAACTGTGCATTTAAAGCACTTTTGTGAGTATATTACTACAAGTAAAAAACATCAAACCCAGGCATGATGGCACACGCTTGTAATCCCAGCAGCTCAGGAGGCTGAGGCAGGAGGATCATGAGTTTGAAGTCAGCCTCAGCAACTTAGTGAGGTGCTAGGCAACTCAGTGAGACCCTGCCTCTAAATTAAATACAAATAAGGCTGGGGATGTAGCTCAGTGGTTGAGTACACCTGAGTTCAATCCCCAGTACCAAAAAATAAAAATAAAGCATCAACTATTTTGCATCCAAGGTGGAAATTGAAATAAAACAATAACATTACTATCCTTATGAATTACTTTCTACATGCCAAGCACTATGGTAGGCAATTTATTTATTTATTTATTTACTTACTTATTTATTTGTCATAAATTGAACCTGGGGTTGCTTAACCACTGAGCCCACATCCCCAGCACCTTTTGTATTTTATTTAGAGACAGGGTCTCACTAAGTTGCTTAGCACTTCTCTAAGTTGCTGAGGCTGGCTTCAAACTCACAATCCTCCTGCCTCAGGCTCCAGAGCCACTGGGATTAAAGGCATACACCACAAGCACCCGGCTATGCTAGGCAATTTACACACACACATACACACACACATCATAAAAATGACATTATTAATTTATAAACATAAAAATAAATTCTATAAACTATATTTTATCATGTAATTGGGTGTATCAAATTTTGAAGTACTATTTAACAACAACTACTTTTTTTTCTAATTGAGTTTACTTATATATCAATTTTAATTACAATGGAGTTATAAGTGGTTCAAATTAAATATAAGACCATAAATTTGGGCAATTTAATGAAAAAGAAGCAAAAACATGAGCACAAAAGTCTTTGATGCTATAATACAAATAAAGGTCATTTAGTTTGCCATACCTGCCCCCAATGAATGAACCATGAAGTTGGAGTCCTGAGTCCGAATCAAGGCTCCACCTGCTAGCTGAGTACTCTTAGCTTCCCTGAGTCCTGTCACTCTCAAGAGGACATAAGCAGGTGTGATGCCTCCCCATAGCCTTCTCCTAAACAAACCTGGTACACAAAGCTGGCACAACAAAAAAACTCAGCAAGTGTCAGCCAGAAGTAGCCACCACAGTGCCCAGGACAGGATCAGGGAAACAGAAAAGCAGAGATTTTCTGAAATGAAGAAGGAAATCCCCCAACTCACTAACCACACAGTGACCACAAAACAGCTTCTCTTCCCAATTTTTTGCCAATGGGAGGTTCTGCTTTACTTTTATTATCGAGGGCTTCTAAAATAGAAAATTTACTCTACAGACGCTAGCAACCCTTCCTTTTCCCATGCATGTCTCTCTCACCTTTCTCTCTTCCCATTTGCCCATGAACTCCATAAAGGGAAGGCCTTGGTCTAGTTTTGTTGACTGCCAGGTACTTAGTACTTATAACCATCCTACCACATAGGAAGCCCTCAGAAAAAACTTGTTGAAGGTATGCAGGCATGTGTCAACAATTGAACAAATGAACAGCATACTTGTAACCATAGACAAGTATGAATATCAACCTAGAGAAAACAGAAGACTGAGGGATGTGTGAAACAACCAGAGAAGCAAGCCGGATCCTCGTCCAACATACATGCAGCACATATGTGATAAAATCCAGACAACAGTAAATGACCAACAACAGAAGGGTGTGAACATTCCAGAGCTCTTGGGACATCCACATCTAACTAACTGTGGTTGATTTTGGATTCAGAGAGACTGCTACAAATTGACTACAAAGAAAATTATTTTTCTTTCTTAATAAATTCTTAGAGTTAGTTTCATGTATCTTTACAAATAGAATTGCTCAAATTCCCAACAGTTTATTTTATTCTGCACAGTAATTGCTGAAGAAATAGAATTCTGTATGTTAGGAGTTTAGAAGAAGGACCCAGAACAAACTCTCATTTCCTAATAGCTACTCAGCTGTGGAATCTAATAAACCTCAGTTTTCTCACCTTTAAAATTTGATGGCTAAACTACATAATTGTAAGATCCTTTGAAGCTACATATCTTACAAACCCCATACCTGAAACATATTATTTCATTCCATAAAAATGCTTGCAAAAAATAGTACCAATGGATAAATAAAACAGAGAAGTATCATCTCCAAATTTTCATTCAGTGAACACTTATATTTCTACTAATTCTTAGACTTCCCACTACTTAACCAAAACTGTACATTAGGTAAGAGTAAATGGTATTCATGAATTCATCCAGTAGATAATCACTGGGTGAGAGGCACCATTCTGGTTATTGAGAATAAAGTGGTGAGGAAGAGACAGAGTCCCTGCCCTCATGAAGCTTAATTAAATTATAAAAGGAAAATGCAGGGGCTGGGGTTGTGGCTCAGTGGTAGAGCGCTCGCCTCGCACGTATGAGACCCTGGGTTCGATCCTCAGCACCACATAAAAATAAATAAACAAAGATATTGTGCCCATGTATAACTTAAAAAATATTTTTTAAAAAAGGAAAATGCATTATTTTTAAATAAGGTTGCTATGACACTACATGGGTGGGCAGTACTATTGGACTGGATGTCTAAAGGGAATTAGCTGAGCTACATGGAGAAGAAGAAACTGTCTTAGGCAGAAGAAACTCCAATCAGGTCCAGAAATACCCAGAAAGAATTATAGAGTCTCATGTTTGTTGTCCTTCAAAGGGTCCCAGAACTTTAAATGGCCTCTGCAAAGAACAAGGTTTTCTTTCCGATTATTTTGGAGCACACAGTTTCAGATAAATGGTGCATTAATTGAGGCTTGTCAAGTGCCTTTAGAAATAAAAGCTACAGATTAGAAACTTTTAAATTGTACTGTTCCTCCATCTCCCCCACCCTCCTCTCCAAAACATTAATTTACAGCAATTTGTTCCTCTAATAAGTTTCCTCTTTCAGTGATTCATTTAAATCATTTAATGAAGTACACCACTTCACAAAGAAAAACTGCTTATATGTTCAAAAGCTCCCAGTTCTTTCTGGAGATCCTCTCTGATCTCCTTGGTTTCAGATCCCATCCAGATATTCTATTCAATGATTATCTATGAAAGACAGATGGCTGTGTGGCCAACCAGTTTGTCTTTTTTTGAGCCAAATGAGAGACCCTGTTCTCTGGACTTCTGTGAACTCTATTGCCCAATGGTGGAGCTAAACATCAGGAGCCACATTATCTCACAAACATTCCCCTGGGAAGAAGAGTGATGCTCTTCCTGCCAGGGAACGCAGCATTCACTGCCCCGGTTAGGTAAAAGAAGGACCGGAACCAAGTCTCTCATTCTTAACTTCAGTTTCCAAAGATTTGAGAATCATCTCAAAAGAAAATACACCCACCATTTGAGCGAATATATTCCCCTCTTTATTTATTGGCATTTCCTATTTATTATTTTAGATCTCATGGTCTAATATTATTCTACATTAAGCCCCTGATTTAAGTTTCATTTAAATTTCCTGCTTTTAAATACATATCTCCCCTCATTTAAATTCTCTAGAGTTTTAAGCAAAGAAGTAGGAGTTTAGTGTAAACTTCTTATTTGCATTAAGTAATTGGATAGCTTGCCGAAGCTTAATGAAACAAATACCAGTTGGTGCCTTCCATACACCTCAGACCTAGCAACTCAGCTTTTCTCAATATATTCCCAATCAGGTGGGAGACTTAAGATGCACCAGCAAAATGAATTCCTAAAAACCAGTCAAATCTCCTATAATGAATAGTATTACAGGTCCTTTTAAATGAGGGGTGGGGTACTTCTCATGTATATTCAACTCACATTGTATCTGATATAAAATCCAGTTCTGTATTTTTAGTCCTGGAGTAAAAATCAGCCATTCAGTTTCATTCTGAAGAACTTAAAGGTCTTAAGAAAGTAGAAGGGGAATTTTAGAGATAACTTTACCTAGGCATTTTTTATATATTGAACTTCATCATCCTTCAAGATAGAGGCATTCCTACCTTTATTTTAACATTAGAAATCAGAGACCATACCAGAGGCAGGGAAAAATCCTGATCTGGTTTCCAATGCCACATTTCTTAAACCTCCTTAAGAGTAAGCCCCCTCTACAAGAATTAGTTTCCATTCTATTATTCATTTTTATGACCATATAAGGACAGTTTTTAAAACCTATTTATTTGTAGCTATTTTAAAATGCTTTAATTTGTTTTTACTATATTAAGGCTTTCAATAGCCCTAAAAGTTTCTCTAAATCTGGACGCTGCTCATTTGGCCATTCACAAATACTCAGATTTATCTTCATATAGGTTGACACAAAAGTAATTCTATACGATTCTAACTTAGAAAATTACATTATAATTTAATATATACGGTCATTATATTACTGAGAAAAAGTTGATAAGAACCTCAGATAATGGGTAGGAATAAATGGGAAAATGCAATTGTTTAAGATAAAACAATTTGACTAAACGATTTATCTAAAATTGAACTGTGGCCATTAAATACAGATAATATCTACAAAATATTGCAATGTACTTCATTCAGAAAGACTCAAACACTGGAAGAGAAAAATGAGTGACTACAACCTCAAAGGTCATTTTTAATGTAAATCATAAATTTTATTTTAATGCATCATATTTTGTCATAACATGCTGAACTAGCCTTCAAAAGACTGTTACCATATACACTTTTAAACAGAAAAGCTGAGCTGGGTAATCCAACAAACTAATTATTAGACTATTAAAGATAATGATAGAATAAGTATACAGTTCTCCATTTATAACTTTATAAAAATAAGACTACATAACATATCTAACATTTTCAGTTCTAATTGTTTCCAATCTTGGAAGGAAATGTAGGTTGATATTTCAATATAAATCCCTGAGCGTGAATATGAATTAATATAACTGTGCTTGTACATAATATCTGTGTGACAGATAAAGAATTAAAATTTTCTTATGTATACTTTGTACCACGTACAGTTCTAAGCACTTGATAAGTATAACTCATTTAATCCTCACAACAACCCTATGGAATAGATTATTATAGTTCAGAAGAGAAGCTGAGGCACAGAGAAATTATGTAAAACTGAGTCTTGTAGAAGGTGTAATTAATTTACTGAGTGTCACAAAGCCAAGGAGAGATGTAGCAAGGATTAAACTCAGTACCACGATAACACAGACAGTGGGTAGTGTCTAGCTTTTGGAACGCATTCAATAAAAATAAAGAATGAATAAAGTGAGCTATTTCAAGAAAGATTATGAAACACAAGTACTCTATGTAATGATAATCCAGCAGTATATTCTTTATAAAATGATAATTCAGCAATAAACAGCATTGTCTTAGAAAGTAGAATGATCTACAATCTAGCAAACCATATGCTAGACAACAGTACTTAACCAGCATAAAGACCTGGTTCTGAAAATAAACATTAATTTTGGTCACCTATTTTATGTAACTATTAATTAAAATGGCACTCATAATTTAACAAGCAAGGCTTCCTTCAGCTGTGTTTGGACCTTGGGTGTCTCCCAAAGGCCCATGTGTTAAAGTCTGGGTCCCCAGGGTGACACTACTGGGAGGCAGTAGAATCTTTACAAGGTAGAACCTAGGGGGTCTTTAGGTGACGAGGGTGTGGCTCTGGTCCCTTCCTGTTCTCTTTTGCTTCCTGGCTGGTGATTAGCTGAGCAGTTTTGCCCTGCCACATGTTCCTGCCATGATGTACTGTCTCACCACAGGTCCAAAGTAACAGCGCTGGCCAATCATGGCCTCGAGCCTCCAAAACTGTGAGCCAAAATAAATGCTGCCCTTTACAAATTGATTATCTCAGGTATTTGTAACAGTAATGGAAAACTGACTAACAACTTCCTTTCCACAAGAACACTCTAAAAAAGTAATTTTTCTTTAATTCACACTAACATTTTGTCACAGTCTGGACTTCTGCCAGAGTAAGCTAGATTCAAAACGATGCATAAGGTAAAAAGAACACAGTCCAAAACTACGAGCCCATGACTATAATTAGGGATTATTCATAACCTTAATCCTAAATGGTCTCTCCCTTCTAGAAGATGGTTTCCTATTTATATACTGTATATTATTTTGTACCTGAAGTTCTTATTTTAGTTCTCATTGGGAACAAAATACTACCTGCCCTGGATTTTCTGAGACCTTCTTCTTGGCAAATATTTTCTGCTATTTCACTGAAAAGTACATTTATATTTGCAAAGTATTCAGATTTGGGTTCACAAGTTAATGTCCCCATATACATGGTGTGGCCCCTGCACCCATTTTCCTTCAGCAGTTTACAGACTCCCTTGGAGGAAGTTATACAACCTAAAGCACTCTTATCTTCCTCTAGAATGACCTATAGCCACTTCTTTGTTTGGCTTGAACAGAATATTTAGAGGCATCTTGAACCAAGATGATCAACTTTTTACATTAAAGTATACACTGATTGTCATAAAAGTCAAAATACAGCTGAATAATGGTAGAGAAGACAAAGACACCAATCATTAAAACCTGTTTTATAGAAGTTGCAGAAGAAAAGGTTCATGCATGACCTATTATTATTAAAAACTTGTTTAGGAAGTATGGACACCCTTCCCCTTGCATCCTGGCCTACAGCATCCTTCCTTGAAAGAGGGGTGCAGCTGTTCAATTTACTAAGATACTGGAGGAGCACAGTCATAGATTCAGCCAGAGGAAAAAGGAACTCAAGGACAAATGCAATACTTCCAGGTAAACCCCCTTTATTGGCCCCCACTGGGCAAATGATCAAGTCCTTTCTGTAGGCAGATGACCATGTGAAATGGTGGCAACCTGAGAGACATGAGTGGGTTCTCATAAAGAGGACTCTAAGTCAGAATCTCAGTATATTTACATATACAAAACATACAGGAAGCCTTTTACATTGTTTTGCACTTACATTCCTTTTTCATACAGGATACATTGGCCAGGACACATACTTCAAATGCTATTACTGATAAGTCTTAGGAAACCTTTGAGATGACACTGCCATTCTAAGACTTGTGGAGAAGCACAGTCAATACTTCTCTTCTTCTATTTCAAAGGACTTTCCAGCTTGAATCAAACTGCCACTTATCACCCTCCAGCAGCAGTTAACCTCCTGAAGAGTTGGCAGAGGTGGCATGGGTGGACCCTCTACTCCCTGCAGACACACATGCACCCATCAACTAACCAGCCCGACCCTTCTTATGGGAAATGCCCAACATCAAAGCTTGGCATGCTCTTCCATCAAACCCAGAGTAAACATTTTTAAGGAAAGGGTGATTATACAAATTCCTTTTTTATTTCTTTAAATTCAATAGTTTAAAATTTCTAATCACTTTTGATTAATATACTAAGCTAATTTGACTGACACATAAAGGTTAATGACTTGTCTTTACAAACTACATTGGTGATTATTACATAATTGTGCTTTGCTGTTCTTTTCAGAGCTTTTAACCTTTGATTGTGTCTTCTCTCATATTTCTTTTTGTTTGGTACAGCTTGCTAATCCACAAATTTTTAACCTTTATTAAGATTACAACTAATTACTTTATCTTAGCTGCATTTAATATGTAGCGTATAGCTCGTGCATGCGCACTTAATGTGTGTGTATTAACATAATCAGATTGCCTTGATTTTAACATGGGTAACTGTTTTCTGTCACAACTATTAACAGAATAATTGAAATAATTTATTTCTTCCATTTGATATTATTAACTATGTATTTTACTTTGTTGTCTCTTTTTTTCCTTTTCCTTGTTTTCCTGATTGTGTCAAGCTACCATATACCCCAAATGAACAATAACCCAGAAAGAGATATATTGAATTTTCCTATTCTATTAAGTGTTTCCATTCTGAACACTCACACTTTTTCCCTATTTTCACATAAAAACAGTTTCCACTATTTTCTCAACTACTCCCCCAGCAAACAGAATAAGATGAATCATTTGACGACTTGGACTTTCCCCCCAACACCACTCTTGGCTAAGAGATCAGTGCTTTTTAAATTCATATAATTCTTAGACTTTCTCCTCAAGGATTTCTCCTCAATGTCAAGAATCCTTATTAGCACTTTTATGAGATGTTCCCAGTCTATCACTCATACATGCAAGCCAAAGTCTGGTCCCCTGGCTGCTTCCCCTCCTCCTCATCTTCCTCTCTACTGAGGTCTCTGTGGTAGTTAACATGGTCTGAGTCCTTCTTTAGGTATCCTCCTAAGATGCACTACTGTGTTAGCTATTTAGCCATGAATTTCAGCTTCCTACCCCTCTTCTACTCCCTGCTTTGCAATGCTGGGAGTGTCTTTCTGCTTTACAATAGGGTCTGCCAATAACCAGTACAATAGGGTCTGAAAGGCTGAAGAAAGAACAAGAACTCTCTGTTCTGCTCCTATAGTACCATTCAGGCCTCACGCTTCACACCAGCGGCCATCCTTGCCTCCTGCAGCAGCAGGAATCCAGGATATGGTTTGTTCCAGCTTGCTCAGTCTCTCTACCTGCCACCTGGAGACACTAGCCCCACCCCCCGGCACATCAGTTCAAACACCAGCACCAGCCAGGATGCACCCCACTTTAGAGGTCTGAGCTGCAGTGTCACAGAGACCACTTCCAAGCTTCACTGTTTTAACAGCTTCCACCTCTTCCCATGTGCCTCCAGCGGAGACATGGTGACTGCTTCCTGCCAGTGCTGCCTTTGAGATGCCCTGAAGCTGCACTGTCCCATAAGGTTCTCATAAACCATGTAGAGCTACTGCACCCAGGAAGCGTAGCTAGTCCAAATTGAGATATGCCTTAGGTAAAAAATACACAGTGGAATTTGAGGACTCCATATGGAAAAACGGGGGGGGGGGGGGTAGATGTAATACATCTCATCAGCATATTTTACATTGATTACACTGAGAAATATAACTACAATTATTTTTACCTATTTCTTTTCACTTTAGACATGGCAACTAGAAAGGTAACTACATAGATGGAGCATATTATACTTCTATTAAAGAGCACTGCCCTAGAGTCAGGTTTTTTGTTTGTTTTATTTTTGCCCTTAGAGCTTTTAAATGCCTCATTAACAATTCTTACATGAAATTCTCCCTGTAAAAATAACTCATATGTTTTGTCTCCTTAACGGACCCTGCCTACTGGCTGTTTACATTAATAAATTCTCTACATCCTTGCTATCTGTGGCCCTGTTTTCACCTCAAGGTGAGGGAGAGCTCAGTAGAGGATGTGCCTAGAAATCTCAAGGTGTCATTCCAGTGTCTACCTTCCAGTTTGCAGAAGCAAAGCCTAAACCCAGGATGATTCCATTTCCTTTATAAATTAGTTGTTCTTTCTGTGTGGAAGCTTATAAGATTTTCATTTTTATCCTTTGAAATTTTTTCTCCTTATCCTTCAGAAATGTTAGCAGTCCACGACTAGGTGTGCATCTTTCCTCATCAATCCTACCTACAAGAAAGCATCCTTTCAATTTACAGGCTCCAGTTTTTCTTCAGCTCAGTGAATGGCTTATATCATTTAATTATCACCTCTCCTCTAACTCTTTCCTTTGTCTCCTTCTAGAATTTAGTCTGCTTCATCAAATATACCGTGCATGAGGTTATTGACCCCCATTTTTTCATATCTATGAAATCAAGATGCATCTTAAAACTGATGGTGTCTTACCATCAAATGGCAATAATTGTCAATGGTACAAACACCAAAGCACCACTACAGTGTTCCAAGAGGTCTGCAAGAAACTGCCTTTCCTGAGTGCTCTTCTCATTTGGCCCTTTTTCTCTGGCTGCAGGGTATCATGCATGCCTCCTTATTTACGCTGCCTACTCATCTGTGCTCAGGTCCAGCTGCTGGGCTGCCTTAGCTGGAGGCATCAGCTCCAGTGTGGGAGATGAGGCGGTCTCTCCCTCAGTGGCTCAGTGGCATATACTGCCAGCTGACAAGTTTGCAGCCCGCTGTGAAGGGAACGTGGAGAAAGTCTCTGTTACCACACCCCCATCCACCCAAATCAGTTGAAAAGAGACATGGATACCAAAAAGTTTTCTCTGGAACATTTATGTGGAGTTGAGGCCAATTCTCTGAATGCTTGTGCTATGCCAAAACCAAGTCAATGGCTCCCACCATGGCCAGACACTCTTCCAAGAAAATACAGCTGGTAATGAGACTGACACTGAAAGAAGAGAGTAGAAATGCTCCAAGCCTCTAAATTCCTAGAATCCTCTGCACTTCTAAATTTTCTATCATATCTTTATTTAACATTAAAAGATTACTTAAAGGATTTTAGGGCAGAGTTAATAAGTAAAGCTGGATGGGGCAATCTAAGGCCCTGTACAGCAATTGTTATGGAAATAATTTCTCAAAATCATCTTTTCACCATTGGCTTCATTTTCCTAAAAAAGAAACCTTAAGGTTTAATGAATTTTCCCCATACTGGAAGCACTATGAACTCTGTATATACAGCTAATGAAAACTATTAATACCAAACACAATCAAATAAGGGCAGTAATGACAGAAAGTAAACCATTGTGCAGCTCACTAATAACACTCAGACACAAATCAAGGCCAGGTTTTAGACAATCAAGGATTAGAACCCCCATATTTCATATTCCCACTTTGATTAAATATTGCACAGTAAGAAGTCCAAGATTAAACTCCATAACAAGCACCTTTTATTATGCTGGTGATAAATACAGTCAGTCGCTGTACAGGTCAACCAAAATGAGGAAGAGTAACATCCTCTTTTGAAAGCTGAAGAGCCTAATGAAGTTGTATGAGAAAACAGGAAAACAAAGAAATATATGCTGCAAAACCAATTCTGTTCTAAAAACTATTTGAAACTCCTTCCAACCAAAGACCAAACAGCCTCTTCAGAATTAAATTTTACGTCATTGGGTATGACTACAATGTTTATTATCAGCTAGTTAAACAAAAACCTTCTAAAAGGATTCCTATTGGTCTCACTTCTGAATAAAGATAGTTTACTTTCCACCTTTTTTTTTTCTTAACCTCTTTTGCAACTGCCAAAGAAATATGAAGCATTGATGGGGCCTGTCCCTTAGACCAACCGCATCTCTCTGATAGAAATCACCATGATACACACAGGAAGCACACCAGACAACAGCAGCATCCACCACACCTGCTCCATGAGATGCTATTCCTTAGATAACAGCAATAATTTTCATGCCTCTCTGACACTATTCATCAACTAAAACTTCATTCCTTGGCAGATGCTTTATTTATGATATTCCCCATGAAATCATGCTAAAGAAAACAAATTCCAATCAAAAATTCACTGATCTGAAAACCACACTAAGCACTATATTGGATTTTTTATTTTACTTTAATTTTCACCTTAAACATTAAATGAAATGACAGAATAGCGTAAAGAAAAGAGAAAAAAAAATGTAAAATTCTCTGTGATTTTACCTATTGCCATTTAGGATAACTCTTGTTCATTCCCTTATTTGACATGTTCTTGATTAAGCTGCTTTATTAGAATGACATATAAAAAGCTGTCCATATCAAATGCATGCCTCTCTGTGAATGTAAGATAAGTAAACACCCACAAAACTATTACCATCAAGGCCATTAACATACCCATCAGTCATCACTCCCAGAGTTTCCCTCCACCCATTTTATTACTGTTGTTGCTGGGGTTTTTTTATTTTTTTTGGGGGGGGGGGGGATTAAGGATACCATAAGATCTGCCTCTCAACAAAGTTACCTATGCAGAGCAGTATCTTTAGACAGAAGCACTACGCTGGACCCTCACTTGCTGTTTCTTACCTCCAGCTCAAAAGTTAAATCACAGACATACTTCAAGAAATAAGAATTACTATGCAGAATTCACATCAAGAACAAAAAAGGAACAACAAACAAGGAAGTTGCCTGAAATCAAAGTGCATTAAATAGTACTTTTTTGCGAATCTAATGTGTAGATCATAGTGTGAGGACAAGAAATCAACCAGCAGGATATCATAACATCTAGGCTTTGCTCTCACGAGGTCATCAAGACACACGATTTTAATTCACTCCAACAACAGGCATCAGACCCATGTGGTCCTTTCACTTTCTAGACCATTTATTTTGTTATTTTTAGTACTGATACTAACATATAACTCATGCCACTTAAATTTTTAAATGCATAATATCTGGCTATTAATAATATTATAATAGCTACTACTGATTAAGTTCCACTTTGTGACAGATGTTTTATAAACATTACTTCATTTATTGGGCACAAAAATCCCTCAGAGGCGCCATATTCCCCTTTTAGAGCTAAAGAAACCAAAGCCGAGACATTAGATAACTTGCTAAAAATCACACAAGGCAAAAATGTAGTAGAATTCATCTTCTAGATTCATGACTCCACATATCATGTGGTAGTCACTAAGCTACATGAACCAAATGATTAGCTGAAAACTCTCAAAGTGAAATGCTCAGTGTTACTATTCAAATCCTGATGGACTTGTCTAGTCTTGCTACCCTCCCCTAAAAAAGTCCGGCCCTCTGCAGTCCACAGGGCACCACCATGGACTCTGCCATGCACTTAGGCCTCTGCAACTGCAAAAGCAAACATAAGCATCATGTGTCAACAAGCTGACAAGAATGCGTTTCCACTCTTCTTTTTCCACTCACAGACTAAGGTTGAGAAATGTGGCTGAAAAACTATTCCAAACGTACACATCTGCATGTAAATTTACATTAAGTGAAGAAGTATAGAATAAAAGGTTATATTCAAATTGACTATGACTACAAAATACTACATGCCACATTACACAAAACTTAAAAGGTTTAAGTGAGGTCTTTTCCTTCAGAGTTGCTTAAGTTGAAAAGGTAATAAATTAATGTTGAAGTTGCTTTTGTAAAGGTACAAATGCATATGCAGTCCCCAAACTGGGCAGGTACAGAAGTGGTGACCTTTACCACTCAGTCCATAACTGCCTAGTGAGAAGGACAAGGAAGAATGACATCACCAGGCAGAGGCGATGTGCTCACCGGGCTTTTGCAATGGACCATTTACTGCAGAGCAGCCTTTTGAGAAGAAAAACACTGTGGAGTGGTACCAAAGCAAGGGGAAGGAACTAGAAGATTAACTACAGTTAAAAATATCTTGGGCATACAGCCTACGTGTTGCACAAATGTTTAACATCCTAAAAACTTCAAAATGACTAGGCAAACAGCATCTACTTATACAAATAAAACTGAATTTCCATGATGTTAACAACCATTTCTAAATTTCAACTATGTTTCAGGCCCGAGGAACTGAGGCTTTTTAATTATGCAATATTAGTCATTGACATAGTGCTCAAACCCCACGCAGCACGAACCATGTTAGCTAAACTAACAAAATGAATAATTTAACTCTCAACCAGCAGGAATTCACTATGCCACCTTCATTATTTACTTCACAATATCCATTTCTATGGGGTTTGAAACAACAGCTGTAGGTGTTCAAGATGAGCCCACGGGCTGCCTCTCTAGTTTTTGATCCACATATCACAGAAAAATTAATCTACCCTCCATTCAAAAAAAAAAATCCAGGTAGCCAAAGATGTTTTTAGATCAACCCATACTCTCTTACTGACCTCCCTCATTAAATTCTAATTCATTAGATGACAATAATCGCTGAAGTATAATATAATCAATATAACCACACTTCAAATAAAGCTCATAAGCTGTTGTTACCACAGTGCAAAACCACAATGTATCCCCTCATCAATTGGAAATTTTCACACTTCCTGCTATTTGAATTTTCTTTGTCATGCCAAAAAAAAAAAAAAACTATTTTCCTTTCTTTTTTTTTTAAAGGAACAATTTTAAACACAAAAATGCTCCTGTCATTTTCCTTTGTAGGAAGAATTTTATGGCTTCTCACTGTAACTAACAGGGTTGTGAAAAGCAGCAAGAAACCAGATGTGTTCACAGCAATCCAGAACAAATTTTGTCACAGAGACCAAGGCCTGAACTCAATCACTCTCTTACACTCTGCTGAATATCAAAAGTTTCTCGGTTGCTCCACGGTTCACAGGAGGCCTACACAGCTTGGACTTCGTGCAGATGGTAGCCTTCCTGGAAATTTGAAAAAATGGCCCCTGAATTAGATAGTGCCATTCATAACCAGCTGGAATGGTACTGAGTCGTATTCAACTCCCAGATAAGTAATCTCAAAAATAAATAAATACTATCAAGGAAGAAAAATTTAGGGATAACTATAAATTTCATTAAGATATATAGCAGATGTTACATGGAAAATGAATATTCATTCCATCTGGCTTCTACTGAAATGCGTTTTATCTTTGCAGTGATTTCCAAATATTCCAACACAAAATGCTTACATTGTACTAAAATTCAACTACAACACGTTTGTGGTACAAACAGTTTGTCATTTTTTGCTTAGTTCAACACGACTAAGTTTGTTAATGTATTTTGACAGACTTGCATAACATCCTAAAATGTTTTGAACAATGCAGTTTAGACTGCAATGCAATATTAATGAGTGAATAATGTTCTTGAATATAAGTTTTAATATTTAATGACTCAGAGTGCTGCCTGGATTTGATGCAGAAGAAAAATGTGGTTTGGAATCACTGTACTTATCAGGGGACTTGAAAAAAAGTCTAAGATGCCAGGCAAACCTTTAACCTAAAATTGGAACTGGGGTCTCAGGTGTGAAATTGATGCTTCACCAACTGAATTTCTAGTGCTTATCAGTATTCACAGGATCACACCATTTATCAAGTGCCATTTATCAGAATTTTTAAATTACTAAGAGTTCACATGTCTAAGCCAAGAGGTGATGAAAAAAAAAAAAAAGATGGTTAGTGCAAAAATAACACTGGGTATTCTACACTGAAACACATTTAGAAATCAAATCTGCCGTTTGCATCAACATGCCAATTTGATTATTCCTCTTTTTTAAAATATCTGAAACTGTAATAAAGTAGTAACTTAAATCAAATAATGACTTGTCTCCACTTTCTTCTATAAAGGAAAGCACTTAATCTAAAGTATCACACAGCAAAGTTGGTTCAATGTGTCAATCTAATCCAACGGAAGGGTAATCTGCACACATTATTGGACTAGCCTCACTTCAAACAATCATGTTTTAAAAATAAGCATAAGAACAGCAGAGAACAGAAATTATAAAGATTAGATAAGTAATACCCCAAACCACAAAGCTATGAAGAAAGGACTTTAAAGTACTCCTAAATGGAATGCTAATGTTACTATGATTTTAAAATAAAACACTACTCAAAGAATGAAACCAAAGCCCCTTCCCTAACATGCATCTGCATTTATGCTTCACAACAGTCAGGCCAACGATTATTAAAACTTAACCTAGAGTTAGAACATCTGGGTTTAAAATTCTACTCTGAATTCATCAATATAACTCTCCGGATCAATGATTTTCTCATATGATGATGGGAATAATAAGACTCTATGTCAAACAACTACTATAGAACCAAATTAAGTGATACTATCAAGCTCTAGATCAAATAAAAAAGAAAACTCTATGTAATATTTATTGAACACCTACAATGTTTCAGGAAAATACTTTTCCAAAACACTTTGCACTGTAGCTGGTACAATAAAACAAGCAAGAAATGGCAATTTGTATTTTGCCTCATTTCATTTCTATAAACAAGAAAGAAAATGAGCACAAATATATGAGTAGAATATTTTCTCTCTAACACCTGTCTAAGTTCTCCTTAATGTCATAGTTTGAGTTTACAAAGTATCTTCTTAATTTGGAAAAAAACAAATTGTTCCCAATACTCAGTACTCTACTATTCAATTTGACATGTGTTAATCATTGATCAATTAAGATTTTAAAGGCAAAATCTTGAAAACTTTGTACATGATAGGTAGCAGTCTTCATTCAGACAAGACCTTAATTACCACCAAAGTCAATGACAGTCATTTTTAAACCATTTAAAAGAACTGGTGCTACAAATTAATGAAAATTAATCAACTCTTCCTCAGCACCAGTCTTGATGTTCCTACCAGGTAGGTGGTATCTCTTTAAAAGTGAACATATTCAGTAATTACACTGTTCTCAAGTATGAATAACTCAAGACAAAAAAAGGATACAGATATTCATTTGGTACTTTATACCCACCACCAATCAAAAATCTCTTAAATTACAGCAGCTTTTTTTTTTTTTCCTAGTAAACAATGTACTTAACAGAATACTTAGAAAAATGGCTGGAGAAAAACTATTAACGATGGTCACCACTACACAGGAACAGGGGCTTTAGCTTTTTATCATTTCAGACCTGTTACTATTACAAGATCATCTCACATTTAAATAAAACAAACTATGTGAGGGCAGCACTAACGGAAATACAATGCAAACGACATTATGTAATTTAAAAATTTTCTAGAAGCCATAAATGAAAGGCAAAAAGAATCGGTTCAAATTAATTTTAACAATGTATTTTATTTTAAGCTAATACATGTCAAATATTATCATTTCAACATGCAGTCAATATAATCAATTCCTAAAGAGAGTTTTATGATTTTTCATTCTGAATCTTTAAAATCTGCTGTTTTATACTTAGAACATATCTCAATTCAGATCAATCACACTTTAACTATTTAATAGTTACATGTGCCCACAGGACAGCACAGGGCTATAGCAAATCTCAAAGTCATACACCTAGGTACAAGTTAGATATTTTTCTTTCTAAATTTCAAAGCAAGAAAGAGGTGCTTATTAAAACTTCTCTCTCATCAACTTTATCTCATGGCTTACAGCTGTTCCCCTGTTAATTTCTAAGATCTTTATCAAGGTTTAGCTTTTGATGGCCTCTACCTTACCAAAAATGATTTAATTTCTCTCTGAAAGGTCTGATTTCCACTTACTATTTGATGCCTCCAATCCTTGTACTTTGTTTACCTTTTGCACATAAATGGGAATTCTTAAAATTGCATATTTGGGTGCTATACCCGCTGGCTGTCTTTACTTCAGGGCTTTAACTCCATTAGCAAAGCTGGCTACTGATATCTATCCGGATCTTCTTTTACAACGTCTTTTAAAAAGTCAAATGCAACTTTACCCACTTCTCTCACACTGAACACCGCAATATTTCAGCAGCACAGATCCCTGGACTTTACAGAGGTCTCCAGCACCCTGAAGATGATTTTCTGAACAATCAAAGTAAAGACATCAATATGAAACCATTAATCATTAAATGCTAACATCAATGTTAAAACCTATATGAACAAAAACCAATTGTTTTCAAACTAAAGTTTAAGTTAAATTTTTAATTAGCTGTAAATCTGAAGAGCAAGATCTTGTACTCCTACTTGGCACTCAAATTCCTAGCTGGGCACAGGCTTGGAGGAAGAACATAAGTGGCTCCTGCAACAGAGAAGTTCATCAAGCTTCACTTGGCTTGTTTTTCCCACATATCATGAACAAAGAGATTTTCTACAATCCTTAGAAATTGTAATGACATGAGAAGATGAAGAAAGGGCATCTATAAAAGAAAGTAGATCGTTTTTTTTTTTTCCTTCCATACAACTAGGAAACAATTAGTTCTCTGGATGAGTGGACTACTAAAATAGATAATCACCTTTATAGAGCATTTACTATGATTCTGTTTGAGACTCTGTGCTTTACATGGAATGACCCATTTAATTCTGAAAACATTAAAAAGACATTCTGAAAGCAGATCCAGATGGGTTTTACTGCCCTGAATCTTTCAGATGAAGTAAGTAATGAACTAACTACATGGGCTCAGAACCAGTAACCACACAAAGCTGGAACTCCAACCCTAACAAACTGACTCCTGAGACCATTTTCTTGACCATCACATTCAACTAACTCTTCAATGCAAAGAGAACAACAACAAAAAAATCTCTCTATAAGAAAAAGCATTTTGTATTGAAAATTCAATGGGTGGCACCTGCCCCATCTAATACCTTTACATAAATTACCTAACTTAATCTTCATTTGAAAACAAGCATATCCAATAGGTATTCTTTTTTAAAAAGAATTTTTAAAAGCTTTTTTAAAAAATACCTTTATTTTATTCATTTATTTGTATGTGGTACTGAGGATCAAACCCAGGGTCTCACACGTACAAGGCGAGCAATCTACTGCTGAGCCACCCAGCCTCCCCCGCCCCCCCCAATAGGTATTCTTATTAATTCCATTTTCTAATTGAGGAAGTTGAGGCAAAAAAGGCTTAGTCACCCACTCAGGATAACAGGTTACTAAATGGCAAAGCTGGCATGCAAATCACATCTCTAAAACCAAGAGACGTTAACTCTTAGCCCTGGGTTTTTTTTTTCCCCTACAATTTAGGTGACTTTCATATTCCTATAATTATAGAAATCCATGATAATTGGGCTTTCCTAGTAATAACTTTATTTATAGTGCATTAATAGTTAACAAAGAGCATTCTTTATACAGAGATAACTTGAATAAAGGTAAGCACTACAAAACAACAACAACAAAAAAAAAAAAAAACACTTATGTATAAAGACTATTAGAGGCCACAACCCTGCTTCAATTTCTAATTCATTTTTAGCTTGACTTAATAGAATTAACTCAGAATGGGAGTACAATTTAAATAGAGACACATTTACAAATTCCTTTTCTTTTCAAATATCTATAGAGCCCTTTCCAAAATTGCTCTTCCATTTAATGTCACATCATAATGACCACCTCCTGAAACCTCAAACACAATGCATTCATATCAGCAGTGAATGTGCCAATGATATTAACTTACCATTCATTTAAACAGCGATTGAGCAAGAATAAAAATGAAAATCAGTAACACTGTTATACAGTTTCATTACAGTTCCCAGGATGAAATGAAACACCAAAGTTATTGAAAAATAAAACATATATTTGAGTTTCCAGGAGTTGGAGTATGTTGGCTATGTCTACCAGCAAGGAAATAGAGTAGAAAAAGATATAAAAAAAACCAATGAGGTCAATTCAAATAGTTCATGAAAAACCAAATCCTAAAAGTATTAAGGAGATATATAGATAAATAAAATTAATCAAGATGAACCCCAGAAGGCAGTATCTCAAGTAAGATAAATGTTTCAAAAACAATGTACAATTTCAAAAGATTGTTAAAAGAACATAAAATTCCCACTATTGCCAATTCTTAAAAATTCCTTTAAGATTCATGTTTACAGTGCTAAAGGAATACAGAGTTGGCAAACATGGTCTTGAAATAGTTAGAGACCAGTTTGCTTTTAAAATGGCAAATTAACCTCTTTGGATTTGGGTCAGTCCCTTGAGAAGACAAGAAAGACCATTAGATTTTAAAAGCAAAGTTAAGAATAACAAGCACTACAACGGATCCTTTGTTTTTATCTGCATGAGACACATAAAACTAAAGATATCACATGACTCCAAGCATGATAACTGAGCAAATGATAATTTTATCACTATCCCTTATATATGACAGAAAAAGACACCACATGGCTGGAAAGACCATTTCTTCTGTTTTTCTGTCCCAAGACTATGGATTCCAATTCAGTTATCATGTTCAAATTTACAGTCTTGTGTTTTACACTTGCTCAGGCTCAATGCCTCAACTCAAGCTCCTGTCCACAGTGATCTGCTACCTTTGAGTGGCTATCCCCAGCCCACCTAACTTGCTACTACAAAATACCTGCTAAGATAAACACAGATTAAATAGGGAAATAATAGATCAATAAGGGCGCATAACATCATCTGTATAAATCAGTTTAACCTGAGACTTTTTAAATCTTCAGCATGTTGAAAATGATCTATACCAAGACTCTCCTTTAGAAGGTAAACACTTAGAATGTTGGAATTAAAAGACACGTTAAAGGGCTGGGGATGTGGCTCAGCGATAGCGCGCTCGCCTGGCATGCGTGCGGCCCGGGTTCGATCCTCAGCACCACATACAAACAAAGATGTTGTGTCCGCCGAGAACTAAAAAATAAATATTAAAAAAAATTCTCTCTCTCTCTCTCTCTCTCTCTCTCTCTCTCTCTCCCCCCCCACTCTCTCTTTAAAAAAAAAAAAAAGACACGTTAAAGATTTAACATGAAAATTAATGGGCTGCTGGGGAAGAACAATTTAAAAAAAAAACAAAACTAAGACCTGTCCATATGTGTTACCAACCAGTCTATGCATCTCCTGGAGGAGAACAATGGAGCAGACTCAGAATTCATGAACCGGAGGACTGACTGAAAATGTGGGCCACGAGAGCACCCACGACACGAAGAGTCAGAAAGGACACTTTAAAGAAAAGGGAGAACAAATAAAACCAAGATGTAAAACTGTCCAGCCAGTCCAGTTCAGGTTAACTAATCCCATGGTACGCACTGAGTTATGACAATGTCCAAAAAGGGAGTGAGAACAAGAAGACACAGGGAAAGATAGGAGCGGAAAGGTAACGTGAAGGGTGAACAGATTCCACACCTGACTTAAGAAAGGGGAAGCGCTAAAGAAACTTTTTAAAATAGTATCACACTGAAATGCAAAGAACTTTCATAAGCAGATGCACAGCTTGGGGATCTGATCGCCACAATATGGCAAGCTAAAGAACGTAAAAGTTGAGCATTGCTGAGCTAACATCTGTATCAAACAGCCACAGTCATATTTGTATAATGAGGGCATTTATTCAAGAGATTAACAGTTACAGAAGTAAATGTTAGTAATGTAAATGTAAATTACAGAAGTAAATGTTAGTAAATGTTAGTAAAAGTAAATAGTTATCATTCTTATTTTTTATTAAAACAGCAGCATCATTATAGTTTATAAGTTCAATGCAATTTCAACCAATTATTTCATCTTCATAACAAAACTAGGAGAGAAATAGTGCTTTTATATTTATTTCCATTTTTAAACACAGGAAAACTGAAATTGATTCATTCTTGATCAGTGAGTAGATAAGGCAGGACTAGCACAAGGTCTCTTCGGACTCCTCTTCTAGGATATTTCTGCTTAAATAAATATCTTCCATCTCTAAAATGCCATTTCTATGTTCTTTATGTGGCTTAAGGATGAAGTATCTGTATCTCTCCAGGTTCATCCTCACTCCAGTGTGTGTGTGTGTGTGTGTGAACAATGAACAAGTCATGTGCATCTGTTGTTAGTTTGTAATCAAGAAAAGTTCCATGGGCTGGGGTTGTGGCTCAGTGGTAGAGCACTTGCCTAGCATGTGTGGGGCACTGGGTTCGATCCTCAGCACCACATAAAAAATGGATAAGTAAAGGTATTGTGTCCGCCTACAACTAAAAGAAAAACAAAAGTTCCAAAGCCAGATAAGGTGTAGTATACATGCCTATAGTTTCAGCTACTCAGAAAATTGAGGCAGAAGGATTGCTTGAGCCCAGAAATTCAAGGCCAACCTGAGCAATATAGCAAGACCCTATCTTTAAAAAAAAAAAAAAGCAAAAATCTTTATTTATAACTCCAGAATAATACTATCAACATTTTTTAAAATATGTGCAAATTACAAAAGAAATTTTAAAAACAGGATAGTAGGAGAATCAAGAAGTAGTAAATCAACAAAAGTCTAAGCTTATAATATTTTTAAGACTAAAGTTTATTCATTCATTTCACTTCCCATAGATTTCTCATTTCAATTTTCTAGTTTATATGCTCTTTTTCTTTTTTCTTTTGTTTTGTTTTGTTTTGGTACCAAGCAAAAGACAAACACCATAGTATCCTTCAAAAGATGAAAGAAATGGTCGAATTCAACCATAGATGATTTTGAATACCTACTATGTACAAGATATTGTTTTACTTCTAAAGCTGGAAATATGGAAATTCTCGAGTTGGTTTATTTCTTCTGTCACTTGATCTTATGACACAATCACACATTTGTAGACATCAGTTAACTAAACCACATTTAGGAGACACCTGTTTTGGAAATTTCAGAAACACTGAAGTTCAATCCAGTGCGACTGGAGTATCACCAGCTGTATACTGAATTGTACCTATTATATATCTATTGTCTTTCATTGGATATATATAGGTCTAAGTGACAGGATTTATACCTACAGACAACTAACAAGAAGACATTATTAAAGTTAGATTTTCATACTTTTAACTATATTGACTTAACAACAAACCAAAATAATTTGTCAGTATTACCAAGTGCCTGAACAAGAGCATCAAAATATTCTATCCCATTAGGAAACACCCATGAAAATACTAGCCAAATAAATAGATATGATAAGGCAAGGTCAGATGAGTATAAAACAATACAATATTAGTTTTACTGTGTTCCTCAAATTTGCAGAAGTTGAAGGAACAAAAAACGAAATTGGCATTGGTAGTTAGTTAACTAGTACAATTTCTTGACAGTAATTTGGAAATAATGATATTTTATATAAAATTTAACCTGGTAATTTTCCTTATAGGAATCTACCTTAAGGAAATAGTGGTTATGCAAGGATATTCAATGCAATGAGTTCATAACAGTAAAATATTCTCAACCTTTTATTTGAAGCCTAAATGTCTAATAATGAACTACCATAAATTTATACACTAATAAATATGTTCATGATACATCTTAGGAGCAAAAACAAAGCAGCTAATAAAAATAATAACAATATGATAATCACTTATGTTAATTTTCCCCCTGTGGGTGTATACCTGCATACCAAAATATTGATAGTGGTTTGGGGTGAATAGTAGGATGGGCAATTTTCTTCATTTTGTTTAGCTGCATTTCTATAATTTTCTAATCAGTGTATGTTATTTTGGGAATTAGGAAAAAAACACTTCTTAGTACTATGTGCCACATGATTCTTCACTTCAACCTACAGATATTCTTAGGCTCTAGGAAGATATTTGTATGTAGGATAATAACAGAACACAGAGAAAGCAGACAAAGTTACAGTCATGAAGATATTGTAAGAGGAGCAGGCAGAAGCAGACTCTAGAAGAGGCCCACTTAACATTTAGTCATTGTCTCCTCTTCATTGTTTTTGGACATATACCATGACTCAGTTTCCACTGGAGATTGGTTAATTGTTCTGAAGGCTGGACAGTTTCTCATCTTGGTTTTGAGTTTTACCTTTGCTTCCAAGCTAGCTTTTGCATCACTGACCTTCTGTGACCCTGGCAAGCAGGGCTGCTGCTCAGGGACCAATGCCTGACCCATCCCAGCAGTCAGTGCACCAGGCACCAGGTTCCTAGGCATTTAAAGGCTTGAGGGTAGAGGAAAACTAGGTACTCTCCACCTCCCTAGGGACCCCCTGCTGTGCGTCTGCTGCTCCTCCTCCAGACCCCACGCTATAATACATGTATCCCAATCTTTTGATTCTTCTAGCTTCTTGATTAATTTACTTGCCCTTTCAAAATGTCCTCTAATCCGTTACAGCCTTCCTGGAATTGCTGTCTGGCTTCTGGACATGTTATATCAGCTGTCCCATAAACAACGGGACTATTATATTAAAACCATGAATTAGACCCAAGCATCCTATTTCTCCCCAAGCCTATTAACTTGATGTTCCACAGGTTGAATCTCATTTAATTTGCCATTTACCAGATAACCTTTCCAGGTATCTCTCTCAAGTCCTTCCTGCTGTTCTGGGTATCTCTTAATATCTGTATGTTGAAGAAAATCATCTGAATGAAGGGGAAAATTAATTGTTTTTTCCATCAGGAGATGAACACACAGTGCAACTGATTCAAGACTGGACACTATCCTTAGGAGGATGCCATCCTGAGCAGCATGAGAACGACCACACTGGGGAAAAGCAATGAATATTTGTCTTGGAAATGACAAGACTCAGCAATCAAAGGGGTCAGCTAAGGAGACTTTCTATCCTTTGACATTTTTTGCCATTAGTTATATAGTAAATGGCATCTGTCTTTGTGCACAGAACTATCACCAAATGTACCCAGACTCGACAGATTAGACTATGGGTGGTTTTCTGAACTGGAAAAAAAAAAAAAAAAAGAACTATCAATCAAGATCAGATTTTTCTGTCTTCTAACCACTTGCCAAAAAAAAAAAAAAAAAGAAAGAAAGAAAAAAGATTCTAATGGGGTGGGGGAGCAGGTATACTTATATGTCACAAAAAAGAGTAATTTCAACAAAAGAAAAAAATTCACTTCATAACCTCTTAGTCTTATTCTGCATAAGAATATGTTAAATAATACAGATAACACCAGTGAGCCATAAAAAATACCTGAGACAAATTTAAATGACCACCATAATAAAGAATTTGATCTTTTCCTTTTATATTCTCCCTAGGCTTATGTCAGTAAACTAGAATAAACATGTTATTAAAAGAGAATCAATAGGAGGCTTTAAAATATACAGTACCACAAAAGGTCAAGCCCTGGTATTGATTTTAATATAACATTTTTTGTGCAGCTTCCCAAAGGGTTCTTTTCTAATATTGTTCTTCATTTTTCTCTCTTTGTTCCCTGACTGGCGAATTTGTTGTTCTTGTCTGCAAAAAGCTGTCTAAGGCTGAGTTTGCTGAGCATGTGTCATTGCTATGACAAGCTGCTGGAAAAGAAAAAAAAAAAATCAGCAAAAAAGAAAAACACTTAAAGGTAGTGAGTGGGAGGACAAATACACGAGACAGAGCACAAGACAACTTTCAACACACAAAATGCCCAGGCACAGGATGAAACTCAGAACACTTTGTCATCAAGGGTCATTATGGGCTTCTACCTTCCCTAGTGCCTCAGCTGGTGGCCGTGCACTCATTTCCAGGGGCCAAGGAGGCCCAGGAGATCAGAAGAAGGGAAGAGATGATCTCAGGCTTCAACAAAAACTCTCACCCAACCAGGTAAAGAATGCAGGGATTCTAGATCCAAATCCATGTTACTCCATCCTCCAACTGACCTTAAAACCCCATGTGTTCAAGGGACTAGAGGAAGATCTTCAACCAGGTCCACGGGGATGGGTCAGAGGTCTATGCCCACAGACACAGGGCACTTTCTGACTGTCCCAATTGCCAACGCTCAAAAACTTATATGAAACAGGTTCAGGTTCAGTTTCCCAACTGAACAAAATATATGAAATATAGTATATGTTTTGCACGGAGTTACAAATCTTGAATATGTTTTTAGCCAAAAATAAAAATAGTCCAAAGCTTAGAGTATATATATTCTCATACTGTCAGTTTTTACTTTTAGACAGTGCTCACTAAAAATGAAGCAAAATAAGCAATTATCTCAGGACAGGAAGGGAGAAGTAGAACATTTTTGCCTAAATCACCTGAAACAAACAAACAAAAAATCTTATGACAACAACAATTACCATTTAGTGATCACCTACTGTGTCCATGCAGTTCCCATAAGAAAACCTAAAAACAATGAAGCCTACTAAAAGGGAAGACACAATCACATTTGCCTAGGGTTAGGTATGTAACCTGTGTAAGCTGCCTTCTTATTATAAAGTATCCCATAGAAAGCATAGCTACCATATCCATTTGCTCCCCAGATCATTGGGAAGGGTATTACGCATCCTTGGATCCTGGGAGGGAAGGAGAGGGAAGTCTCTTCTGGGCTATCTAACCCCCACTAAGGCGGGCCTCAGCAGAGGGCTCGAGGATGGTCCAAGCTAAAGCACATACCTGTATCCGCACAGCACCTGGGACACAGGAGGTGATCACTAATGGTAACTGTTGTTGTCATAAGATAACTCTCCTACCTCTTTTTCATTTTGTACAAATTATATCTCGTTTTAATCCATTTAGCTGCAACAGTAAAATACTATTAGAATTTAGTAGTCCATTCTTTTTTAGCACTTCTCAATTGATGGAGTTTTGCTCTCACACACCCAGTGTAGGAGAGAAACAAGAAACAGATAAAGTGTTGCAGAGATACAAAAGCAGAAAAAGGACAGCTCGAGTGAGAGGAGAGAAAAATGGAGAATTGTATAGTTATTTTCCACAAAGTGACCAGGTCAAGCCTCTCTGTGGGGTTGAGAGGAACTGTGAAGAGCAAGAGGGAGCCAACCATGCAAAATAGGGGGAGAGAGTAGACTAGATAAAGAGCTATTGGAACCAGCAGGTGTAGTGGCCAGTGTGGTCCAAGTGCTCAATGACAGGGTGAGGGGGGGGTCTAAGTGTGTGAATGCAGGAAAGCAGACAGAGGACAAAAGTCAAGAGAAAGGGCTTGTACATTATGTTAAGTATAATTAAAAAGCAGCTGGAGGTTTTAAGCAAGGAAACCAGCAAGAGTCAAAATACATTTCTAAAGCCTGCTAACACTGCTTTGTGGAAAATGGAATCTAAGACAAGAATGGCTCCCTGCAGGTGACCCTGTAATAGTACAAGTGAGAAGGACAATGGCTTAGATCAGGGTCTCTCAACCTCATCACTAGCAATATTTTGGATGGAAAGATTCTTTGTTGAAAGAGGCTGTCCTGTGCCCTGGGGCACATTTAGCAGCACTGCCTGCCTCTGATCTGATAGATGCTGGTGGTATCCAGGATGTTCTAGACATAGCTAAATGTCCCATGGGTGAAAGGAGCAAAATCTCCCACAGCTGAGAACCACAGACTAAGACTAAAGTAGGAATGGAAAGGGACTTGTATTTTAAATATAGACATTGAAGCCCAATTAATTGGAAGGAACAGGGAAAGTAGAGACACAAAGGTAGACGTAACTCAGTGGAAGAGCACTAGCCTAGCATGTGTGAGGCACTGGGTTTGATCCTCAGCACCACATACAAATAAATAAAGTAACGGTCCATCAACAACTAAAAAAATATTTTTTAAAAAAAAGTAATCAGTACCCAAATTTCTGATGCTACCTTCACCTTTTTGTTAAACTAACATATTTACATTTTCAATAGTTTGAGGAAAGTTAACAGAAACTCACTTGGAAAATAGTTTGGACTTCTTTTCTTTAATTCTATAAAAACTGAATTGCACAGTTGACAGATATATTCATAAAGAAATGCACAATTTCCAACAAATTACAGCAAAATCTACAGAAATATTAATCTTCACCCACTGTTTGACAGTATTTTGACAGTTTTATTTCAATATATAGTCTTGTGGATTAAAAAAAACAAAAACACCAAAGAAGTCCTTTCATTTGTGAATTTCTTTTTAAACTAAATTTCTTATTTATTGAGCTCCATAATCAAGGCCTATCTGACTGTGCTAAAAACCTCCAAAATGTAAACCTTCACTAAACTGCTTCAAAGGAGACTCAGATGGAGCATTCAGACATATAATAAGAAACGTCGCTGTTAGAACAGAAACGGCTTAGCTTCTGAGACACAGTCTGACATGGCCTTAGAGGCCAGGCAGCCTGGGTTCACCCCAGCGCCTGCCCTTCCTGGCAGGGTGACCGGAAGCAAGGGAACTTCTCTGTGTTTCAGCTGCTTCATCCACAAAGTGAGGAGACCAGCAGGTCAGAACCTGCCTTATAGGAGTGCAGCAGGAATGAAATGATCAATATGTGCTAAGTGCTTGGACAAAGGAAGTGCTCAAAACCTGGGAGCTGTGAATGATACATAGGATCACGCACTATCACATATTTCCATTAATAGCATTACTTTTCCTAGGAAAAGCCTTCTTAAATGGTGTTGATTATCCAATCTAAAGTCTACTTGAGATCTGAATGTACTGAGGGGAAGAAAGCTGGTTATACAACATTATTCCATCCTGCTTTGCTTTCAAAACTATATATAACATGCTAAGAATACATTTCCCCTAGGACACGAATGTGTGAGTGATTTTATGGAGAGAAGAACAAAGGAGAGTGGGTGGGTAAAGAGGTACATATTTCTTTGGTCTGTCTTCCTCAAACCACTGTTATCCATGTTTTTAGGAGTTTGAGGATTGACCTTTTTTAGTCAAACATACCTGGTTTCCTGGAATTAAGAGTTGCTGAAACTCTGTTGGATAATCGCTTTTTAATAAATAGACATTTCTCACATTAAATCAGTGGTGTCAGTGACCATTTTTTTTGTACTGTTTTGATATGATTTGGTTTGATCCATCAATCCCACCATGAAGCAGAACACACTGTGATTTATGGGTTTTTGAAAGATTTTTGTTTTAACATAATCAGCACTCACAAAACAGAATAATTCTACAAGATCCTCTGAGAAGCCATGATGAAACCTAAATTTAACTCATGAGTTGAAACATTTATGTGGCTAACTACCATTTTTATAATTCATATTTGACACTAAAAACATCTGAATGGGGCAAATTGAAAACCTTCCAAATAAAATGATTGAAGCCCGGAGGAGCTTAGCTAGTTTATATGTAAGGAAGCAACTGTGAGTAGTATACAACTTATAAATTGCTCCAATGCTCATGAACATATTTCACTGGAGGAACTCAATATTCTAGTTTCAAAGGCAAATTGTCCCAGAAACTAACTTTTTTTATATACAAAATTTTAGTTGTAGAGGGACACACAGTATCTTTGTTTATTAATTTATTTATGTGGTGCTGAGGATCGAACCAGTGCCTCACACATGCTAGGCAAGCGCTCTGCCTCTGAGCCACCACCCCAGCCTCAGGTAATTTTTTAATAGATCATAAAAACATATAAGCATGGAGACTAAAGGTGATGACTTGACTATCGTACAAAAGGCAAATAAATTAGTTATAACAAACGCTATAAGCCAAAAACCCAATACATCAAGCAATACAACCAATACAAAACAATGGAGTAAGTCAGTCTTCTGGTTAAAAAAAAAAAGAGAAAAAAGAAGTCTAAGAAAGACTATAAATGGAGAAGTGCAAAATTATTTCCACTCCACAACCATTTATCAAAGTAAATGTTGTACTCTTTACTGCTTCCTGACTCCTGAAGGGAGGTCGACAAACTCCTCCACTGTGGAAAGTACTCAGGCTGCTCCACTGAACTCAGCAGATTGCCAGTGGACACAAGTGTACCTCACTGACCAGAAGAAGATACTCATCTCTAAAGTTCCCAGTGCAGGGAACCATCTGCTTCCACATATTCTCCACTACACTATTAAGAAATTGTCCCAACCTCAAGCTAACAAGAACTGAACTAACAAGAAATTCAATTGCCACATTCACTAAAGCTGTACACATAAACAAGGTTTGAAAAGGAAGTTATACTTTATACTTTAAAACTTAAACTTTAAACACAGATTCTCAAAGAGTTTGGTCCTAGGATAAAGGAAGTTTTAAGAATGTCACAGAGAGTGGCTGTCCAAGTCTAATACCCAATAGCATAAAACAGAGACCATTTTTAAGAGACCTTTTATTTACTACTGGTTTAGAAGAAAAAGATCCAAATAAATGCTTATTACTCTTTTCCATATAGTAAATGGAAAACTTTAAAGAAGACATTCGCTGTACACAGAAGTAAGGACCACAGGATGTTTAAGTGCAAGAACTGTACAAGACATGGGGTCACATCTCTGAACAATAACTTACTAGATATGGCCCCGGGAAAATGACTTGCCCTGTGTCCTCCTTTATAAAGCGGAGATAATGGAAATACCTACCCATAAGGGTGCTAGGAGGATGGTTTAAACATAAAAAATGCTTAAAACACTGTCAGCACATGAAATTAGAAGAAAACAATATCTATTTTTGTTATTTTTCTTATATTCACTGGGCATATGTTCTCTACTCTAAAATGGTTTTCATAGCAGATATATGGTAATATATGATTCCACTGTGTATATTCAATGTGTATGCCATCTATAAACTGTGAGGAAATTTTTAACAAAAACAAAATATATCTGCTTCTAGATAAGAATGAGATGCAAGAGAATATGGATTCACTCACTAAAATGTTTAACAGAAATAAGTTACTCTTCTTTTAACAGTCTTCTCCAACCAGGAAAAGAAGGCGAAAGAGGGTTAATACTTAAACAGGAAAATATTCCAGTGTTCAAAAATTATAACTCTAAGATAAAATTAACATTTGATTTGCAACTATGTTGCCTCTACTTTTCAACTCAAAGCCCAAGTGGCAAAGCTATTAAAGTTAACAGAGAAGAAAGGGGGAATACTATATTTCTCCAGCATTTCCAGAGTGAACCCCATAAAAGGGCCTCACATGTTTTATACTCTTCCTATCACAGCATTACCAGCAGGACCAGCAGATGGCCACCAGAAGGCCCAGGACTGAGATCAGCCAGGCCCGGTCCAGCCTATATGGACTACTGCCCATAAATAGACTTTCAGACTTTAGGAAATGAACATCAGGCCACTGCCCCCTCAACTTCTAAAATGAAAAAGAATTAAGTCTACCCAACAAATGCAATTTGGATTAGAGTACCAGTCCTCTTCCATGAAATGCCCAAATCTGAGACCAAATGATCCTGTTTCAAGGTTTCTTGAAGGAAGCTTCAAACACCTCCAAGACCAGCAAAAAACTTAAACTTTAAACATAGATTCTCAAAGAAAATAGGGCAAAAGTGCTGACAGAACTCTAGGTCCGCAGTCTTGGCTATAATTAGCAGGTTCTTAGAGCAATGTTATTTGGGGTTCCATGTTGGATTTCCTTTGAATCAATGTTTACATAATGACAAGAGACAACAGGATTCTATGACCTCAGACTAAATGAGACCATGGGGCAATCCAGATCTGATCTGGTTCTGTCTACCTCGGTCACCAACAATACACATTAATGGAATATGTAAGGAGTAATAAACAATTTATGAAATCCATTACAACTCCCTCTCTTGACCAAAAAAAGAAAACTTAAATTGTTCCAGGTAATGAAGAAACTTCAACAAGAACTATTACAACGATAGAACACTGAGAAATCAATTCCTAAAGACTTCCAAATGCAAAAACCAACTTGGGCACAAATTGCTTCAAACACTATGCTTCATGAAAGAAAACACTATAATTACTGTCAAAAGAAACATTTGAACAAGAAGTGGTTGAACATCACTGGTGTTATTATACCTAGTAAAAAAGTTACAGATTTCTATGGCATGCTTGATTGACTTTGGTTTTCCAAGTTGGAAATTCTTGCCATGTAAAAATAGCTTCTCAAATAGGATTCAGAGCAGGATTCTACAACAGCAGAGCATCAATAGGAAAGAAATTGGATTTGGAAAAAGAACTAAAAAGATATGAATAAAACACAGACTTAGATAATCCAACCTTCTATAATTGTTGGTTATAGAAAAGCAGTTGTCTCTATTAAAAATAGAGAAATGCCACTTGAAGAAAAAAGATGAAAGTAGCAGATGGCACAGGATTCCAAAACCTTGTACATAAACAGCACTTCCAATTATCTTCCAGTGAAAAATACTGAGTGGCTGGGATGTCATCTTCCTATTACATTCAGAATGACTAAGTCTTTAACTACTTGAAAGTAGAATGAAATTTTTAAAAGCTTGGGTACCACACAACAGCAATGCGGAAAGCGTGGCAAAGAAAAACAGAGAATCAAATGGAGTTAAAAAGAAATAGAAATAAATAAAACAGTGGGCTATCATACACCAGAGGGATTTCTTAAGGGTAACCTACAGAAGAATTTTTGGAGTTAATACCAAGAAATGTTGCCCACTGCCTACATGAAGACAGACACTGGAAGGACAAACGTCCTCATCACAGCAGGGTGGTGCAGGCCACACTCGGACACTGGGTGTGCATCAATGAAGAGTTACAACTCAAATTTTTGTTATTCACTTCCTTGCAAGTATCTTTAAATTAGAAGTAAAATTTATTTATGTGTTCGTATCAGTAGTGACTGCTTTTTTTATTATTTTAATTCCTTTAAAGCCTATAATAAAATATCCATTACATCATGTAAAACTACATTACACATTCACATGAAAAATGTATTTCCAAAAGAAGTCATGAGATGAAATTTTTAAAAAATTAAAAATATCTTTCATATCTATCTCCTAATGGAGTCTATTGGATTCTTATTATCAGTTTCTGCCCTTAATCTGTTGCCATATGATCCATAATCAGTAGTGATTGATTTCTTAAGGTCTTTTCAAAACTATGCTTTTACAATGAGCCTTGATATTTATTAGTTATCAAAGATACTTGTTCCCTTCAAGTTGTATTTTCCTTAAATTATTATATATCCAGAAAGTACATGTAGGTTAAAGTTATGTAATTTTTATAACAACTGTATGATTTGTGTCTACGACAGGAAAACAGTGTTCAACACCAAATTAAGACAAAGATAAGATTTATAAGACAGGTATCTATAATCTTTGGTTAGTGCCTAATTTTAAAGGAATGATTTAATTTTTTTTTTCTGCTCTTATTTTTTTTTTCTTTTTTTATTTTTAAAGAGAGAGGGAGGTGGGGGGGGAGAGAGAGAGAGTGAGAGAGAGAGAGAATTTTAATATTTATATTTTTTTTAGTTATCGGCGGACACAACATCTTTGTTTGTATGTGGTGCTGAGGATCGAACCCGGGCCGCACGCATGCCAGGCAAGCGTGCTACCCCTTGAGCCACATCCCCAGCCCTCTTATTTTAACATAATGTAGAACATAGACTACACTTCTACAATATAAAATTGTGTGCATTAGTCTATTTTTCATTACTAAAACAAAACACCTAAGGTAGGCTAACTTTATAAAGAAAAAGGTTTATTTAGCTCATAGTTCAGGAGATTCAAGGGCACAGCACCAGCATTAACTCAGCTCTGCTAAAGATTTTCAGCAGATGGCATCACAGCAAGAGTATGTATGAGAGAGAGAGAGACATCACATCGCCAGACAGGAAGGCAGAGAATGACGCAGGCATCTGTCTCACTCTTGTGACAACTTGCTCTAGCAAAAACTCAGGGGTCCCACAACAGCTACTGTAAGAGCAGTGCCCCCAGGACTTCCCACGAGACTCCAGCTTTGGAAGGTTCCATTACCTTCAACATTACCACAATGGAAACCAAGTCTCTAACACATGAACCCTTTGGGAACAAACCACATCCAAACCATAGCATCGCACTTACTAGAAAAAAAGTCTGAGGTCAAGATTTTCCAGTCCTAGTGATTCATTCAGTAGAACAGCTATTTTTCAAAGGTCATGAGGAGGCACATTTTTCTTGCTGTCAGAGACTGACTTTTGGAGGCAAGACAAAGGGGAAGAGTACACCATATTTTGAAAGTCTATACTCAAAGTGTAGCATAGTAGTATGTCCTTACTATTTTGACCTCTCTGTAAAAGCACCATGCAAAAAAAATGTGCTTTCTCACCTTAAATATTTTAAACATGACACTGACTCACAAAGCCCTCCTTGTCACTGGCAAACTCTGTCCTCATCCCCATCTTAGCCTTATCCTCCAAGGGCTGAAAATATCTAATATTGAAATCAAGATAAATTATTAAGCAGAATGGATTTAAGCTAAAGGTACAATCCCTAAGAATTGCAGCATTATTATGAGAAACTAAAAAGTATGAATACATTTTAAGTCCTTATTTGATGACATCCATACTGCTATCAATGGAAAACTAAATGGGCCGTGCTGTACTCTGAACCAGATAGCTGATAAAATTTATGACTGATTTATTAAACCACTTAATAAGCTCAATTATTTTAAGACTCACAAATCTAATGTAATTTTCCAAATAATTAAAAGTGAAGGAAAATCTCAACTGATATCCATTTAAAAATAGCAAGCAAATAATCCTGGCTGATGGACAGCCAGTTACAACATCAAGCAGCTATTTCCTTTCTTCTCGTTTCTCGAAGAAAGGTCACTAAAACTGAAATACTTTCTTATGCCTTTATAGTTAAACAGGTGAAATTCAAAGGTCAAAGGTCATGAGTAGGCACATTTTTCTTGCTGTCAGAGACTGACTTTTGGGCGCAAGACAAAGGGGAAGAGTACATCACATTTTGAAAGTCTACACTCAAAGTGTAGCATAGTATGCCCTTGCTATTTTGACCTGCTGAAGGTCCAACACTATGGTCAGCTATAATGCAAACACACAATATAGACTAACACGGCAAACCAAATGGCTGGCATGTATGCAGAGCAATTATTCTGTCCATTAGATATTCCAATAAGTATTATGGTTTGGATATGAAGTGTTCCCCAAAGATACATGTGTTGATAGCTCAACCCAATGCACCAATATTCAGAGCTGGGGCTTGGGAAAGTGATCGAATCGTGAGGGTTCTGACCACATCAGTGGATATATCCATTGACAGATGAATGGGAGGTGGTCAGGTCTTTGGAAGGTGGGACCTGGTTGAAGAAAGTGGGTCCTTGCAGACATGCCTTTGGGGACTATATTGTGTCCTCTACCCCCCCTTCCTGGCTGCCATGACATAAACAGCTTTCCTCTGCCACACCCTCTGCCATGATGTTTCTGCCTCAATACAGGTCTAAAAGCAATGGAGCCAGGGGGCCAAGAATGAAGCCTCTGAAACTGTGAGCCAAAATAAATCTTTCCTTCCTTATTTTCCTCAGGTATTTCTCACAGTGATAAAAAGCTGACTAACACAATAAGCAAAACTATGATTCCAAAATTAGACTTAACAATTTTAGTGGGTGGACCCATATATATATGGGCAATTTGGTCGGCATGATTTTGTTACATAAGCAAATCACTTAAGATTTCCATAAGTAAGAATAAATCTACAATACAATGAAGGAGAACACAACAGACATATGGTCTTAGTTCTCATAATTAGCTGTGCTGTCACTGTGGTTCTAGTAAGAAACTCTGGGGTAAGTCTGACTATGCCACATCCATATTAGACTTTAAGCGAGTGGTGCCTAAAAAGAGTTGGGACAAATTTTAGGCCATAATTAAAATATCTTTGCTTTAAGTGATTCTGAACAGAACCTAAATGTGCATGTGCGTGGTGCTACCTGTCAGAGATGCTAAAAGGGCTTCTGTACCAGGTGGAAGATGAGGCAAGAAAGGCTCTCAAGAAGTCCTCCTAATCTGAAGGGCTGTGGCCTGGCACTTCTACAGATTATATTTCGCCAATTCTAGATTGCTATCTTTTGCACGTTTTCACACGCTTGAAAGCAACTCATGATTGTTGTCTGCCAGGCGGCAGCCCTGACGCAGTTGTCAGAGCTTGCATGTAAGCATCAAAATTTGCAGAACTGGTGTCAGCAGCTTGGAAAAATCCCAGGAACAACAGTGGAGCAATCTCATTTAAGCAATATGGTGTCGCCAAGGTTTTAATGGCACAGAATATGATATTGTGTGGAAAAATAAGAACATCGACACCCCGAGTCCAAAAGTGATTCAGAGGAATGAAACCCAATGTGAACAAGGTCTGAAGAATAATTGAAGCTTGGGTTTCCTGCTATTGCCACAACTGACATTTTAAGCCAGATCATTCTTTTTTGTTGTACAGGGAGGGATCAGGGAGCCTGTCCTGTGAATTATAGGATGGTTAACAGCATCCCAGGCTTCCATCCACTAGATGCCAATAACGTTTGACAAATATGACAGTCAAAAATGCCTCCAAATATTGTCAAAATGTCCCCTGGAGACCAAAATCTCCCCCAGTTGAGAATCACCACCTTCGCCAATTTATTTTGCTTGCTCTTTCCTTTTCATGAATACACAAATGGACATATGTTTTTAAAAATCCAAAATAAGTCTTAACGAGATGTTTCAAAAAAGAAACTCTAGGAGACAAACTATTGCATTATAATTTGCAGCAATTTTTTTCTTAGTGGTACATCTTAAAATCGATAGCATCTTCAGTTCAATGAAATTCAGCCACCCACCTCCATTCCCCTTTGTTACGGAGCCCTCCTCCTGGTCTCCTTTGGAGGAATTACTTCCCACTGTGTAGTTTTAGTAGTATCCAACTCTTCCCTAGCTAATGGTTCTCTGGTCTTCCTTTTGATTCTTTAGAACTGTCCAATATGCCTCTAAAAATTCCCTTGCTCCATAAGTTAACCAGAGTTAAGTTGCAGTCTTTCCATCAAAGAAATCTAACTGGAACAAGGTCCTTATTTAAGCTATCCTGATAGAAGACATTTCAGGATATCTCCCTGCCACAAAGCTCACCAGCCTGTTAAAACTGTACTGCTTCTCACACTCACCACCTTGGAGAGTGAGTAGGGATGTACATGCAACAAGGTTGTAAAACTAAAACCGTGTGTGATGCGTTATGTCAATTCCTTGTGTTCATCTCTAGTTTTAAATGAAATTAAAGTGTTCCATGATTAAAAGTCCTTTTCAAACAGGTTTATCTGAGACTGGCATGGGTATGTGCCTATGTTTAGATCTTACATGCTGGAGAACACAGTCGACAGTTCTCTGTGCATTTGAGGTGAAAAGACAAAATGTGGGCATATATACGTGACAGCACTACAGCACGAGAACCATCTTCTAAAACTGCTTACAAGGCTTTATTCAAATTTAAGCAACAGACACAATAATGTATAAATGCTCTGTCACTCCAAAAAGTTGCATTTAAAAGACTGAACAGAAAACTTTCTTAATGCTTTTTCTAAAGTTTCTTCTTTGGTAGGGAAAAAATAAAAAGAAAGCTATTGATTCTTCTAAGAACTATCTTATAGATGAACACATGCTTTTTGTCAAGATTTGACAGCTGGAAGTTTTCATGAAGGAAGCTTCAAACAAAACATTTTAAAAAAATAAGAAGAAATAATATAAAGGCTGTACCACCCTCTGTTCTCCTTAAAGGTGACAGAAAATAAATTCTTTATCAATAGTCATTTGTCCAGGTTGCAGGTAGGCTGCCAGCCCCATTCCACAGGAGATATGAAATTGGCTCTCACGGGCACCTTTTATTCATCTCATCTGCCCTTTCCCTTTCATGGACCTAGGCAGAGTGAACAGGAGTTGAATAGTGAGGGAGGGAAAAACACATACACATCACAGTGAGGGTTATTGTAACAAAAAGCCTACAGCATATGGGGAGTGGGGGGGACAAAACAAAAAAACAACAGAACAACAACAACAACAAAAAAAAAAACACCATCCTATGTGTTGTAGAATTAAGCAGTGTAACCCCGAGACTAACCAAAAAAAAATCCTTATTAAAATAAAATTCAATTAAAAATACTAAAAATTCAAAGACAAGAAATGCTATCAGAACTTATTGATTTTCTTTGCTTCTTAATGAAAGTGATTTAAATTTTTTTAATATTTAAACTTCACTATCTAATTATATACTCCATCAAACTAACCCAATTAAATAATTACAAAGTGCTACATGGGAATCTACTGAAATATACACAGACACTTTTGGCAGTGCTAATTACATCTTGATTTTTTAAACCTTAAGCCATAAGCTTTTTCTACTTTCTGACAAAATGGTGGTCTTAATCTACAACTCATTCTGTTCCATATGTTTGTGCAAATTGTGGGCATGCTTAGCCGTTTGTCAAGAGAGAAAACATATTAGAGAACGTTTTTCAAACCCCTCATCATGGGGATGAAAGATTTCAGGCCCAAAGAGGTTATATTAAATGTTGAAGGTCTTATAGCCTGTGAGAACGACAATCCAATTCAAAGATTCTTTACATTAATTCTCACAAACAAAATAGTTGCATAGTTCAAAACAAAACAAATGCATACCCAGCATCAACTCAGAGGCAGGCATGTGTTTGGTGCTCACAGAAGAAATACATTCACAAGACCACATAATGCTCCGTGCTATATGCAAATGTCAGAAATAGCACAGATGGGAAGTACTTGACTCTATTTGGATTAAAATGTACTCACACATTTTTATGAATAAGTATATCCTTTAAGTCTTTAAAAAGTAGTACTTTTTGCCAAATAAGAAGAAAGAAAAATAATCTGTTATGTTTTGCACGCTGCTTTTTTTCAGTTTGTAGCTCTTCCCTGTCTTTTTGATTCAGCACATAAGGATCTACTTGACTGACTAGTATTCCACTGTAAGCACGAACCATAGCTCATCGTCCAGCCCCACAGGATGGTATTTGCATTGCTTCAAATTTTCTACTATTACAAAAATACTTTAATGAGCATTCTCTTTTTAATTTTTTTAAATTTTTTTGTTTTAATTAGTTCTACATGACAGTAGAATGCATTTATATACTTGGATATATCATACATAGATAGGATGTAATTTCTCATTTTTCTGAGTATACATGTTGCAGAATCATATTGATCATGTAGTCACATGTATACAAACAGTAATAATGTCTGTTTCATTCTACTATCTTTCCTCTCCCCACATCCCCTCCAGTCCCTTCCTTCTACCTAATCTAAGCTAACTCTATTCTTCCCTAGTGTCCCCCACCTTATTATGAATTAGCATCCGCATATTAGAGAAAACATTCCCTCTTTGGTTTTGTGGGATTAGCTTATTTCGTTTAGCATAATATTCTCCAATTCCAACCATTTACTTGCAAATGCCATAATTTCACTCTTCTTTAAAGCTGAGTAATATTCCATTGAGCACATATATACTACATTTTCTTTATTCATTCATCTATTGAGGGACACCTAGGTTGGTTCCATGGTCTAGCTATTGTGAATTGAGCTGCTATAAATATTGATGTGGCTTCGTCGCTATAGTATGCTGATTTTAAGTCCTTTCAGTATAAACCAAGGAGTGGGATAACTGGGTCAAATAGTGGTTCCATTCCAAGTTTTCTGAGGAATCTGCCTACTGCTTTCCATATTGACTGCACCAATTTGCAATCCCACCAGCAATGTATAAATGTACCTTTTCCCCCACATCCTTGTCAATATTTATTGTTCCCAGTATTCTTGATGATTGCCATTCTGACAGGAATGAGATGAAATCTTACAGTAGTTTTGATTTGCATTTCTCTAATTGCTAGAGATGTTGAACACTTTTTCATATATTTGTTGATCAAATTATTTCGTCTTCTGTGAAGTGTCTGTTCAGTTCCTTAGCCCATTTATTGATTGGGTTATTTGGTTTTTTGGTATGAAGTTTTTTGAGTTCTTTCTATATCCTAGAGATTAATGCTTTATTGGAGGTGCATGAGGTAAAGATTTTCTCCCAATTTGTAAGCTCTCTCCTCACTTTATTGTTTCCTTTGCTGAGAAGAAGCTTTTTAATTTGAATCCATCCCATTTGTTGGTTTTTGGTTTTACTTCTTGTACTTTAGGAGTCTTATGAAGGAAGTCAGATCCTAGGCCATCGTGGTGAAGATTTGGGCCTATTTTTTTTCTTAGGCACAGGGTCTCTGTTCTAGTGCCAAAGTCTTTGATCCACTTTGAGTTGATTTTTGTGCAGGATGAGAAATAGAGATTTAATTTCATTTTGCTATATATGGATTTCCAGTTTTGCCAGCACCATTTGTTGAATAGGCTATCTTTTCTCCAGCGAATGTTTTTGTCAACTTTTCTAGTATGACATAACCATATTTATATAGGTTTCTCTCTGTGTCCTCTATTCTGTACCATTGGTCTACAAGTCTATTTTGATGCCAATACCATGCCGTTTTTATTACTATAGAATTCTTTTTAGTTACTATTCATAATACCATTAATAATTCAACTATAAGATAGAAGCATGTAATAGAAAAAAAATCTAGAGTAATAAAATGAATAAAATGTGAGAGTTCATCACCACAGGAAGGAATTATAGAAAATTTTGATTTTCAACATTACAAATTTATATAACATCTTAATTTTTTTTAAAGAGAGAGAGAGAATTTTTAATATTTATTTATTTTTTAGTTTTTGGCGGACACAACATCTTTGTTTGTATGTGGTGCTGAGGATCGAACCCGGGCCGCACGCATGCCAGGCGAGCGCCCTACCGCTTGAGCCACATCCCCAGCCCAACATCTTAATTTTTTAAGTGAGCCTATTACTAATTGGTGCTCTTTGTTAATGGGGTACTATGTATGACATACGCTATTCATCATTAGCTACAATATTATTTACTTGAATACATAATAGCAGGATAGTAGTCATTTAATTTTCAATCTTTAAATACATTCATTAATAGATTTAGAAACTCCTGGGGAATCCTCAAAAACTATTCTCATATATTGAGAAAACAAGGTTCACTGTTCATGTAACTAAGAACTATCAAGAGATACGATGATAATTTATAATTAAGTTTGGAAAGAGGTAACATAGGACTAATAAGCACAATCCAAAACCAAAAGTAGCCAAATTCAAACATGCAGCACATTCTCACGTACAGTCATAAGCTAATGATGTGTCTTCTTACAATCATTTTTCTCTAAAAATGTATGATACAGACAGCCAGTCCACCAGCATCTCTCTGCAGTAACATGAGACTCACCGCTTCTGGCTTTCAGACTCCTTCTTGGCTTGCTCCAATGCCAGCTCCTCAGCGACCCTTCTTTTTAGTTCTTCATCAGAAACTAGAATCGACAAAGAGCAGGAGATAAAATAAGTGACTTCCTAAAAACAAAGGAAAGAAAACCCTCAGGAACACCAAGATGAGAAGGATCTAAGTGCACAAGTTCTGCCAGGTGGTCGGTATCTCCTTGAAATTTCCCAAGCACTACACTTCAAGAGTAATTTAACAAGAGTCTCCTGGTGACCCAGAAATTTCCACACCTGCCAAAATGCATGATAAACTCAAGAGCTGCTTACTGCCCACTGGGGACTGATCCACTAGGTACACATTTTTTAAAATGATGTCCTACCACTAAAGTCTAACAATGTGTGTTAATGGAGGCCAAGCTGTAATGGACTTCAGAGAAGAAATCTTCTCACTTCAATAACTAAATTTTTTTAAGAAAGTCATTTACTACAGTGAGGAGATCATTGTATTTACATTCTTTTTTCATGACTTATAAAAAAAGACATTTGTGATTTATGAAAATTTGGAAACAGGGCTGGGGTTGTGGCTCAGTGGCAGAGCGCTTACCTCGCACATGTGAGGCACTGGGTTCGAGTCTCAGCACCACGTAAAAATAAAGAAAGAAAATAAAGATATTATGCCTATGTATAACTAAAAAAAAATATTTTTTAAAAATTTGGAAATCATGTTTTCTGGAATACATGTCATTCGAATTCAAGAGCGAACAACTGGAGGGAGACACAGAACCCTGCTGAGGACACAGCTGGAGCTTCCTAAATACCTGGTGACTGGATTTGAAACATCTGGCCTTTGCAATTAGAAGACTATGTTTGATATGTGATATGTTTTGTAAAGATTCTTACAACTATGATGGTAAATAAAATGGACAAGTTTTACATATTTCTTCATGAGCCTTGAGAAATATGCAAATAGTATCTCTTCTTCATTAGAAACTTGCAGCCTAAAATATGAGCAAAAGAGTACCAGAACCATTTAGGAGAATCTAGGAATACACACAGAAACCAAGCATTATTTCAAATGGTTGGACCTATTAGATGGAAAACGAGACAGTACTGTCTCTTCTCTCTGAATACATTAGTTGATGAACTAGACATTCTATGTGCCTTTCCTCAGAGCATATGCAAAAACTTAATAGGATATGTGCAATCCTTAAATACTTGGCTAACCTTGAATAGTAGCAAAAATATATATGAACGCAATAAGGATGTTTTCTCTCAGTGGTGGACTATCACAAAACAACAAAACATAGTGTTGCTGGAACACCATCAAGATGATGAAAATAAAGAGGGTCAGGATGGTGCACGCCTGTAATGCCAACAGCTCAGGAAGCTGAGATAGGAGATGGCAAGTTCGAGGCCAGCCTCAGCAACTTATCGAGGCCCTAATCAACGTACTGAGGCCCTGTCTCAAAGTAACAAATAAAAAGGGCTGAGGATATGACTCAGTTAAGTGCCCCTGGGTTCAAGCCCTCAGACAAAAGAAGAAGAATAAAAGGATAATGGTGAAAGCAGAACCCACAGAACAGTGTCTTCTGACAAGAGAACTGTTCTAGAGTATACACAGTACAATATATAAAGAATTCTTACCCCTGAACAATAAAAAGACACCCCAATTAAAAATGGGCAAAGGACATAAACAGGCATTTCCCAAAAGAAGAGATGTAAGAATGGCCAATGAGCACATAAAAGCTGCTCAATAGCATTTCTCACCAGGCATATCAAAACCTCAGTGACATCGCTTTAAAAACCTTGAATAAAATTAAACCCTTCCTAGGGCTGGGGTTGTGGCTCAGTGGCAGAGCGCTGGCCTACATGTGCGAGGCTCTGAGTTCGATCCCCAGCACCACATACAAATAAATAAATAATATAAAGGTATTGTGTTCCTCTACAACTAAAAAAAGTATATTTAAATTTTTTTTTAAATTTAAAACCTTTCTAAGACGCATACACACACACACACACACACACACACACACACAATGACATACCATTTCAAAACTTCTATCATCAAAATGATACACAATAACAATTTTCAGTGAGGATGGATAAACTAGAACCCTCATCCATAGCTGGCGGGAGTATAAAATGGCACAGCTGCTGGGAAACAGTTTGACATTTCTAAAACTGCAAAATGGAATAACCTTAGAACCCGTGATTCCACTCTCAGGTAAAGTAAATATTCAAGAGAATTGAAACCACATGTCTACACAACAACTTGTTCAGGAATATTGATAACAGTATTATTCACGAATCCCCAAAGTGGAGACAATCAAATGCCCGTCAGCTAATGAATGGATACGGGAAGGTGCTCTCACAGTATGATATTAATAGGCCATAAAAAGAAAATGAAGTACTAATACATGCTACGACATGGATAAACCTTAAAAACATTATGCTAACTAAAAGAAATTAGGCACATAAGGTTAAATACGTGGTGAGCATTTAGTTTGCCAAAATCCAAACAGAAGAATCTTAAGGTTTCTACTTTGAAATGGTCACACAAAAACTAGAGAAACAATTGGACAGAAAATTCTGTTAGTATTCAGGAAAATCTTAAGTTTTTCCACAATTAAATGTTTTAAAACAATACAAATAATTGCTGAGAAATTGCCAGCATGATAGCTTGCCAAAGAATCTAAACAGTTTGGTTTTCTACCAGCCAGACTTTGGGTAAATATATTCAACTCCCTGACTTTTGGGTACTCACCCAAGGTTAGGTGTACCTGTGGGCTACGAAGTTCTAGACTATGCACTCTGCAAGGTGATGACTGCCACATTTCCATCTACCTCTCAGAAATGAGCAAAACAATGTGATGCTAACTTTTCAAGTTGTACGCAGACAGTAACTCCATAAGAAGAAAATACTGAAATAAATATTAACCTAATTAGTCCTACCCGATCAATCTACACTCCGAAGTTAAGCATGCTAATTAGGATCAACACACTGTAGACCTACCTATCTAAAATCATGCTGCTTCTCCTAGATTAGTTCCAATTACAACACCAAAAGTTTTCTCAAGCAAAACTCAACCAGATTCTCAAGCAAAATTTAATTTGTCAATTAAAACTAGGCTTCTGTGAGACTTCAGCCTACCAACTCTTAAGTATAATCAACAGATCAGCTTTGAAAATGAGCTGAAAGTCTCACATTATCTTTTTGTTGTTTAAAGTTTCTTTCCAACTCTATTGATATAATTGACAAAAAACTGTATATATTCAAGATGTACACTGATTATTTCACATAAATACAAATTATGCTATAATCACTATAATCAAACTAACATATCAACTACTACACATATTCATCATCTGTGTGTATATGGAGTGAGGACACCTAAAATCCACTTTCTTGTCAAATTTCAAGTAAACGATACAATATTATAAAGTCACTCTGCTTTAAGTTCTATATCACCAGAACCTACCTTATAATATCAAGTTAATCCCTATTCCCCACTCCATCCACAGCCTCTGGCAACCACTGTCCTGTTCTCCATTTATTCTCTATGTCCATGTATAAGCAAGATCATGCAGTATTTGTTTTTCTGCATCTGACCTATTTCACTTAGCACAATGTCATCTCTTCATAGTGCATATTATGCCTGTTACATAGGGGCTACCTATGGAGGAAAATCCAAAATGAGCAGTGAGCTTTGTACTCTGATGTGATCAACTGGTAGAACAATGAGGCCACCATTAGTAGATGGGCATGAAGCCAAATGGGCGAGGCCCTTCAGAGGCAGTGGTGTGGGGACATGGAAATTCAGCTTAGAAGGTTGATGTTTCCTTCCCTGCACTCTTCTGCCAGCTGTTATCAGCCCTACCGCCTGCTGTAGGGTGAGGAGAAGACAGATGAGGCTATGAGACAGGGAGGGAAGTGGGACAAGAAAGGTCCAGCAACTGAACGGCAAAACTCCAGGGCTGCTGAAGACACGCTCAGGTGACCAGCTAGCTGACATCACTTCTGGTATGTAAAGGGACCAAAGCACAGCTATCTTTCTAACGCCCTCACTACTTACAGAAAAGAAGAAAAAAATTCACAACTTTTGGGTCTCAAGTCCACGGTCAAATTCAAAAATGTAATTGCCTTAGCTACAATCAAGATTTTATAATAACAAAAGAAAAATATGACCTAGGATAAAAAGCTTAAAATCTAAAATAGCAAATCAAAGCACAGATGGGAAAATAAACCAGGGTGGTAATGGGTTTTTAGCAAATCTAAGCTTCATGTTATTTGTTTTTAAATCAATAGAATACAGAAAGCAAAAATATATTTCTTTGGATAGGTCAGATCCAAAGTGCATAAGGGGAAAAGATACACCATTTGGAGACCAGTATTTAAAGTGGCCTTTCTGAAAACACTCTTCAGCTCTTAGGATCTGAACATTTTCTCAAATAAAACTGTTATTAAACTAAAAGGTCAGTGTTTCAGGATGGACTACTTTGAGGGAAGCGCAGGAAAGGCCAACTTTGCCTATTAGCACAGTGAGTCTCCAAGCAGATCTTTAGGAGCTGGCAAAGTTTGTGAATAAGAAAAAGAGTAAAAGCAAAATGTTCAAACCATATAAATCAGATTTGGAAATTTGCAAAATGATTTCAAGTTCAGTAAGTATGGTTTCATGGCTTTTACATACATACATTCCCCTTAAAATGTGTTAAGGCAAGAGAATGTTTTCTTCTCATCCTTGACCCTGCACTTCTTAAATCTTCTCAGAAATCATTTTAATTTCTTTCTCAATAGCAAATGTATCTTAATGAACACAAACACTGGTGTTTTGACACTGACCACAAAACACTACAGTTGCTTGTTTATAGGAAGTATGGCCCTAAACCCTTTATGTGAAACTGTTATAAATAATAAATACTTGAATGATTAAAAGCAGCTGATGATTCCTAACAAATTTTGTTGCTAGTCCAAAGAATTGTCTTTACTGATCGCCTAGGAATCTTTAACTTTCTTAGTAATCAAATTACTAAGCTATAAATTTGGGGTTAGGACCAAATGAAAAACTTAAAGATTTCTAAATTATGCTTGATTCTGAGTATTCTTAGGAACTGAATATTGTATTCTTCAGAGAAAGTGTTGCACACATACAGCACACCTCTTCTCTTACATGACTTGCAGCCAAATTTCTGTTTTCTCTAGCAAACTAACGAGCGGAAGTGGGAACAGACACTATAATGCATTTAAGACAGATCCCTGAAAGGTGAACAGAAATGACTCCAAAAGAAGGAAGGACTTTATAACCTCATCACCTATGGGGGGAAAAATGGAAGACTGAAAATCAACCATGATTTGAGACTTCTTACATGAACTCCCCAGACCTCAAGGGACAGACCAACCAATTTCCTTTGCAACTTACCCCATGTATGATTTTCCTTTCCTTCATTTTTTTTGGATAATCCCTTCACATTAATTCCCTCCCTAACTACAGTGTTTCTTAAACAATCTCTATAAACTGCTTAATAAAAATTAAGGCTTCCTACTTTAAAACAATATCAGATTCTTTGGGATTTTTCCTTAACTGCATTTCTCATTTTGGTTTTACTATGTGCCAATACATATCATTGAAATTATGTAAAGCCTCTTATTTCCTGTGCTAGCTTACAAACACTAAAGGGTAAAGATCTACTATGAGAAGAAAATAAATATATGAGATTACATAATATCATATTTTATTTATTTATTTGGTAGTAGGGATTGAACTCAGGGGCCCTAGATCACTGAGCCAGATCCCCAGCCTTACTTTGCATTTTATTTAGAAACAGAGTCTCACTGAATTGCTTAGCGCCCTGCTTTTGCTAAGGCTGGCTTTGAACTCGTGGTTTTCCTATGTCAGCCTCTAGAGCCACTGGGATTACAGGCCTGTGCCACAATGCCCGGTTCATAATATCAGATTTTTAGACAGTGATTCTGACTCTCGCAGGATTGAGATAGTTGAGCCAAAGCTTAGAGCATAAGATACATCCAAATTAAATTTTCAGCACCATAGAAATTCCCATTAATCTATAATTTCAATAAATTCATTAATAGGAAAAGAAAATGTGTTGTCAACAAATACTAATGAAAGCATCCCATGCAATCAATGAAATACAATACACAGTATATTAGAACTAAATGACACTGCATGTGCTGAATAAATCTTGTCCTGCTCCTTACCTTCTAAAAGAGATAGGGTTTGATTGGGAGGAGAGTCGAAACATGACAAGGATAAATCTCAGGGGTGAGAAATAAATGGTTTGCCATTTGTGGCACAATCTAATTTTCAAACAAATAAACCTGATTCTCTCTCTCTCTCTCTCTTTCTCTCTCTCTCTCTCTCTCTCTCTCTCTCTCTCTCTCTCTCTCTTTCTCTCTCTCAAACACACACACACACACACACACACACATAGAATATAAGTATATTCGGCTGACAGTTACCTTCACTAACCTGTAAGGAGAATGTACCTAAAGGCCGCCTTCAAAAAACTGCCATCTGTCATACCTGGCAGGGTAACTGTGGCTACTTACACATTAAAGTTAATGAAGATGGTAAAATGAAAATTCTTAACTGCACATTCATAATCATCAACATTGTGTCAGAAGGAACAGTGTTACAAAGAGTTTGGCAACCTAAACATTAACAGCATCAAGTTAATGGTTTATTTTGTAGTATTATTGCTCCATCAGGATTTATATACCTTTGTAAATTTCTAATTTGAATGGCATAATATGCAAATAATGTCCATTTTATTGTTTGCTTCACAGTAAGCACTCATAGAAACCAGCTCCATGTTCCATTCTATGTGAAAACAAACATCAATACTGGGCTGCAGAAGCTGTACAGCCAGAGACAAGCTCGTAACTCATATTCTACAGTTTTCACGTTTTTAAGTAGACAATTCGTAAAACCAGAATTGAGAATCAGATCTATCTAGTATTTCATGTCTTAATATCCTGAATAATAGTTGCAAGATCTCACAAAGCCTCTAGGAAAATAAGATCTATAATTTAAATTAAAAAATAATAATTACCTCTGGATATTGCTTTTTGATGCATAGCTTAATTTTTTGTTTGTTTCAGAAATGGATATATTTTGTTCACTGGGGATAAAACTATAAATTAAACAGCATTAACTCTCCAATCCCAAATGAAGTACAAAAAAACACCAAAAACTTGTTTCCATTTAATTAAAACAGTTAAAGGTTCGATCTGAAGGAGTCAAGAAATGCAGAAAGGATCACATGGAAATGAAGGGGATTCGGTCTGCTCTTGGCAGGGCCACAATTCATTTTTGTAATTTTGTTCAAAACACTTCATTGCTTTAGGCCAAGACTGTCTCATATGTAAAATCAGGGTCCAAACCAGCAAATTTCCAATATCCCTTCCCTTCTGTTTTAAATAGGAGACTGATGGATTGAATTCAGGCTTGAGCCTTCACTGGCCCTAAAAAGGCCTCTGGAATGAAGAAGGTAAAAGAAAACTACAGTTTATCACAGGAAACATATATTGTCAGTTGTTTGCTTGGAGTGACAATTTATTCATTTGCAGAAATTGTCTCTCAGGTACCCACCCATCAAACTACCAAAACCAGCCTCTAGGCTTTACAAAGGAAAAGGAAAAACAAATGCAGGCTTTGCTAGGTAAATATGTGCAGGTGTTCAACAAAAACTTGTTAATTGTTTAATTTGTGGAGTCAAGCATCAGTCATTAGTAAAATAAGTCACCTACTTTGGGGACAGCTTAGGGAATATTTAGAAGAAACATATACACACTGTAAAATATATTGTCTAAATATAAAGACTGACTGCTACTCAGAAAAGAACCCTCCAGACAAATCCCAGCTCCCCAGCCTCCAATAACCCTGCTGCCACCACCAGATTTCTGCTTCTAACCCTCCTGTACAAAGAATCTGAAGCCACCACTACCAACAGCATGTTGCTCATGAAGGAGAGGGCTGGGCATTCACCAGTCACATACCCCACTGGCCACAGAGTAGCAGTCTGAATGTTTAAGCTCCATTTTCTGTTCTCTCATCTACCATATGAAGTTATTTTTCTTTTTAACTTTTTCCCCCAAAATCAAACAGCCTCCTCCAAACTAGAGAAAGCAATCAATTCACCAGGTAGCAAATTCTTGCTGATGTAATCCTACACTAGGCTTTATGAGAGATGAAGACATATAAAATGGTTCCTGCCATTAAGGATATAATAATGTATCTGAATCAGTAAAATTGTGTTACTAAATTGTGTTTAGTATCAAGGAAAGTCACCAAGGTCAACTATAGTTAAAGAGTTAGGACTTGAGCGATGACCTAAATTAAACAGATGGAAAGGAAAACAATTTGATTATAAGAAGTAAATACAGAAGGGTAAATAGTGCTAAATGGTAGGGAGCTTCAGAAACTAGGCAGGAATTTAAAAAAGAAATGTTTAAGAAACAGGGCACCACAGACAGTTACAAACCTAAAATAATGTAGCAAAATAAGGTGTTATGGGAAATGTAATGTGGTACATGTTTGCAGACAGACCAGGGAGGGAAAACACAAGGCAATGAGTGGTGATCTGAGTGTAAACCCGCCCTCCCCTCAAAGCAGCAGCACCTCCCGGGAACTTGTTACAGAACCGCCAAATCAAAAACTCTGGGGAAGGGGCCCAACAATGTGTGTTAATAAGTGCTCCAGGTGATCTTGCTGCACACTGAAGTTTGAGAGCCACTGGCAAATGGTGATGAGGACCTGGAGTAGGAGACTGGCCATGAAGGTGGAGTCTAAGGTACAAGACAGATCACTGGGAAAAACTGATCATCTGAGACTAAGAGATGAAAGAGAAAGATGTCAAAGGTGCATCCAGATGCCAGAAAATTAATACCCATGATGGTCAATTAAGTAAAGAATGAGAGGCTATTTGAGGAAGAAAGATAATGAGCTCAGTTTCAGACATGTTCAATTGAAGGTAATGGTAGAACCACCACATGGAATTGTAGGCAATTAGATATTTGATCCTGAAAACTCAGATTTGATTTGAGACTTGGCTGGAAATGCTGATTTAGGAATGACTGTTACAGATCTGAGCTCAGTAAATTCGCCCAGGAAAAAAAAAAAAAAAAAAGTCTGCAATGGAAAAAACGTAAAAGCCCGAGGAATAGGCCTTAAAAATTCATCAGATGAAGAAGGGGAGTTTAAAAAAAAAAAAAAAAAATCATTAGGGACAAAGAAGAAATATAGTTAAGAAATGAACCAAGGTAACACATGTAGAAATGCTAAATAGATTTCTCCCCCTTGTATTATTTTCCCCTTTCCCCTCACTTCCTCTTGTATGTAATTTTGTATAACCCTGAGGGTCTCCTTCCATTTCCATGCAATTTCCCTTCTCTCTCCCTTTCCCTCCCACCTCTCATCCCTGTTTAATGTTAATCTTCTTCTCATGCTCTTCATCCCTACTCTGTTCTTAGTTACTCTCCTTATATCAAAGAAGACATTACAGTAGAGGGGGTAGAGAGAGAAGAAGGNACTCCATTCTGACTCCATTCTTTTAATGGCATTAGGAAGGTAGGATGCACAAAAAAAAAAAAAAAAAGAAATGCTAAATAGACTTTATCTCAGGTGCCAATTCTGATCAGTTGGCAGGAGCTGCCTGGGGTGCTGTGTGTAGAAGGACTCTGAGGACAACTCTAGGTTCGGGGAATTAGTGTCTACCCTGGGCACAGGAGGAAGAACTGGCAACATGGGTTACAATTACCTGCCATTCCACAGAGCGCGTGGAAATCAGATTGTGTGAGCATCAGCCATCAGTGGGAGGAGAGTAGCGGAAGGCAGCAATTATAGGTCTTAAAACTGAGATAGGAAGGGGTGAAAATTATAAATAAAAGAAGATTTTCACAAATAGTAGAAATCTGTGCATGTTTGAAAGCAGTCATGATCAATAATTGTCACTAAATTATAAGATATAGATGGATGCTAGTTATTATTTCTCCAAAGAAATTTAGGGAATATAATGTATATATTACTTATAAAGAGCAGGCTAACACACAGTAACTTAAAGCAATTAATCTTTATATATTATTCTCTAGTACATTTTCCTAATGACCATCTTAATACAGGTTTCACAGCATTTTTTTTTTTAAGAATATTTCATAACATTAAAACAGAGTAGACAAGCCCATTTCACATGCTAAAAAAAAAAGCTTCACACAACACTAATGCCCTTACCTAAATAATTTGTTTTGGTAAATAGAACCACAAATACCATTCTGATTCTTAATTCATAAATCATCTTCTCTCTTCCTATTGTTATGAACTAGTCTGTGTTTTAGTCATATGTATATGATCAAATATATATATATATATATATTTAATCTTCAAATATATTACACACTAATAAAATTCCTGAATTCAACTAATATACTACTTAGTTCTTTAAGCTCTGACTGATACTATTTTGTAAAGAAGACTTTCAATTTATCTTTAGATACAATCAACGTGCAAGGAAAGCTTAAAGACTCAAAAGTCTGAAAATGAAATCTATCTTCTAATCCACCTAACTTTCTACAGCCTTAGGAAATCCAACTAAACCAATCTCCACACTTCATTCTTTATTTATTTATTCTAATTTGTTATATATGACAGCAGAATGCATTTCAATTCACAGTACACATATAGAGCACAATTTTTCCTGTCTCTGGTTGTACACAAAGTGGAGTCACACCATTCATGTCTTCATACATGTACTTGGGAATAATGATGTCCATTTTATTTCACTGTCTTTCCTACTCCCCTGCCCCCTCCCCACCCCTCCCTCCCCTTTGTCCTATCTAAAGTTCCTCCATTCCTCCCATGCTCCCTCCACCCACCACCATCCCCATATGGATCAGCATCCTCATATCAGAGAAAACATTCGGCCTTTGGTTTTTTGGGATTGGCTTACTTACCTTAGCATAATTCTCAAACTCCATCCATTAACCTACAAATGCCATGATTTTTTTCTCTTTTAATGCTGAATAATATTCCACTGTGTATATGTACCACAGTTTCTTTTCATTCTTATGAATGAAAATAAAATTTGTGACTCAATAACAACCCTTTTTAAAAAGGAAGAAAACGTGAGCCCTATGTCTAGATATGGACCACTGTTGGACAATGGAAATATTGGGAGGATCCCAGACCTGGGGGTGTCAGTGGCTACACAGAGAGCCCTTTAAGGGTGAGATGCCAAAAGGACCTATTTAACATACTGGCTAACCACTGCAGAACAATGGCTTCTCCTGGGAAGTTTTTTAAAAGCAATTCAGATTTTATACCCATGCCTAATTCATATTTTATTTATGATAGCTCAAATATATTAAAATGCCGAGACAGCATTATACATATTGGTATAATATTTTTCATTAAGCTATAGTGCAATATCCTGGGCTTTGTTTTTTATTTAATTCACATTGTGATAATTAGATCAGCCTCTTTTGAAGTCAGACTATAATACCTATGGCTCTGTTATTTTTTCCTTCATCTAAAGTAACAAATCTCCACTTAATGTTCAGAAAACATCATTTCAATGTATCATAAGTAGTTATAATCTCTAATAAAACAAAAATAATTCTCTGCGAAGCTTTGTGGAAGCTCTTGTGACTTAGCTGGTCACAGCTGATTTTACCACTTTTAAAATACAAGGCTGCACACAAAGATTTTAAGACCAAAGCATGGTGTTGTCTTTTATTTAAATGCAAGGATACACTTAACATTTTTTCTAAAAGTAAAATAAATTCTCCACCATAAAGTTAGAATGCACAGAGATCACAGGGGAAAAAAAAAAAAAAAAAAAACCTTATGATCATATTCAAAATGATACAGAATCTCCTAATACCAATGTTATATAGAGGTGGAATTTCTCCTTAAGTAGCCCTTCATTTTTGTAACGTACTCCATTTTGTAAGGTGGGTATCAATTCTGTAGAATTCCAAGGACCACATAAAATAGCAGTGAAAAAAGACCAGTGGTTCTCACCCTTCTCAGCTGGGGCTCTGCTCTTGTGATTGTTGTTGTTGTTTTGTTTGCAGTGCTGAAGAACAAACCCAGGGCTCAACATGCTGGGCAAGCACTCTACCTCAGAACTAGCCCCCAGTTCTGCTTTAAAACAGCAAATATTTTACAATTACTGTCCTGAAATGAAACAGATAATAATCTAACAAAATTTTTAATCAATATAATGCCCCAAGTGTTATATTTAAAAAGAAATAAAGGAAGCTGATTTATAATAAAATAATGGCATTTTACTATGTAAATGCTCAACCATAACTACTCTAGAAGATGCAACAAAACAGCCTGAATATTGAGATTCTGTGTAAATCACCACAAATGCAAAAGCTGTAGCTACTGCTACAGAGTTAATTGCATTTCTAGAAAATTCAGTATATTTTAAAACCATACAAAACATACTTTGGGCTTATATATAAATCAACTAAGTTCTAGGCCAGGTAAATAGGTTTGTAACTGCTCGAATTTCTGACAGGACAATCAGAAGTTGAGGGCACAGGACAATCCTTTGAGGTGCAGAACTACCCTAGACACTGTGGGCATCTGGATGCCTGACTGGATCTGTAAGTACCAGCACCTCCCCCACAGATTTCCAAAGTGCCTAAAGCATGCAGTAATTTCCAAAGTTGGGCTGTACTACCCCACCACAGAGTACTATTTAGCTAAGCTAAAATATTCACCCTAAAAAAAGGGAGGGGAATTTATATCATTTATTATTTTCATAGCCACTGATAATCAACAAATAATTCACTAATATTATTACAGGTTTGTTTTTTTTAAAAAAAAAAAACACAGATAAAAATTTAGAGATGACACTAACCTCTCCTCCCCAACACAATTTTTGCCTTTAGGTGCTCATCTCCATGCTCACCAAAAAACATATTTGCCCAGTCCACTTATAAAGACCATTTTGAATTTCCTTGGGGGATCCAAAATTACTCTGCTAATCATCAAACTGTCTTTTCTGTCTTTCTTTCTCTCTCTCTCTCTCTCTCTCTCTCTCTCTCTCTCTCTCTGTCTCTCCTGATACATTAAGAGGAGGTGAGGCCTCCACTACTAATTCAGATGCAAACTGCAGCCTAAAGAAAGACTCCAGGTGTCTGTGATGATATCACAAGAGCACATGCACAGAAAAACCAGGGAGGTACAGAGCAAACCCCATCCACCCAGAAACTGCAAAGGTGTGCATTACTAAGCATTTGCAGACATTTTCAGGTTCCTAAGAGACCAATCTCCCAAGCACAGATTTCTTTCAGACTTACTTCCCATCAAAATGATCTACATCTGTCCAATTAAAACTGCATGATTCTTACGTGACAATATCCGAATTAACACCAAAAACAAAGAGTTCAATAAGACCCCATCATTCTATTTATATTCATGGAAAATAAGAAAAGGATTTAAAGTTACTCACCCTAAATTAACTAACAATAATTTACCAAGATCCCTTTTTGAAATTAAGGAAATGAAGATTTAATAAGTAATAATTTCTCTATAAACACCAAAAATAACATTAGCTTTTGGATACCATAATATGAAGTTATCTAGAAGAAATGATAGAAAGGCAGCAAGGAAGAGTACAATCTAAACCTATATGACACTTAAAAAACATGCATTTAGAATTCTTTTCAAGTACCTTCAGCAATTGGATCCAGTCCTTTAAAAAAAAGTGTTATCAGGTAGAGGTCCTTAGGGGAATTGACTTAATGAAACTAATAATTAGAATATCAACTGATTCTCCATAAATAATAACTTCCAACATACACGATGATTTCCTCAAATAATATGCTAAGTAATTTGAGATTTCCTCTCAGGGAATGTTCTTACCAAGCCCTCCCCTACTCTCACCCCTTGCCCCACCTCCCATCCTATTAGTGTAAGTGAACATAAATCTTCTCTAATTCTGTTACAAATTATAAATTTAATTACTCCAAATGAATAAGATTTAATTGCATGTTTTAACACTTCAAAATGGTTTTAACGTATTTTATCTCAGATATATAGTTTATGGAGAATTTAATCAGAAGAAATTAATCTAATAATTCATTTAATATATTTTTATATGTATAATATAAGAAATCTTTAAAAGGATAAGATGAAATGGTCAAATGTAGATTTATAAGCATGTGAAACGTGGCTATGAAATCATGAGGACGGTGTAACATGCCAGACATCACAGGCTCAGGTTCAGCCACAGCCATTGTGCACGTACGTGTTTGCAGAGGCATGGATAGACCACAGGGTTGTCAAATAAAATACAGAATCGTGTCATGTTTGATTCAACTTAAATGTATAGAAAAACAACTCAATGAGAAGGATAGCAAAACAATTTTAATAAAAGGTTTACAGAGACCCATGTTCTCCTGACCCTTCCCTCTGTGACTTAATTTCTTATCTAGAAATTACCAATTAGGTTTCTCTTGAAGATGAAATGCAGTGAACTGAGGAGGTATTTGAAGGTCAAAGATGAACATCATAACACTAAGAGAGTGAAACTCTATTCAACTGAAGAACCACCAGTGTTTTATTTTAAAAGTCCCTGCTGATATTGTATAACGTTTCAGTGAGCCAGTACTATATTTTGGAAGAGATTGTTTTAAGCCATATATTCTTCAGAATGCCAATATGCTAGGCGCTGCAATTTTTAAACTTCCAGAAAAGATTATATAATAACAACAAAAAAAAAATCTGTGGTGCATCTTTCATGAGGAGTTAGGACCTGGCTTGATGTCTAGGTTCAATTACATTAGTATTTTAGCTTCTGATCACCATGGTTCATATATTTATTGTAAATGAATTTGATTTGACAGTAATAAAAATTAATTTGAGTCTCTTTCATTACCTTTGAATGCTGCTAACGTCAAAGATTATGATGAATGATAAGAAGACAGAAGGGTAAAGTAAAATTGATGTTCATAAAGTATTTTCTAAAAATTCATTTTCATGACCAGCTTAAAAGCCTACTGAATCTTCCTCCTAGGAACATGAAGACTGGTGGCAAAGACAAAGACCCAGATAATGAGGCTGGCTATTATATATTTTATATATAAAACAATGAAAACATGAAAGTAAATTAAATAGCCAAAGCCAGGATAACATAAAATAGTAACATGGCATATCTACATGATGAAATACCTCACTAATATTAAGAAACATGCTCTGAAGAATATTAGTCCTATGAAAAAATTCTCACAGGTAAAAAGGACTACGCACTGGGCTAAACATACTGTTGGATTCGTTTTCTTTTTGTGTATGTCCAGCACTGAAAGAAGCACAAGGAAACCATCACAAAGAAGTACCTACACATACATGTACAGCCTGGAATGATATAGGCCAAGACATTAGGATTATCTTTGTACTGGGAGAAAATGGATCTTTTCCTTTCTCTCTGTATACTTGATTGTATTTATTTTACCAAAAACACACCTCCTACTTTCATCATTATTTAATTTATTTCTAAACAATACATAAATAATTAAACGAAATCCAAGTTTTTCAAAAACACCTTTCTCAGGTGATGACATGCGCCTGTAGTCCCAGTTACTTGGGACTCAGAAGGAACATTTAACCCCAAGAGTTCAGGACCAGCCTGAGCAACATAACAAGACTTTGTCTCTTCAAAAATAAAAAAGGTGGCAGCTTAGGAAGTTGAGGCAGGAGGATCCCAAGTTCAAAGCCAGCCTTAACAAAAGTGAGGCACTAAGCAACTCAGTGAGATCCTGTCTCTAAATAAAATACAAAATTTGGATTGGGGATGTGGCTAATGGACGAGTGCCCCTGAGTTCAATCCCTGGTACCCAAAATATAAAAATAAATTAAATTTAAAATATCTTTATCAATTCTATCACGAACATCAAATGTACAAATTACAGTTTAGCTCTCAGAGGCTCAGACTCCAAAACAGAGTTGGCTGAAATTAAGTGCCTAAAAGTGAGCACCATTTGATCCAAGAAAAAAAAAAAAAAAAAACTTACATTTTTTTTCCTTTACCCCACAATCATCCTGCCACATCCCATTCTAACAAATACCTCTAAGTTTTTCCAAATGTAAACTAACAACAATTAAAATACAATCACAATTTTACAATAACATTTGGGAAAGTACAATTTATAGTATATGGTTTCTTGCACTAAACATCTAGAAACATACCAGACAAGGATTCTTTTGCTGAAGAGTTAAATAATTTAAAATTATGAAATTCAAAGTGTCTTAAAAAGACTATTCAGTGTCCATAGGTAGAAAATAGGGGAAAAGCAAAAACAGGTCTCTTCCACTCTAGTTTTTCAAGGAGCATTTAATTTTTTGCCTCCCATTTAGATTTTTCAACTGATAACAGCAACCATCCTAGGATGATGGATAATAGGTGTTACCAAGGACAGCAGATGAAAAATTCTTGGCCACTCACTTAAGCAATCAGCTGAGGTTAAGCAAAGTCAGATAAAAGGAATGAAAGATAACCAGACTGTACTTTCTGTATCATACAACAAATATACCACCACCTAACATGTGGTGGGACTCTATGGAGATCCATTTCTTAAACGTAGCAGTCACTGTCACAGAAAGTCACTGCGTTTGGGGGTATTCTAGAAAATCACTCTATAAACTGTCCACTTTGTGAAACAGACTTAGAGACCTATTCATTTTATTCCACACAGGCACAAGCTAAAAAATAGAACTTCAACTATAAATTCAAACTATATTATATCCATCATTACACTCTTTGCTGCCACTAGCAAGATAAAACATTTAATGTTCTTTGCTTGCTGATTAGATTTATAGTTGGTAGGAAACACATATCAAAATTTAGCTTTGCTTCCTTAAAATGGAATCTGACAACTTCTCACTGGGGTTTCATGGCCTAAAGTATCTCTAGTGAAAGCTATTATTTAACATACCAAACTTCATTTTCTTTTTTTCTTTTTTTTTTTTTTTTTAGTAATTTAGTCCAAGCATACATTGCAATCAACTGGCTAAGACAAAGGGATTTTAAACACCTATTTATGGGAATTATATCTCAATAATAAATATCAAAACCATTACTTTCCACAAACTTTCAAGACACGGTACCAAAGGTAAATGACAAGACACAATAAGAGATACTATCGATTTATCTTGAGTTTAATCTTCATCTTATTTATTTGGATTTAATGGGAAATCAAACTAAATTATTCATCCTTACAGTAGCAGAGGAATTCTTAGATACTATTTAAGCTATTTTGGAGATAAATGGAAAACATCAGATCTTTTCAATTTTTCATCTATGCTGATAAATCAGGAGTAACTAAAATCCAAAGAGGGATTCAGACATGTGAGAAAGTGAAGGCTCTGTGACCAAAATATTGCAACACAACTCAGCTCTATTTTGAGAAGAACTTGTGTCTCAGCGTTGCCAATATTCCCATCACTGAAAAGTTTTGACTATACCCTTTTCAGCTCTCCCCAGGAATCCAAAGAAAAGTATGACTATCAGGAGGCACAGTGCAGGCTGCCCCGGGCAGCGGCTTCTAGTGGTCTCCATACTCCATTTTTCCCTCTAAGACCAGGAACACAGTTTCTGGATGGGCACATAGCTGGTCACAGTAGACTACGTTTTTCAGCTTCACTAGCACTTAGGCATAGCCTGGTGCCTAAGTTCTGGCTAATGTGACGTGAGCAGATACAGCAGGAGCAGCTGCCCAGTCAACCCCAAGGCACGGGCCTGATTGTAGCTGGAAGTCATTTTGAAGCATAAGGATTCATTTTGAGCAATAAGACAGAGGAAGACTGGGTGCCAACACTAAGGAATCATCAAATTGCTCAAAATGTTATATGAAAGAAAAAAATCTAACTTTTTAAAACCACTGTAACTAGGGTCTCCATCAGAACTGTGAAACTGAATGTTGCTCCACTATCCTGATAAAACTCTTTGTCAAAGCTAGAAGAATCGGAAGACAGCCTGAAAAACACACAGGCTTAGGATTTAGAGAAGCAGCAGAAAGGTCAGCTATGTCGAGTGCTCTTGAAGACCTGGAAGAGACCTGAAGGCAGAAGCACATGCTTGCCCTGGGAAAGTCTCTTTTTTTACTATGCACGGTAAGAGTGACTGGGAAATCATTGAGGTGCTTTGTCCATTCTAGAGCAAGCCATCAGGCAAGGTTTCTAATCTCTGTAGAAGAGCCATTTTATTATTTCCATAATGAAGGACATGAATTAGATCACTACTAATGTCCCTTTCAGTTAATATAATTCTGAAATTGTTATGCTGTCTACCCATGTCATCCCTACATAGCTACCAAGAATGTTAGTTCTAGGATCAGATCTCTTAGGAACTAAAATCCTCTTCTGCCCTGTGTTATATGTATATCGTGACTCTATTTCCTAATCTGTAAAATGGGTAAAGTAAAAGTAATAGGACTGTTGTAAGAACTATATCAGCTTCTGATACATACCAATACCTCATCAGACTACATTTCACTTCCCATGAATCCACTTTACCCGAAACGCTACACAAATAACCTACAAAGTCCAAGTAACACGGAATTTCAGAGATTCCACATCAATATGACTACATTCTCTTTTCTACTCTGCAATCTTTTCTACTCAAGGCTCCATCTAATCATCTACTTCCTGTTTAGTGACAGTCTAACATAATCACACAAACTAGTAATTCATATCTCCCCATCACCCTTCTGGCAAGCTAAAGTTTTATGAGAAAAGTCTCAGCTATCACAAAGTTTATTTTGAACCTGACTAGCTAAAGCAAAGTTCTCAATCTTTTTTCCTTCTCTTTTCTTAGGAAGCATTCTACATCACAGCAGCGAGGGTTCAACACAAACCCTCCTAGATCTTCCTTATTCAGGCTTTCTTTCAATGCAAATTCTCTAACAAAGTCTGAAATATAAGGAGCAACTCACACAGAATTGCTTCCCTTCTCCATCCCTCCAATTACATACAAAAAACTTAAATTTGATTTGGGACCACCCTATATGGGCTGTATCCTCCATGAATCCATTTCCTCTCATCTATGTTCTGCTGCTAAACTTTAGGGATTCTTACAGCTCAAAACAAACAACTGAACTAATTCAAAATGCTCACTGATACCTAACAGTTCCTCAGGGAACCTCAACTATCAGCTAAAAAATAAACATTAGATTAGGTCTAAAGCAGTGTGCTGGAGTATAAGTTAGGTAAAACACGAATACATGAAAGGGACTGGTAATGTTTTTCATGTTAAAGTTCTATAAGAAAACAATCATTTTAAGCATGCAATGACAGATTTGCCACATTCTTAAGAAATGAAAATCATATCCAGAGGCACTTTTTTTTTCAATCTAGCATGTCCAATTTTATAAAAGATGTAAATGGAGAACTATACTTGACTTAAACATATTTGCTTAACACCACATTTAACATCTATTTTCTAATGAGCAATATTTGTACTTTTACAATCTTAAAACCATCTCTTAATCACACTGATATAATATTTTTTTTCATTTCCCCAAGAGTCTCTCAAACTAGCCTGTTTTCATTACTATAATGAAATACCACAGGCAGGCTAATTTTATAAAGGAAAGAGATTTAGTTAGCTCAGTTTTTGAAGCTAAAAGTCCAAAACAAGGTGGTCCCATTAGACAGATCAGTCTCTGGTGAGATCCTCATGGGTCAATGGCATCACAATGGAGAGAGCACAAGTGGGTGGAAAAGATACCCATAATAGGAAGCCAGAGAGTGATTTGGGCATCCCATGTGAGCTACCATAATCTCTTTTCAGGGCAGCTCCCCAAGTCATCTAAGAGCCTTCCACTGTTTAAGGTTCTCCCACCTCTCAGCACAAGCACTCTAGGGACCAAGATTCCAACACATGAACCCTTCGGGTCCATTCCAGCCATACCCTATCCAAAGCATTCGGGGTTCCCACAAGTACCCACACATGCTGTTGCTCTACCATCCTTGCTGCAAAGAACAGACTTACATCATCATTTCCCCCAGAAAGAAGGAGCTGGCATCTCTGTGAGGTGATTCTCATTACAACCAACTCTACAATAACACAGGAAACCAAGCAAGACCAACGTACTGCTGAAGCCATTCACAGCTGGCTCTGGTGTGTGCCAGTGTGTACACATTTCCATACAGCCACTCTCAGATGCAGAAACTGAGAAGATGTTTCATTTTTCTACCCAAAACTCTTCTCCTTGCTGCACATTCCAACAGACGATCGCATTTCTCAACACTTCTAGAGGTGCAAATTTTCTCACAATAATACCATCTTAAGAAACCCTTTGGTATGTTTGAAGACATTTATAATTTATATGTTACAAAAACGTGGTTTTAATCTTAAAATATTTTAATACTAATATTAAGAGCATGATAAAGTATGTTGTAATAACCTTTTCTTAGCATTTATAAAATATAAAAATAAAATTCAATTTGTTCCAATCTTTAATTGTAAAAAAAAAAAAAACTCAAAGGTGACCTTATGTTGGCTCTGGAGACCAATACTACAATCATCCCACGTAAAGCTTTTAGTCAACTTTTCGTCACTGTGACCTAAAGACCTGACATGAATAATTAAGAAGGAAACTTTATTTTGGTGCACGGTTTCAGGGATTCCAGTCCACAGGATGGCTGACTCCACAGCTCAGCATCTGAGGTAAGGCAGGATAACTTGGCAGAAGAGTGTGCAAGAAGAAAGCAGCTTAGAGCATGGCCATCAGGGAAGAGAGGGAACTCCATTCACCAGGGACAACTGTGTACCCTGCCTGCCCACAGCGACCACCCATTTAACCCACCCATTCCAGTGGAGGAAGCCACTGATTAGGTCTCACCTCTGAACGTTTTTTGCATTGTCTCACGTATGATCTTCTGAGGGACACACACCACATATCCAAACCATAATACCTTGGTATCTGCAGGGATTGGTCCAGATCCCTCATGGATACCAAAATAGGGATGCCCAAGTTCCTTATATAAAAGGCACAGCATTTGTAAATAACGTACACATATCCTCCCATAGACTCTAAAACATCTCCAGGTTACTTACAGTACGTAAGACAATGTGAACACTACTGTACTGTATTATTTAGGGAATAATAACAAGAAAGCAAAGTCTGTACGTATTCATTACAGATGCCAATTTTTTCAAAATATTGGAATACAGAGGGCCAGCTGTATTTTAAAATGTAGATGAAACTGACAAACCTGCTATAGCATCAAAAGGAGAAAAATCCACTTTCATGACCTAACATTTGGAATTCTTATATTCTGCACTTGAGGAAATTAACAGCTTTAATTTTCGAACTTTGTGTTTTGTTTCTAAATGACAAGAAAAGAAAAAAAAATTCAAAGTACTTGAAAGTACAAATACATTTTGGGTGGATAGTTTTTATTCCCAACATATGAAAAGCAAAATTGAACATAATAATCACCATATCTTTATCTTTTTAGCATTAAGCATTAAAATATTAGACACACCAAGATGTGCTAAAGGAGAATTTTTAGCAAATGAATACACCTTACCAATCAACTAAAAAGCATCCTAAAGCTAATTTCCAGGGCCATCATCACTTTTATGGTGCTCATTAACCGCTTTTCAGCATCAGTGTCCCGTGTGTTTCTAGACTGTCACCAATAATCCATTATGGGCATAAATTAAACACTACATGACTACAAATAAAAATTTTAAATATATGAATGTTTAATCATCATAGCAGCTAGCAGCATGTATTATAAGCCAACTGTGTAATAAAGCAACTCAGGGGCTGAAACCCATTTGCCTGATCTCTACTAACAATCAGAAAATTCATTAAATACTCAAAGAAAATACTTATTGGTTGATTTGTTAATAGAAATTAAAATAGCCTCAATTAGAGTATTTAATAGTATGTGCTCTCCAAAACAATGTCACTGAAGTCCCCAGTTGAGAATGGTATAAAATAACCAACCTAAACAGACCAGTTTTCTTTCAAATATTCGCTGAACAAAGATACTTATATTTTTAGGTTTCAAAAGTTTCCTAATAGAATGCAACCAAATAAACACTACTGGGTAAAAAGGGTATTATCAAAAAATAAAGTACTAAAAAAAGTGCAACGTTAGTATCTTTTCAGTTACCATAACAAAATACGTGAGGCTGGAACTTTAGTTAAAAGTTTTATTTAGATCACAATCTGGAAGCACAAAGCCAGGCACCAGCATCAGCTTGGCTCTGGTGAGAAGCTCCTGGGAAATGGCATCATAATGATAGGAGCACAGGTGAGAAGGCGAAATCACAGGACAACACAGAAAGCCAGAAAGAATTCGAGGAGGAGCCAGACTTGCCTTTTTCTAACAACCCTCTCCAAAGTACTAAGCAGGATCCAAAGAGAATTCGGTCAGTTCCTTCCCATGGGAGCATCTTCAACGACCTAATTATCTCCCACTAAACTCCACCTCTTGAAGATGTCACACCACTTCTCAATATCACTACAACAGGGACCAGCTTCCACCAACACATGAGCCATTAGATGACACACTCAAATCATATCCAAACCATAGCAAGCACTATCCAACTTACAAGCCAAATTCAAAACAACCTTTCCTCAGAAAATCAGTAGTTAGTATTCTCTAGTAAGCAAAAGACTATTACAAAAATTCAGACCATAAGCTTTGCAAGCTTTTTGGATAAAACACAAAAAGACTGTAAAGTGTTTGTAATGATTAGAAAAATAACAAATTAGGCATCAGAAAGAATGGAGGGAGAGGATGTATAAGGCAGAAGAGGAATCAAGTTGATGGTTTTGCAAGGCAAACTCAGAAGAGGAAATTCAGGAAGTTGAATGCAAGTGCACACAGGTGTGCAGGCTTCTGCCTAGGAAGGACATGCGGCTGAGAGCAGGACCAGGTCACAGTGCCTCCTAATAACTCCTGAGCCTCCAGCTCTGACCCAGAAGCATCCCGACAAAGCAAAGCCACATGCTCTTGTATGCTGCCGGCTGGGGAGTGCAGCAGTCCACTGAGTATAAATGTGCTGTGTGGGTGTTTCCCCTGCACCTAAAGCTTTTCCTAACAACATCATCCAAGGAACTTACTATATCTGGAGCTACAGCTGAATCAGACAGGCAGGCTTAATAGTTGAAAAGAAATATCTTACCTATTCCCCACCTAAGGGAGGAAACAAAATGCTTTTAATTGGTTCCGGTTCAACTAATGAAAGAACAAGCGGAATTAGATTTTAGGTAAGGACAGAAGCCACCAAAATACACTTACACTGTCGGACCTAACAAATGATGAAGAGGTTCAGATTGGCCAGGTGAAAAGCAATACAACAAACCTTCTCAGGCCCACATTCTGTGCAGGAGAGCCAGGGCAGCTTGGTATTCTCTGACTCTCTATTTCAGGTCCTGTGTCTGCCCTGTCTATCTTTTTTCTAATTAGACCTGATATTGTTAGTATATATTTTTCAGTTTTGTTATTTACTTGGTCAAATGTTAAGTGCCTAATCCATGCCAATTCCAGTAGGTGGCATAAATGTATGTAGTCATGAGAGACGGTATGGTCTAATACGGTAGTATTTAATTTGGGGATTAAGGGATCTGTAAACTTGGATGGGAAAAATAAATACATCTTTAAATACATTTTCACTAGCTTCTAAATGAAAGTGAGCATTTCCTTCAATTATAAATGATGTAATGGCCACAGTACCTGTGATTTGCCATCAACAGAAATCAGACATTTTTATAACATCTGGACATTTCCAAATATTCACACTCAGCACTACTTTGAAGCAACAGTAACTAATACAACCAACACTAGAACTTTTTATTTAATGTGCTACTACGTAAACACATACTACAAGTTTGGGGTATTTTTTATTATTTTGAAAAATGTCTCTATTATTGGTTTCCTTTGTAGTACTATGTAGTTTTAAAATATATATAAACACTACTCTGAGAGGCCGGGTACGATGGTTCATGTCTATAATCCCAGCAACTTGGGAGGCTGAGGCAGAAGGACAGCAAATTTAAGACCTTGGCAACTAAGTAAAGACTTGGTCTCGATACAGAAATGTTTGGAAAGGGCTGAGGATATAACTCAGTTGTAGAGTGGCCCTAGGTCCACTCCCCAGTACTGGGGGGAAAAATACACTACCAAGAATGAGCCCATCAAACTTCCCCAGAATGTGAAAGCAGACCTCCCACATGGAAGGAGGTCTTGACTCAGCCGAACACACAGGCTTGGAGTCTAAACACAAACTTACACCCTGGCATTGTCACCTGGGGTCTAGAGAAAGTCGCTTAGCCTGTCAGAGCCTCAGTCTCTTCATCTGTAAGACTTCTGAGAGTTTGGGGGGTATGAAAATGCATGCAGGAACGTGAATCAAATGATACTGAATCACAGTAGAGACACTGGAGTTAACAGCATAGATGCAGCCAATGTGACTCTTTAAAAGAGAATGTGACCCCCCCAAAAAAATTTTTTTAATATTTTTTTTTTAGTCATTGATGGACCTTTATTCAATTTATTTATTTGTATGTGGTGCTGAGAATAAAACCCAGGGCCTCACAAGTGCCAGGCAAGCGCTCTACCACTGAGCCACAACCCCAGCCCAAAGTTCAGGCAAAGGTAGAGAGATATTTAGAAGTTTTATAATCCCAGCCCCATAAAAAGGGAACCCTTGCTCTCAGGTAATCTAAAAAGGATAATCCAAAGAGAAGCAAGATATGAGACAAAGTCAGGAGCTTCAGCTGATTATTTCACACAATTATATAGATTTTTGTCACTCAAGAAATGCTAACTGACCTCTGCTGAATAAACAAAAAGAGATTAATAACAGTTACATTGAAAAAGCAAGTGGCATACTCTCAAACAAAAATCAACTTTGTTATATTATCTTTACCACAGGGGATAATATAACATCCCTGCATAAACTGTGTGTGTGTTTTGTTCTGTTTAAGTATATTTTACAAGTTTCAACAATCACAGATTGATTGGGGGGTGGCTCAGCAGTAGAGTGCTCACCTCCCACATGTGAGGTACTGGGTTCAATCCTCAGCACCACATAAAAGTAAATAAACAAAATAAAGATACTGCAACCATATATAACTAAAAAATATTTTTTAAAAAAGAAAGAAATTACAGGTTGGGAAAAAACCCAGTTTATTTGTGATTGTGAATTTGAACTAACAAAAAGTAAATGAATTTGCTATTTTATGAAAATACTATTTCTACGAAGGCTCCCCAAATTATGAATATATTATGTATATTTATCTTAATCCTCAGAGATTACAAGTTTTTAAAAGGAAGAAAAGAGAGAGACAGATGATTCCAAAAGTCAAACATGGTAGCTTTAATTTTGAATGTAATAAGAGACTCCCACTCAGAATCTTTTAGTGAACTAACTTCTTGAGATAACAGCCATGAGCTATGGGAATAAATTTGCAAGTGGGGAGGAAGAAAGTAATTTGTACCAGCCAATACTGACACTGGGCTGGTAAATTTCAAATGACTACAAAGCAATGATCATTTTAATCCATCAATGAGACTAATTATAGAACAAAGTATATGCAAACTGAGTAGGGGAAATGGCAAATTGAGACATAATCAGAGTTCCATAGAAATGATCAGGGCATGCTTCCTGGAAGAGACAGGATATCACAGATCTTAAACATGAATTTGTCCTGATGGGAAATGAGAAGGGGATACTGGGGAATCAAGGATACACAAAGAGGCAGAAGGCAAGCTGGAATCATAGGAATGGTTTAGAAAGTGGTGAAAGACCTCCTTTCCAAATTCAATCATCAAGATAACCAGTCACAGATTACTGGATTCACTATCAAAGGGTAAATGTAGGAAACTGTTCCCCCTAAATCATTTACATCCTCTTGTACACAAAAATAATAGAGTATTTGTAAAAGAGCAGTAACATAGAAACATGCAAATTCTCCCCCAAGAAGGCCTCAAAATATATAAATTCACAACTGAGAAAGCATTTCAGAGCATCTGAAAGCAAAGAACCAGAATTCTGCAAGTTCCTGCCAAGCAAATGGTATTTTTAAAAAATAAGCATATATCGGCCCAAAAGTCACCATAAAAAATGTGTTGGTTTAAAGCTTTGGACACTTCCTATTTTAGGAATAGTTTTTCAATTCAGTAGCTTTCTATTTTGAGATCATTTCAGACTTACAGAAAAGTTACAAAAGTACTTAAAAAAATCCACATGTACCCTCCAATGAGATTTCAAAATTAATTTTACCAAATATCTTTGATCATCTTTTATGTGTAAAAATACACATAAATATACACACTAATATATTCTTCTGTAACATTTGATAAGAAGTTGTAGAGATGATGCCTTTTACCCTAAATATTCCAGGATGATTTTCAAAACAGAAGGACAATCTGTAACATAACTACAATACCATGATCAAAATTACACAACTGTTATGGCTTGAAGGAGAAGGAGGACTCTATTAGAAACTGGACTAGAGGCCATTTATATTATATTCTGGCAAAGAAGTTATCTACATTTTGCCTATGTCCCAAGACTTTCTGTGACGCTGAATTTAAAGGCAACAGACTAATTAATCAGGCAGAGGAAATTTCAAAGCAGTACAGCATTCATAGAATGGCATGGATATTGCTGGCAGCTTCTACCAAGTTTACAGTAATAATCAGGAATAGAAAGCAGAACAAAAATATTTGAAAAACTTTGGCCTGAAAAGTGCAAGTAAAACTGGGGCTAAGGAAGGTGTGGTTGTTAAAGAGATCATAGCCACTAAAGAGAATATAAGCACTTTGTCCCCCACCCCCCAAAAAATAAGATGGCTTGAAGGCATTTTAGGAATTAAGACCATACCCATCTCAGGCTCAAAGGTGTTAAAAGTAAAAATTTATTTGAGAAGAGACCAATAGGGCACCCTGTTTGCATAGCCACTGTACCCAGCCACCCAGGCACTTGGAGGTTGCTACAGCCATGGTCCCAGGAGGTGGTGGCAGACTTTGGCATCAACCATGTGGTATGGTTCTGCAGGAATGCAGGATGCTGGAGTTGGGGGGTCAAGAGATTTCAGAGATCAGGCAAAGTGTAGCAGAACTAGAATTCCTATAGTCAGCCCCCGAGAAAGCATAAAGAAGTGAGAAGGGAGCCAAAGCTACAGTGGAGACCCCCAAGACAAGAACTGAGCAGAGGCAAGCCAAGAGAGAGGTCATATGGGCTGCCATGGACAAGGTCATAGGGGTGGAGTGACACAAGGTCCTCTGTAAAGAATATCATGATGCCATGTGACCCCAATCCTGGACATGGAGCTATAGAATTTGTTTTCACAGATGGATTTTGGTCTTCCTTTGGTCCCATCCTTTTTTTCCATGCCCCTATTTCTTCCTTTTGGAAAGAAAATGTTTACTCTGTGCCATTGTATGTTGAACACATGTAACTTGCTTTTGATCTTGGATCCCATCCAAGACTTTGCCTAAGGTCTCAGATGAGTCAACCATGGACTGGACCTCTTAAGCCAAGAGCCAAAATAAACTTTTCCTCCTCTAAGTTGTGCTTGTCAGGTCTTTTGGTTACAGTGATGCAAATCTGACTAAGAAATCAATAGTCATACAACTCCAATCTACAGAATTTATTGTATTTCACAAGGTAATTGTGTGTATATGTGTGTGTGTGTGTGTGTGTGTTTAATTATAGCACTATAGTTATACATAATTGTTGGGTTCCTTTTGACAAAATCATACATGCAAGGAATTTGATTTTCAATCCCCACTTCCCACCTTTCCCTCCTCTCCTCCCTCTCCCATTCTCCTTCCTCTACTTTACTGATCTTACTTTTGCTCCTTTATTTAAATGTATGTCTTTTAAAAGGGAAAAAAAATCTGATTCAGATCAAACCCAGTATCATACACATTATCATATTTCTTTACACACTATTGATTTTAACTTTTTCTCCTAGTGCTGGGGATCAAACCTAGGGCCTCATGCATGCTAGGCCAGAGTTCTAGCACTGAACTAAATTTATTGAATGAAAACTTAAATTTAATGAACCCAGGGTAAACAATACACAACAATTTTGTCCCACTTACATTTTGAATTCTTTTTACATGCTCTATTGTTTTTAACATAGTAGAATTTGGAAAGCCTAACTCATAGAAGCATATGAAGCAGAGTAAATGCTTTTACACCCATAACAAGGTCCACGAGTCTCTTCAGTAGTCTTGTTACTTGTGTTTATTCTCATTTCTCATTTAACCCACCAATACCTTGAAGCCAAAAAGTGTCACTCATCTTTAGATCCCTCAAAACTTACACATAAATATAAATGTTTGAAAAGCAAATACATTTGATGTTTGAAAGGTATTTCAACAGGACAGACAGAAGAGAAGTATTCTTTTCAGGTTAAACTCTTCATTAAGATTCTCCATGGAGAGAAAAGGGAACTAAGTGTACATTAAAAAAAAAAAAAAGTGTCTAAGAGGGTCTAAACACAAAACATTATCTTTAACAGTGGTTCTAACCATTTAGGCTTATTGCCTTCAAGGTGTTGTGGCTAAATAAGAAATAGGAATAAACATAACTATTTTTCACAGAGACCAGGCAAAGTGTAGTAGGGTTAGAATTCCTATGAGACAACTGCATAGCCTTGTGAGTCTCATTATGGTGAAAAAGCATAAAAAGACTCTACATTCCACCCCTCTACTACTAATCTTGGACAGGGACTCCTTGATCAAGTTCCTTTTTATAGCTAGTGGGGCTACTGCCACAGTCAATTGATTCTAAGCCACACATGTATTCACATTTTAAAGTCTCTGATAATGATGGTACCTTTCTGTCACTGAAGGCCAAGTGGCAGTCGTAACATACATCATGACACTGTGAAGGATCAAAAAAGTAAAAACATCAAAATATGCAGGATGAGTGCCAGCTGTTTGGGAGAAAACTCCAGAGTGGACAGAAGAGTACTATTTTTAAGAAATGTTATATCACTAGCACTCGAGTGTCACAGAGGGTGATGGAGTGCCATAAACACTGACAAGGACAACTCAGTCAGGAAATGATTCAGAAGACTTAGATTCCAAATGTAAGTTTCAAGAATATTGGTACTGGGCTGGGGATTTGGCTCAGGGATAGGGCACTTGTCTAACATATGCAAGGCCCTGGGTTCCATACAGCACCACAAAAAAAAAGAAAAAGGAATATTGTTACCAATTCATTATCCCTAAATTTTCCTTTTTATTTATGTTCTTCCAGTAAGTATAAAATGAACACTCCAATAGATAAGAAAGCAGTTTATCATAGCTTAACTGTCAACACTATTTCTTAGTGGAACATAAAATAATGATGTATATCATGGCTGGCATCTCAGATGCAATAAAACAGTTTTCCCAGCAAAGGAGAAGGCTGACCAACGTTCTTGGAGAGTTTTTTCCAAAACAGACGCCAGCCAAGCCAGCATTTCACCTGCCACCTTTAAATAACTGCTCCAGACACTGATGAGGTGCTTGCAAGCCAGCAGGACACTGCACCTCTCCAGCCACCACTCCCGAAAGCTGCATTTTGGAAGCAGTGTCTCCATCTCCAGAGTAATGTGCTCCTGGCTCGCAGAGGGTCGGGGAGCAGCGCAGAGAGCCAGCACGACACACACGTCCTACAAACCAAAGCACAGCTGGGAGATTAAATTTAGACCTACCAACCTTGACAGTCCCCTTTTAATTACTGTTTTTTCCCTAATTCTCTAGAGTTTTTTAAAATCTGGAAGCTGCCAAAAACATTTTTCAGTTGGCCAAGTTATACTGAGCATCAAATCCAAATAATACATCATTTTAAAGTAATAGATCTTTTTAAATATATATATTTGTATACCCTGATAATCTTTATGTATTTTTGTCTAATCTTTTTAAATTTATTTATTAGATCTCTGTGTGTGTGTGTATGTATGTGTGTTTGTGTATACAAAACATGCAAATGAATATTTAAAGATAAAGTTATATTTCAGATAGGGGAAAAGTTCAAAAAAGGGGATTCTCACTTAATAAATGTTCACAGACATACACAAATAAGCCCATAACTATATATGCTATGACTTGGGTAATAAATATACACAGCTGAAAACTCAATTATTCATTCAAAAAATGTTTTACCTTGGTAGCAGTGTTAGGATACAAAGATGAATGAAAATGGTTCCTATTTTTAAAACTTATAAAGGAATTAAAGCTAAGAAGTCCATTCTACCATTTGACAGATACAAACACAAAGGCCCAGAGAGATAAAGAAACCTATCCAAGTCAAATGGATAGTTGGTCATAAGACAGGATAGAAGCATTTTCAATCAGCAATCCTGTAATACACTAACTTAGCCTCTACTGTACAGTCTTTCAGGTATTATAAGGAAACCTATGGTGATTCAAGACTGGCTGGTCCCCAAGCACCATGCTCCTTCCACCCAACCACAGTGCAAGGTTGACATTTACTGCAAAGGTGTTTCTAAGTAACCTCTACGGCCACACAGAGGAGATGCAGAGGCCTATCTGAGACAACTGGGAGAACCTCTCACCAAATCCTGCAGCCTGTGACTATCTGTGACCAAATAAGCCTTCCCATTCCTACTTAGAGAGACTTACCCACTCAGCCCCAAGCCAAAGCACTGAGCAGTACTCTGCTACTCATAGAAAAAGTCAAGAAAAAAATCAAATATAATGTCTTTGCTATTACATTCTCTCAAGAAACCCTAGTAACAATCAGATTCATGGTGAGAAACCATCCACAGCCATTATTTGTGTTAAATCAGGGTTAAATAGATCCTATCAGCCATCCCAAAACATTAATCTTAAGCATCCTACTTTTCAAGATAGTTGCCAATCATATGAAAAAGAAAATGCACATTCAATAATGATAAATGTTCTAAAGGATTACTCTGGTGATAGAGTGTCAGGAAATAACTGTTTTATTTAAGTTATTTGATGAGGAATTCATTCACGATTTCTTGTGGATAGATTATATGATGAATAACTTTTGGCTATGATCTTTGTTCATTCTTCAAGAGGCCTAAATTTGCATGAATGAGCAAACCAGAGTAGGTGTTCCCTGCTGTTTCAGCAAAACAGAAATCACCAGTCCCTATAATCTGGAAGAAAACAAAAACCACATTAAACACTTTACTAAGGGTGCATGCTTTATTAATCTATATGGCTTCAAAAATACTTTAATATAAGACACTGTAAAAATAAAGTGTCAGTTAATGAAAAATATGAAATCAACCACATAAAGAACAAACTATATCCACCTCTCTTATTGTGAAGGTGACAGAAAATACCACTATTCCTTCTACTTCTGCCAAGGCGATGTCTTTTTTATTAAGACAAAGCAATGTATTACTCTCTGAAGACAAACAACTTCAATGACATGAAATATAAAATTACATTGTTCAAATATACTCAACAATGCCACTCTGCTAATACTAAAACAACTCGATGAAGCATTCCTATGGTAGAGAGCCTGAAGCTACTACAAAGGCTCAGCAGCAGCTCTCTCACACATTCCTCACATCTCTGAATGGGTTAATGAATTTCCAAAGTCCATGCCATGAGCTCCAAGTCAAAGATTCAAAAATAATAATAAATATGGGCTTGAAATGTGAGTCGGTGATAGAGGGCTTGCCTAGCATGTATGAGGCTCTATATTCAATGTCTGGCACTCAAAAATTAATTAATTAGCCAGGGGTGGTGGTGCACACCTGTAATTCCAGTGGTTCTGGAGGCTGAGGCAGGAGGATCAGAAGTTCAAAGCCAGCCTTATAAATTCAATGAAGCCCTTAGCAACTTAGTGAGACCCTGTCTAAAACAAAAAATAAAATGGGCTGGGGATGTAACTCAATGGTTACCTAGGTTCAATCCTTGGTTTTAAAAAAATAATTAATTAGTTAGTTAAAAAATATAATATAATGTATTCCATATCCCTAAGTGTATATGGAAAATACAGGAACAGAAAAAAAATGAGGGTATTTTTTAAAATCTGACAAAATTTCAAGTCTTTCTAATAGCTTTATTTAGGTAAAATTTATATATCATAAAACCACTCATTTAAATAGTATAATGCAATGGATTTTAGTAGACTCAATGTTGTACAACCATCAGCAGTGACTCACTGAGCTTGCTACTACCACCAACCCACCCCCTCAATCCCCAGGCAGCCATTAATCTACTAGTTTGGGGATCAGACAATACACAGTCTTTTGTGACTGGCTGCTTTCATCAAACATAATGTTTCTGAAGTCAAAAGTACTTTGAAGAAGCTGGGAATGCTCGAAAGGGGGTCCTTCTATTCATTCTATCCTCAAGTATGTCTTGAGCACGTTCTACAGGTGAGGCAGATGCCATATGGGTCACAAGGGTTCAGGTATGCATTCTGTTCTCACAGAGCTTAGTGCACGGTAAAGGTGCAAACATAACTAAAAATAACTTATAAAATATAGAAAGTAGTGAATTCTCAGAGAAAAATACAATTCCATGTTAATATAGAAGAAGACAATATAAACAAGAACAAGGAAAGTTCTAATAAGGCAAACTTCAAGGTGATCTCCCTCTCCTCCTGCCCCTTCTCACATATACGTTAGTTAAAATTGGGTATAAAGATGTAGAGATGAAGGCATTTCCTACAGAAGCAAATCCACACTCCTTAGCTTTGCTATTTTATCTGCATTTACTCCTTATATCCTCATCTCCCACTAAGTATCTGCATTTCCAGAAATGCAGATACTAGTTATAATTCCCAGAAAGCACCAAGTCCTTCATGATTCTAACCACAGCACCCTCATTTCTTCTCCCAAGAAATGCCTTTCCCCTTTCCCATTATCCTCTACCACTAAACCCATCGTGCCTTATTGTTGACTCCATTCACCCTTCAATATTAAACTCCAACATCACCTCCTTTTTCATGAAGTCTAGCCTGCCCTTCCCAGGGACAGTGAGTCTCAATCAATCCTCCATGGTCATGTGTATTTCCATTATAACTCATACTGCTCTATTCATCTCTGAAATCCAGCTCTTACTACAATGTCAGGAACACAGCCAGGACTAGAAAAATGTTTACCGGAACAAGGAAACAGAACACCCAGTGAAAGGCAAAGAGGGGGCACAGAAAGTAGCTCACTTTTGTAAGGGTCAACCTGGAGCAGGTGAAAGGAAGCAGTGAAGCTGTGGCCCTGGCTGCTACGTTAAAGAAGAAAAAAAAGAAAGCGACATCTATTGATCTCCTGCTATATTTCAACACCTGCACGTTATCTCATTTAGTCTCTATGACAACCATGTGAAATTGGCATTAGTCTCTCCATTTTATCCTGGAGGAAAATGAGACAACTTGCCCAAGATCACACGACTATTAAGTGGAAGCAGCTCTTTGAACACTAAACACACACCACAAATACCCCTCCATTCAGAGGTGATTCGACTACAGCCTTTTCACTTGTTTTCAGAAAAACTAAGGTTCATTTCCTTTGTCTCCCTGTTTTTGAAACCACACAATCATATTACTACACTGCTGGCAAAGCAGAAGTGATGATTCTGGATGGGGCCTTTGCACCCGGGTCTGTCCAGCCTGGTACAAATCATGCCTACTGAACTATATCAGAAAGGATGCTATTGGCCTGAGCACCAGGTGGTCTCCATGATGACTCAACTAAAGGAATCTCACTTGAATCGAGAGAAGAGGTGGTTTCCAATCAAAATATAACACAGCCTTAAAAAGTATCAGGTCAAAGTCCCATAAAACATACTAAGCATAACAATGAACAATAAAGAAATCACTGTTTTTAAGTTTTTAAAACTCTGTCAGTTGTACCCAAATATGGGTTATGAAACAATGATTATGTCAGAGGTATAGTGTTTGATAGGGAAAAAGAATTAGAATAAGTAACTTTTTATTCGAATGTTTACCAGGCTTGATAAAAAATATTTTTAATTATGTGGATCATGTTTTTCTTAGATTTTTATTTAAAAAATTATAAAATATGTCAAAGGTCAAAGAATAATCATGAAAAAGGGATTATAACTTCTCAGAATCTTATAATACTCTAAAAAAGTTTCTGAGATAGAATATTAAAGCAACATTTCAGGAAAGCTTTAAAAAGATGTCACAAAAGCAGATTATGGGCTCAATCCCATGGGATTCCCAGAGAAATCAACATGTTATTTAGAAAAATTAAAGAAACACACTGTACCCAATGGGTCTGTGTTGTCCCACAAAATTAAACAAAAGCTGCTTAGCCAGTCTTATTTTTCCTGCTGGTGAAAGTGAAACATGAATGGAAAAAGAAACGAGGTGAGTGGCCTTATTATGGTTATAGTGCAAGGGTACAGGCAGTTAAAGCTGCGTTTCATTGGGAATAAGTTGAGGGCTGTTGGGAATATTTTATTAAAATAATTGTTTAAATAATTAAAAGGATAAGATTCAGAATCCATAACCTAGTTGGTTATGACAAAATCTTTTATTTCTTTTCTTCAATACTAGAAACTGAACCCAAAGGTGCTTAATCACTAAGCTACATCCCCAGCCCTTTTTATTTTGTATTTTGAGACCAGGTCTTGACAAGTTGTCAAGGCTGGCCTTGAACTTGAGAGCCTCCTGAGTCAGCCTCCTGAGTCCCTGGGATTACAGGTAGACAAAACAATTTTGAGGTAGTGTTAACCTTACACTCTGCTTTAATGCTTTTGATTTAAATCAAGACTATCCTGATTATAGTAATTGATTTTCTTGTCATTCCTCACATTTATCCTGAAAAAATGGTAGATGGCAATCAATATTTTATCTTATTTTTTAAGGTCATCAGATGATCATTATGTCAACAGCAAGACTAATTACACCTTGATGAATTTATTTAGTGAACTTACCAAATAAAATATAGAGCAAAGCCAATGTGATAGCACAAAACAGACGTGATGAGGTCTAAGAGAAGCAAGGGTAAAAGCCCACAAGAGCAGTACCAAATTCTTGGCCATTTTTCTTTTTCTTTGTTAGTTAGGACTCAGATGTTGATGTGTGTTTGCACACACAGGGAAGCCAACTTTCCTGTCCCCCCACACTGGCCTGGGGAGACAAAAGAAACCAAGCCAAACCTCAATTCTTCTGACCTTCAGGACACCAGGACCCCAGGCTTCAAACAGACAGCGCTGTGCTTTGTCAGTGATGGCCTCAACCCTAGCAGACCCCAGGAAGCCCTGCTATAAGAGGCACTTTCTTATGAACCTGCTGAAGACCCACATCCACGACTAACAGAACCAATTCAAGAGAAAGACCCCTTTTCCTCCTTGTCTCTAGGTACAACAGACATGTATTTACACATCTCAGGTTTCACTCTGATATGCTTTAGCTCACTCACTCCACAAACATTAATTGAGCAACCAAAATTACAACACAGTCCCTGTGGCTAAGGGTACAGAAGAGGAGCAGCCACATTCAAAGCCTCATAAGCAAGCAGGGAAAACAGGTAAAAGTGTAACTATAACACAATGAAGTAAACATGAGAACAAGCATCAGGCCAGTAGAATTAGTGCTACAAGAAAAGGATATTCCCCAAACAGGCATCCATCTGGGAAGTCCACACTGGAAAAATGAGGAAATGGCTCCTAAAGAAAGGCAAACTTCCCCAACCCTCTGAGACTCTCTTCTATCCCACTTTGCCTTATCATCTGGCCCCAGCTGGCCAATGTTTACCTGTAACAAACACAGTCCAATAACTGCTCTTCACCTGCACACAAAGAGGTCAACACCAACACAAGAGCAAGTGCAGAAATCAGGGCCATAAAAAGAGGTCCTGAGAGAAAAAACATGTGGGAAAACAGAAGTTGTGGTGTCTGAGGGAGAATGGCAAGGGAACAGGCATTTCTGGAACTGTGGTAAGTACTCTGACAACTGCTCTGATAGACAAAGGTCAAACAGGCGGCCGTGGGGCCACACGAGAGGGGCATGGAGCCCAGACTGAGCATCAGGAAACACTTCCTGGGGTGCTTTCTAACTCATACAAAAGTAGGGGGTGAAATGGGAGTGGGGCTGAGCTAGACATTTAGAGGAACAGTGTTAAGACAAACTAGAGCAACAATCAAAAACCCAACAAAAACAAGTTCAAGGACACTCAAGAACTTCATTATGACTAGATAAAGTTCAATGTGAGAGAGGAGGGCCTGGGAGATGAGGAAGAGACAGATTGTGCAGGACCTTGTTGACTTATAAAAGAGATTTAGGCTTCCTCCAAAGAGAAGCGAGGAAGCCTCCCAAGTTTTCAAGAGGAACACCATAATTGGTTTCTGCTTTGGAAAGATTACTGGAAATACAGTTAAAATAGATGGGGGAATAAAGTCTGGAGGCGGGATCAAGGCAATGACATCAGCATGGGAGAAACTGTAAAACTTGCAATCAGAAAATGGAAAATGCAGAGCAAGGATCCACCACTATTCATCAAATACAGAGCAGGGTCTGTGGGTGTCCCCTACAGGACTATAGCAATGATGGGGGACTATAGCAAAATAATAAAAGGAGGAGGAGAAAGAAGAGGAGAGAGAGGAGGAGCAAAGGAGTGTGAAGTGAGAAGCTGAGCAGCACTACTCACATACCTGACAAAGGGAACAAGTCCTGCCACCAAAACGGGTGCACAGGACTGGTCTGAAGCAGCTGTGTATCTCCCACCTACAATCTGTGAGATGTTCCAACAATCTTCTATCGTTAATAGTAATGAGAGTTACCACTACTACCTCGTAACTTCAAGTAATTTCAAGTTCCGATCATTTGATGCTGGCTACTTGAATACATATTTCAATTAGCCACTCATTCAGGGGAACCAGGGCACATAAGCACCAGAATACAGTCCTGCGCCTGTCACTGTAACGCCAAGAAAAAGTTTAAAGATCCTCACTGTAATGATCCAAATGGGTTCCCAAGGCTTTTCAAGGAAGCTCAAGTATCTTGACAGCTGTCAACAAAGTGTCAAGTAGCCCTGGGGGCAGAACAGGTTTAAAAGGGGACTTAAAAGTGCTTATTGTTCTCTGGTAACATGGTTGGCCTAATACAGTGCACTGTGGGAATAAATGAACAAACCAGAGAGATAGGAAAGGATGAAGGGAAAAAATAAAATGCTGTGTCAGGCCTTACTTTTTAAAATGTTTTTTTACAAGGAAAAACATCATCATCAACAACAATAGCCTACTATTTGGCTGACAGCTGGAAAGTCAATGGATTGATTTTGAATACCTCCACTTGCAATAGAAAAATGTACATCTGAAACTCCCTTGGGCAATTTATTTTAAGAGATCTGGGCCATCCAGATGATGCCCTCAAAGCCTGTCAAATTCCAAGAAAAGCAATAGTATTGTTAAGTAAGTGTTTATTTTACAACTGGCACATAAAATTTAAATCAAAACCGGTATTTTTATGTATTGTTTGTGCCATGCTTTATATTCCATTAGAGCAGCCTATATAACCAATGTCATATATTTTATTTTCTAAGTCCTGACACCTAATTACAAAACTCCTACTTTAAAGTTGTTCTATCATTGATGATATCCATGATTTTCTTGGTTGTTATGACCAAGAGCAACATTTGTTCTCTGAGAAAATGCAATCCACTATGTTACAACTCACTTTAAAATGTCCAAAATCTACTGCAGCAAAATGGGGAGTTTCTTTAAAACAGCTTCTCTTTTTCCCTGCGGTCACCGAAGGTACCAGGGAGTAATGCCTGGTTTAGCTTCCAGGCCAGCATACGCTGGCATTGCTGAGGTTCTAATGTCCTTATGCAATACACCTTCCTAGATGCTGCTGCTGTTTAGGAAGTCAGGCACAAGCAGGCACTTGAGTTCATAGGACCTGGAAGCACTATGTGAAGTAAATTAGTGGTCACTGAGCAGCAGCCACTGAAGACTCACCAAATAGCAGCTGAGGCCAGTGTTAATCTCCTCACTAGATCAATGGGCAAAAGCTCCTAATTGCAGGAAACTAGAGGAAAGTGTGACTCAGGCAAAGAGTGATGAATCAAGTGGCACGTAAATGAGTACTCTAGACCAGAGGAAAAGGATTGAGAGTCAAGGACTGCCACCACCCAGCCACACAGCCTCAGTCACCAAGTGCCCCCAAGTCGTCCTCTGAGTTTGCTATCATGACCTAATTTCCCTGGCTCTAGTTTTTAGCTCATCCTTTACATTATCCTTCCAAGAACCTGCTCTTACATCTCACTTCCCCTGCTCATGTTATATCCTTCATTTTTTTTTCTTTTCTCTTTTTGCTGTGGGGCTAGTTAAGGGCAAATAAAAATGCTAATAAGGCTACTTACTTTGTTACTGAAAATGAAATTTTCTTTATTTAGTTCTATAGTGGAAAATACATATTCTTACCTTTCAGATTTCTTTATTAAATATAAAAATATCAGCAAGAAAATCAGCACTGCATTTTTAACCATAAAAATGTTACTAAGGAGGGCTGGGGATATAGCTCAGTTGGTAGAATGCTTGCCTCACATGCACAAGTCCCTGCGTTCAATCCCCAGCACCACCAAAAAAAAAAAAAAAAAGTTACTAATATCTGAGAATACATGAAGGAGCAACTAATGCAAATTTCTAAACTTACATCCTAAAATTAGATGGACCTGCTCAGTAGCTGTCTAGGCCCTATAGAATAAAATTCAATACCTTATCTTCTCCAACCTACTCACCAGTTAGACCCCAGGAAACCTTTATCCGAATTATTCTGGTCTGTATACTGACTCTACCAGGGCCACCTTCCACACCAACACCCCTCCCATACCATCAAGGTTGGCTCAAATCCACTTCCTGATGGCAAGGCTGCCTGCCTGCTCAAGCTCCTGATCCTTTTTCACTGAATCCCTAATGCACCTTCCAGACCTCTTTATATATTCTATCTCACTTACATATCCATTCACCAACTCAAAAACATTAACAGAACAGGTGAAGGGTACTTAACTGGCACTCAGGCACTCCACTTTAATGGGAAATATGCTTTGACCAAACTAAAAGTTCCTTAAAGTCAAAGATCACCACCATTTGAATACTTCTTGATGGATGGAACTAACAATGTGAGTTCTTTAACCATCCATTAAATATGGACTGTTTATGGAATCTCTTTTAAGAACAGAATATAGGGCTGGGGTTGTAGCTCAGCCATAGAGCACTTGCCTAGCACATGTGAGGACTAGATTTGATCCTCAGCACCACATACCAAAAAAAAAAACAGAATATACAGCTGGAAGTGGGTGGCACATGGCTGTAATCCCAGGGGCCCTGGAAGCTGAGGCAGGAAGACTGCAAGTTCAAAGCCAGCCTCAGCAACTTAGCAAGACCCTGTCTCAAAATAAAAAATAAAAAAGGGATGGGGATGTGGCTCAATGGTAAAGTGCCCCTGGGTTCAATCCCAGTACCAAAAAAAAAAGAACAGAATATACTGATTTAATACCTTGGAACTCTTAAGCAAATTATCCATTAATGGACATAGCTAAGATACCTGTACATTTGTATAACAGTACCGAGTTGAGATGGTGGTATCCATGAAATTTCATATATTAAAAATTGAAAATCAAGACATTGCAATCCCCTTCAGATCTTATAACTCAAGTCAAAGAAACAAGTACAACTTGTTTACTTTGAACTCTCCCTAGGGTGCTATATCTAAAAGAGCCTTAAAGAGCTGTTTAAAAATAACTAGGAAGGCCAGATTCCGGAAGAAAAATACATAGAATATATAGATGAATTTGTTTCCCTAAATTGGCTGTTTAGTTTGGGCTGTGCTATTTCCTGCTCGAATTGGTTTCCTGCAACTTGTTAAGGCTGCCAAATACTTAGTGATCTCAGTGATATACTTAACACAAATTGGCAAATCTTTCTTATTTTTCACAATGACAAGAAATTTACAGAGAAACTTGTACAGTGAGGATAATAATAAAAGTAAGTTCATCTGTCTTTTCTTCCAGATTTATCATTTTCATCTGGTTGCTAGTGGCTTAGGAAGACAACAAATAGCTCCCTAATATCGCTTCCTGTTTGTTTTTTTCATATTGATTTGGAGACAGTTTCTTCAGCAGTAGGCAGGGTCAAACATGAGCAATCTGACCTCACCACGAGCCAGAAAAACTAAAAGATCAGGATGGAAAAGAAAAAAATCAATACTCACATCGATTTTTAAAATCAAAAAATTCAAGACGTTCATGAAAAGGTGAGTTTATAACTATGTGCAATGGCATCTCCTTATGTCAGCCTAAGGAAAAAACTACCTGGTATAAAAGCAAACCAATATGGTTGAATTTGAGGCAGTGAGGATACAGTTAAGTTCTTTAGAGCACATTCATTTATTAAAGTGGCATTACAATCTGCTGTGTGTCACACAGTATATTATTTTGCCCAAACAGCTTTACATGCAAATACTTATTGCAACGAGTCATTGATCTGATTCAAGGTTTGGCAAAAATGAGTTTCAGTAAAGTCTTCAGAGGAACTCACTTACTTGGAGTATAAATTATATTCTCAAAACTATGTATACCATAAAACTTACTTCCTATATTCAGAAATCCTAGGGCTCTCAGTCCATCAAATACACTGCCCTATATTCACACATCTGAATAGCCTAAGGCTGGTTGAATAAGAGTCCTGTGAGAAAGAAAGTATTTTAATAAATATTAAAAATTCAACTCACATTTAATATATAATTTACTTGACATTGAAAAATGTAGAAAAGGCTGGTGACATTTTTATCAATACATTTTTGTAGACTCGAAAAATTATTTCATAACACATCTAAATTATAAATCATATGAAGTCTATTATTGAGTACTAACTTAAACCCCTAAATGAGACAAACTCAGAAAAGTCTTTCTATTTTTATCAACATATTTTTAAATTCTAAAGAGAATAAAACTTTGTTAATTTACACAATTGTAATCTAATTGCATTCTTAACCTAAAGGCAAAACAGCATGCCAATCTGAGTTCCTTTCTTGGCTTAGCTGGAATGGGGTAGAGAAATCACATAACATACTCAAAAAATCTGTCCTATTAGCCTTACCAAGCCCTTCTCATATCATGGTGTAGACAGGAAAGAAGTCTTTGCATGCATGGTACATGGGGAGCACAAGTGGTCCATCTACTCCAAGGCTAAGAAGCCAGAGCCTATATCCAGCAAAATTAAGCCTCAGATTTGAAGAGGAAATAAAAACCTTTCATGATAAACAAAAGAATTTGCAACAAGAAAGCCTGCACTTCAGAAATTTCTCAACAAGATACTCCATGAAGATGAAAAATGGGAAAAAAAAAAAAAAGTGAAAACCAGTGAAGGGAGGAACTACACTAAAAGAACACTTGTTTATAGCAGCACAATTCACAATAGCTAAACTGTGGAACCAACCTAGATGCCCTTCAGTGGATGAATGGATAAAGAAACTGTGGTAGATATACACGATGGAATATTACTCAGCAATAAAAGAGAATAAAATCATGGCATTTGCAGGTAAATGGATGGAGTTAGAGAAGATAATGCTAAATGAAGTTAGCCAATCCAAAAAAACCAAATGCTGAATGTTTTCTCTGATATAAGGAGGCTGATTCATAGTGGGGTTGGGAGGGGGAGCATGGGAGGATTAGATGAACTCTGGATAGGGAAAAGGGATGGGAGGGGAAGGGTGGGAGATGGGGGTAGAAAAGATGGTGGAATGAGATGGACATCATTACCCTAAGTACATGTATGAAGACATGAATGGTGTGGATATAATTTGTATACAACCAGAGACATGAAAAATTGTGCTCTATATGTGTAATATGAATTGTAATGCATTCTATTGTCATATATAACAAATTGGAATAAAACATAAAATTTTTTAAAAAAGAATAGTCAATCAAAGGAGAAACTAATTCAGATTAAAAACTAGAAATAAACCAAAAGGACCCGGAACACAAATCATATCTCAATAATAACCTAGAGAAATCACATACATACTCAAAGAACCTGTCCTATTAGCCCTGTCAAGCCCTTCTCATATCATGGTGTAGACAGGAAAGAAGTCTTTGCATGGTGCACAAGTGATCCAACTACTCCAAGGCTAAGGAGGCATCACCTGCAGCAGCACACTCATAACACACAGGATGGAAAGCTATGCCAAAGACAGATGTCAAGGGAGTACACCTTAGGGGAATGCTCCTAGAAGTTTCCATAATTGATGGTCCTCAGATGTGGAAGGGGCGGGAATAAGATTCACAAACACAGAAACACACAGAGCTATCTACCCTCCACAACCTCTATCACCACATCACTGAAACCATCTGATAAAACTCACAATGCCAAGCACTGGAGTATTCTAGTCTAGAGCGGTGCGGCAGAGCTTCCTGCAATGACAGTAGTGTTCTCTATCTGCGCCGTCCAACATGGTAGTCTTGTCTCTAGCCACACGCAGCTACGGAGCATGAAATGTATGCAGTGCAACAGAGAAACTAATAGTTCTATTTTAGTTCATTTTAATTATCTTTATGTAACAGTTGCATGTGACTAGTAGCTACCAGTTAGAAAGTATAGTTCTAATCTGACCACCAAAACACAAGGTGACATTCTAAAAACTTTCAGTGCCCACCTGGTCACAACTGGGCATGGACCAAAGAGCTCATTTATGATGTCAAACCAGAAATGGAAAGGGATGGATCCCTAGCCAAAGCTAGAGGTTATCATGCCAGAGAGTGTCCTGCTCTGAAGCCACACACACATGAGCATTCACAGAAGTCTGCAAACCACGTCTACTCTCTCAAAGTACCCTAAGAAACTAACCCAACAAGGAAAGCATTTTCTCTCATTTGCCTCTCTACTGAATGATAGTCAATATGGAAAATAAGCTATAAAAACCAACAAGCACTATAGACAGTTCTTTCCTGAGCTCAAGCTGAACATCATTACCTTCTGACTAGTTTCTGTCACACCCTTTCTACAAATGAAGCAAGGTGGTATTCAGATTATAATAAAAAGTGGTTGATTACATTTGCTCTAGTCACATGGATATGAGCCCAACTCTCAACTCTATTACTCACCAGCTGTATGATTCTAGGAAAAATAATCACTTTGAATCTCAGTTGCCTGCTACATGAAATGGGTTAATAACAGCTCCCCTCTCAAAGGATTGTAAGGATAAAATAAGAGCTATAAAAGGATTTAGCAGAACATCTACCACATTACAATTTTAAGTGTTGTTTATCACTATTTCATTATCATCACCACCATCCTAGCTTATTAATACAGAGAATAGGGGGAAAAAACCTACCTAGAACAAATTATTTTAGAACAAATTCCAATTTTAAAAATATTCATATCAAAAATTATTCTTAAACCAAAACACTTAACATATGTAATCTCATTATCATCTAGGCTTCTTCCATACTAAGTTTTTCACTTTGCTTCTAGTCTTATTATAAATTTAGTTATATCTGCCCAAATTCTCTAAACCCTGAAAGGACAGGGTTTTTTTATATTTTGTCCTCTCAAATTAGCTCAAAAACCTAATTATTTGCAAAGTAAACATTTAATAAATGTCACTGAAATTAAATTTATAGAATTGTATTCCAGAATGATCAAAAGTAGTTACTTTTTGTTTGTGGTACCAGGGATTGAACCCAGAGGGGTTAAACCACTGAGCTACATTCCCAGCCCATTTTTTATTTTTTATTTTGAGTCAGGGTCTCATAAGGTTGCTTGGGGCATCGCTAAGTTTCTGAGGCTGGCTTTGAACTTGCACTCCTCCTGTCATAGCCTTGCACCACCACACCTGGCAGAAGTCGTTACCTTTAAAATGAATAATGGTATTTGTCCTAAATTAATTCAACAAACAGTAATGAGCACTTACTAAGAAGCAGGAACTATCCCAGGAGCTGGGAATTCAGTTGGGGACAGATAAGGACAAAGGCCCAACAGCTTATCTTCTGAAGAGAACAGTGAGAGCAGGTAAGTAAAGGAAGGGTGGTAGGTGATGATGAATGACAAGATGATGCTGGACAGGCAGATGGGCCATCATGATGTTCCTCGGGAGTCAAGAGAAGCAGTTCTGACTGCAATCTTTGTACCCCTGGGACGTGACATGAACTGACTTACTGTTTTGTTGTGTGTTTTTTTTTTTTTTGGTTTTTTAGTTGTAGATAGACACAACACCTTTATTTCATTTATTTAAATTTATGTGTTGCTGAGGATCAAACCCAGTGCCCCACACGTGCCAGGTGATCTCTACCATTGAGCCACAATCTTACTTTTTTTATAAAATTGCATGGGGGCCAGATAAGAGGCTTCTGTAGTAAGTTTGGTAAGAGTGATGGTTTATCTGGATTATAGCTGTAGCAGTAGACATGGACCCAGAAGGATAATTCAAACATATTTCAGAGCTGAACAAGACAAGACTAGCTACCAAACTGATGTAGAAGTAAGGAGAAAAGGAAACGAGAATGAAATCTCCAGTTTGGGGTTTGACTACCTGTGGGGAAAGATGGAGAAGAGAAGCAAGTCTTTAAGAATAAAAGGGAGGCTGGGTAAAATAAAGACATTCTGTCCATCTGCAACTACAAAAAAAAAAGTTCAAAAAAAAAAAAAATTCCCATGGGAGGCTGGGGTTGTGGCTCAGTGGTAGAGCACTTGCCTTGCACACATGAGGCATGGGTTTGATCCTCAGCACCACATAAAAATAAATAAACAAAACAAAGGTATTGTGTCCATCTACAACTAAAAAAAAAAAAAAATTTTCTTTTTAAAAAGGAATAAAAGGGACTTGGAGGATCTATTAAGCTGGAGCGTGCTCACTTTCTATCAAGTGTTAATTGGTCATGAAGCTTCTAAATTCTCCTACCAAACAGGAAGCTTTGAAAGGGCAAGAACTGTTTCTTGTTAATCCTAGTACCCACAGCACTGAACATACCAGAAGTTCAACTATGTCCACCAAATAATGATCAGCAAGGGGGCTCACAACTGCCCCAAGTAAATGGTACATGGGCAGCTGCTCATCCTTCTCAATTTCAGTCTTTGGCCAAATTTACCCCTTTCAAATAAATATGAAAAATTTTCACTTAGTCCAAAATTAACCAGTCCAATTACCTTTCTATTGTCATTTTACAAAAACAAAATGGCAACGGAAAAATAATTTACAAATGTTCATCCATCAATTGGGCAGTACCAAGAACAGTGCTGGGGCTGGGATGTAGCTCAGTGGTAGAGCACTTGCTACCATGTGCAAGGCCCTGTTTTTAATCCCCAGGAAAGAGAGAGAGGGAGGGAGGGAAGGAAAGGAAAGAAATAAAAACAAAACCAGTGCTGGCCACATTGCAGACACTCAGCAAGCATTTGTTGGATGAACACACAGGTGTGGCAGGAGAGTGCAAAGAGAAAGGAATTAGTATTAGGTCTCTTATCTCTTTCTTATCCAGCAAGACCTACAGATAAAATGAGGCATAATAATTCTCTATCTTGTTTAACACAATAATTTCATTAATAACTGGAACTGATATGATGAAATAAATCTTTTATAAATTTGAAAGAAATTTATAAGGAACAAAATCATTTTAGATATTTAATAATTTGAAAAGCTGATGATATTTTCTAAGTTCAATGTAGTTTGGCTTTGTTTGTTTTGTTTTTTGTTTTGGTTTTGGTTTTTTGTGGTGCTGGTGATTGAACCCAGGGCCTTGTACATGCAAGGCAACCACTCTACCAACTGAGCTATATCTCCAGCCCCAAGTTCAATGTTTTTTTATATTTCCTCCTAAATCTCCAATATCCCCATTATCAATCCATTTTACACAAAAAAAAATATGAAGTAATCTTCCAAAGCATAGTAGAGGGTTCAGGAGTTGGATGAGAAAAAAATTTTCCGAAGGCTGTTTTAAAAGTAGGCTCATTCCTCATGCCAAATGTTTTCAAAGAAAACCTGATACTGGTTTCTAACATTCCCTAGGAAAAGTTGAATGTCCAAATAATGAAACACAGAAGGTAGTTGAATTTGACTACAGTGAACTTTCTCCACTTATAATTTTTCAATTAAAACTCCTAAAATTAAAATGCCAAAATACCTGAGGCACCATAAATACCAGAATACCGCTGAGACTTCGAACCAGATGGAGAGGATTCCTTCATTCGATCGATCACATTTTCCGAAAGCTGAAAAAGCAACATCAAAATAAAATCAATGACAAAAGAACAAGAAACAGTGCAGTAACATCTAAGTCATTTAGTCACCCATATCAATATGTACAAAGAACCACCTAAAGAAATGAGTCTAATAGCTATAAAACTAGAAGCAAGTAAGAATAGTTTTAAAATTTCAAGATGCCCCCCATAGCACTACTCCTTTTTTTCTTCTAATGCACTGCTAATTGCTCATTATAAATAATTCTTTGTTTTATGCTGTGCACTAAATTGTAATCCTGGAGAAAATTCTATAAGCCATCAGAACTCCTTCAACTTTTCTCCCTCAACCTACAAAATTATTTAGGCATTAACAGTCCTTAGCTCCTTTCTTTCCAAGAGTCCCAAAGAAAACAGGGTTCCTCCCTCCCTCCCTTGTTTAAGGCTAACCCGACACACTTGCTCTTTCAACAGATTTTCTTATGCATTAACTATGTGCTGGGAACTAAGCTAGACTTGGACAATTCAAAGTCATCAAGTTGCTTAAAGTGAAGTGGAATAAACAGAAAACTGTCAGGCATTTAAATGTAATGTGACAGGTACCACCTGTGTGCTCCAACCTGTAAGGCAAAAAGCATAAAGGGAGCGCTCCAGCTAAGCTGTGGGGATGGGGTCTGGAGCAGAGGATTAAAAATAATTTTCACCTGAAAATAGAATAGTGATTACCAGGGCCTGGGAAGGTCATGTGTTTGGGGATGCAGAGTGGAAGATGGGTGATTGGATATGACCCAAGCACTCTGTTGCATGTATGAAAATATCACACAGAATCCCATTGATATGGACAATTTATATGTGCTAATTTTTAAAAGAGAAAAAATAAAAAGACTTGCAAGGGAAAGACGGACAGAGGGAAGAGAACCATCCAGGATGAGGGAACCTCATTAAGTACACATGAGAAACAAGGTTTGCCAGTAGGTACCAAATAGGGGTGTTAAGTAGGAAATCATTAGCGCTGAGATTCTGAGGAACTCTCAGGCCTGGAGAGCTGAGTCACCGGCCCCTCAATTACTTCTGCATCATTCCTTTTTATTTTCTTGCTAGTGCTTACCACCACCTGATGCTTTCTTGTCCTCTGTCTGCCTTTCACATTAAAGAGAAAGCTCCATATAAAAAAGGACTTAGCTGTCTCATCACTATACCCCAGAATCAATAAGCCTACGAAGAATGCTTAAATAAATAAATGAAATGACAAGAATGGATGAACAAAAGAATGGCTGAAGCAGGAAACTAAAGAGGGGACACAGTGAAAAGAAGCGGTAGAGGGGAGATGGGAGATTTTAGACTATTAAAACCCTTAAGCTTAACGAGTTTGAACTACATCCAGAAGCAACCAGGCACTACTAAAGGATTTGAAACAGAGTAATGACATGATCAGATGCACATTTCAGGAAGATGACTCTGGCTACAGTGTAGAGAACAGCCTGGAGAGGAATGAGAACAGAAGGACCCCTGAAGGAGGCTGAGGACCAATTAAGAAGCTATTAAGCATATGTCCACAAAAAACTTGCACAGGAATGTTCAGAGCCGCATCATTCATAACAGCAAGAGTGGAAACTGACAAATGTTGATTTTCTGGTGAATGGATAAACAAAACATTACAGATCTATAAAATAGAACACAGTTCAGCAACAAAGAGGGATGAAGTTCTGATACAAGCTACAATACAGATGGACCTAAAAATCGTTCAGCTAAAAGGTCACATATTGTAAGATTCTATATATATGAAATGCCCAGAAAAGGCGACTCTGTGGGTACAGAATCCCTAAGTAGTTGCCTAGGGCCAGGGTGGAACAGGGATTAACTCACAAGATCTTACTGGGGTGACAAAGATGTTCTAAAACTGGACTGTAGTAATGATTACACAACACAGTAAATTTACTAAAAGCTGTTGAACTGTACACTGAAACAAGTGAATTTCATGGCATGTAAAGTATTCTACAATGAAGCTGTTAGGGGTATTATAGTAATCCAGGAAGAGCATATTCAAAAGATGTCTGGGAGTCCAAAGAGCTAACACTCGCTGAGTGCTTGTTGTTGAGTCAGGCGTGTCACCAAGCTAAGTACTTCACTCACTTAATCCTTAACATGCCATGAGAGAGATGCTTCTATCATCTCAATTTTATAGGTGAGAAAACTGAAGCACAGTCAGATTGAAATACTTCACCCTGGATCACACGTTTTATCGGTAGTGGAGCCAAGACTCAAACTCAGGAAGTCTGAGTCAAGGTCACAGTCCACCATCCCTCTTCAGTACCACAATGGGTCTGATTAGATGTGGAGATAAAGAAAGGGAGGACATCAGGAAAGAACCCAGGTTCCCGGTCAAGTCTGGGTGATCCTCTCCTGTACCAAGGACCTTCTTGCAATAGCCACTTTCTCAACTCAACACTCTTTAGCTTTTCCTTCAATACAAATGTCAAAGTATTTTGGTAAACATCACTAGTGGCCAAGTCAGTAATCTTTTGTAGTTGTATTTATGTAAACAACTACATTTTATATTTACAAAGCATCGTATTCCTAACTTCCCTTTAGCAGCTGCACCTTGGGTCACTGCCCTCTTCTGGAAACCCTACCTTGGTTTTTCTGACATCCCACTCTGCTGGTTCTCCAAGGACTCTGGCGGGTCTTCTTTCTTTCCTGGTCTTCCCCTCAGCTACATACCTTTAAGTGCTCAAGGCCACATTTTATTCCTTGTCTTTATTCTCTTTTCATTCCGCGAGCTCTTGGTGCTCTCACCCAATCCCTTGATTTTTAACTGCTGATGACAAATTAATGAATTCTTAACCCTTATCTCCAGTTCAAGACCAGTCTCCCAAAAGCCAGGCCTACATGTTGAATTAACAGACACCTTCCCTTGAACGTACCAGAGGCACCTCACAACCAACACGTCCAAACTGAACTTATGTTTGACAAAAATACTCTTTCCTCACAGGTTGCTTACCTCATTAGTGACACCACCTCTATCCAGTTTCTAAATCAGCCCCCAGGACTTCACTCAATTTGCATTCTCCTTCACTTTCCTAGCCCAGACTCTTTCAACCCCTAAATGTTTAAACAACTCACCATCTCTTCTCCTGCCCTAATTTATGGCACCATCAATAATCTCCCAAAATGCAAATGTGATAATGACAACTCCCTGCTGCACTCTTCAATACCTACCTTCTGCTGACAAGAAAGTCCAAATTCTTCAGGGTTTGCTGTTGCTGTTGTTGTTGTTGTTGTTTTGAGGTTTTTGTCTTGCTTTGGTTTGGTTTAATTTTGGCAGTCCTTGGGATCAAACCAAATTCTCTATCACTGACCTACATCCTCAGCCCTTTCACTTTACAACTCAGCACCTTGCTGAGTTGCCCAAACAGGTCTGGAACTCCCGCCTCCGCCTCCTAAGTAGCTGGGATCACAAGCATGCACCACCATGACCAGCTCCAAATTCTTTTCATCATTTGGTGATGGCCTCTCTCCCCAACCTCAACCTCCAGTTTCTCCCTGAACACTTCACACCTGTTCTACTCTGACACCTCACTTTGTTGACTTTCTTTGCCATCATTTCCTGCTCTCCTTAGGAGCCAACTTTCAAGATCCATCTTTTCATACATCCAAAAGCTCTCACAGACCTAACCAGTCCCCCATTCCATTCCCACCAAAGCTATCCTTCACTGTGCCCACTATACCTCACACAACCCTTTAACACAGCACCCCAATGATATAAGAATGAGCCCTTCCATATTTCCCTGTCTGCCTTTCAATAAGATTGTGAGCTACTATGTATTAATGAGTTATTCACTCAGCAAGTGTTCACTACCCCAGGCACTACTTAAGGCTCTGTGGTATGTAAGTGAACAAAACAGTCTATGCCTGAGCAGATACTCGTATGTCAGAGCCCAAACCAGAATGGAGGAGATGGCAAAGAGAAAGACTACAGCTCGTAAGCCGTGTTCTTTAAAGGAAAAACTCATGATTACTTTCTCTATGAAAGACAAGTGTTAAGCAAAAAAGCAGGGTGTCAAGGGACTTTCTATTTGAAGATGCCAGGGCCTGCTGTACCTTTTCTAAATGACAGTAATCACCAAGAATATTTGCTAAAACTCATCTGCAAAGTTGAGATACAGCTTAGGAAAAACTCTAGAAAGACTGAATCAAATCCCCTCAATGGTCAAATAAAAAAAAAAAAAGAAGAAGATGATCCTAAGTAATATGCAGTTACTGGCAGCATCAAGGGGTTACCAGAAGTGGCAACCCCCAATCTGTAGTTCTATGCTCTCTCTACTAAGAAACATCCTTCAACCCCTCACATATAATAAAAATACATCACTTCCTCTTAAAGAGATAAAGTGACCCTTCGTTTTAGAATCTTAAAGCTATTCCAAGTGATATGTATGTAGTGATAGATAATATACACAAATAGCTGGTTTCAATTGTATATACTACTTAGTATATATAATGTACCATTGTTACAACGTGTTACATATAACACTATATTACAGTGTATATACTATGTATTATATTGTATAACATACTGTTACATACCCAATATAATATGTATGTATAAAGGGACACATAAAGCTAATTTAGCTTATATATAATTCTTATGTGTGATTATATAATTTTATGTTTATAATAAATTTATATTTATATTAAATATGTATAAATTACATTTATATATAATAAACTTATATATTAATTATATTTATATACTTCAGGGCAAAATCAAAGAACTTCATTAAAAATATATTCTACTTAACAGAAAATGGAAAATCAAGTATTAGCTATAAACCTTACCTTTGTCCATATGGGGGACAGATACCTTCTAACTATTACATCTACTTCTCATAAAAATTCATACCTTGCTACCATCTCTGGCCACCATGATAAGTCCTTCCAATCTCCAAAGTAGTTTCAAAAATATCGTCCTTTCAGATAGATAGCTTTTTTTTTTAGAAAGCTGGCCCAGAATAGATGAAAAATCATGGCCACTTACTAGCTCTGTAACCCTAGGGAAGTCTCTTCAATGAGTCTCACTTCCCTCATTTAAAAAGTGAATTTGCTTCTGGGGGTTACAGAGAAGATTATAGTTTATGCGGTATTAACTATAATTGGCTACAAGGTATTTGGTAAAGCTACTGCTCATACAGCTCCAGCCAGGAGGACACTGATTTTTACTTCTTCTTGGTTGAATCTCACCAATGGCCTGAGCCTACACTTCTCTACATGGGGCACAAAGATTAGGGCCACAGCTCCATGCTGGTATGCATATATAAAGTACTCCTTTACCTGTATCTGTGCTCTTTGGGTAGTAAGAGAGGAATGTCTCTTTCAACCTAATCAATAATTGTTTCTTATTAACTGTCCATCTCCTTTTGTGGGTTTGATGCTTCAAATTCTACCACTTAATGTCAAACTCTAACATGATTCAAAATATTTCTCAATGCAGTCTTTGGTCATATGTAGTCCAGTGAATTAATAAGCACATCACCCACAGGAACAGATGATAAACACATTGCAGGGTTGATAAACATATCATATAGGTTTGCCTGTTGAAAGTCAACCATTTGTTCTTACACTCATTCCAGACTACATTCTTGGGCCCTTCAGAGTAGCACCCACAACCATCTACAATTCCAACTCTGTGACTTCAAGCACTATTACCCTGTCCTCAGACTGTCCTGTCTCTGCTGATCCAAGGCAACAGTCTTGCTTTGTTATCATTTGCATTTAGAGTTCATGCTCTCTGAGCTGACCTTCCAAGTTGCAGTAGTAAGTTCAGACCTGTACACTCACCTGATCTCCTCTGGGAACAGGGACATTCACTTGTTAGGCAGCTGCCAAGATTTAGAAATGCTGGCCAGGGTTACACACAAAATCTGCAGCTGTAGAATAACTCTGATGTGTGACAAAAACTGACCCAAAGCTGGGATGGGGACTCAACGGTACAGCACAAGCTTCTGCAAGAGCTAGACAGGCAGCCTCTGCAAGAAGCAACTTCTCCAGGAAATGCAGCTTTCATAAACAAGACATGCCTTTTAGAAAAGGCTTTTCCCATTTATTGATCTATACTTATATTATACCTGCTTTCCACTCATATCTGGAATTTATAAGGCAAATATCAAGTACAATTTATGGAAATTATTTATATCAAAGAGTAGTGAAATAACACCCACACAATATATTGATGCTAAGAATATACCCAGAAGTCTATGGACTACAACTGGGTCCATGGACTAATTCCTCAATTGTATGCAAAATTGTCTGCTTACTGCATTGTTCTGGGCAGAGTTCATTGATCACAGATAGATATACAGTGGTCTATTAACTAAAAGAAGTTAAGAACTATGCTTCTAATATATGGGGCAATCAAGAGAGCAGGCCTGCTGACATTCAACCAACTGACCTTGCCTATCCAACCTGCTCTCCACGGCTCCTAAAACCAATTTTAAGCCAAGTTGAAATGGGTATTACTCACCGCACCAGTGCACTCCAGAGGGAGGATGTGTGTCATCTTCTAGTTTTCCCACCCACCTTGTTTGGTCTTATCCAAGAATTAGCACAAACATACCACCCACCAATTAAAAAATCCAGTATTTTCTCAGACTGGAGACTTGGTTAGAGCAGCAAAAATAAAGTATTCTGCTCCCAAGGTATGGAGTAAAAGGAAGCGAGAACTCCTCTTATATTGTCCTTCTCTGAAAGCCCAAGTCAGGAACCACAACAGACAGAACCAAACCAGACCCTCACCCCCATCATAGTTTTTATTTTCTCCCAGATGTGTCATCAAAGTGACGAATGAACTCAGACCCATTTTTCACTCTTGGTCTTCCACAGAGCACAGGTCATTTTTTGTGAGACTTAGTACACTTTTCAACTACTTTAAGACATAGTCTCCAAAAACTGCTATTATCATTTGACAGAAATCACTCCCAAACTTTCAAGGGCATAGGGCACAGTTGTGAATACCATACCCACAGATACCTATAAAATACATAATTCTTGGCTTTATAGTTTGTCACCTGTATCTTTTTTGCATTTGTCATTAGAAGACACCATGAACTTCTGTCTTTATTAAATCCTAGAAAGATTAAGAAGGTACTATGCACAAGAGTCACAGAATCCACAGTTCAAGGGACCAATCATCTATTAGTTAACTGAATTATTCGTGCAACATTCTCAACAATCCCAAAGGCTGACAGAATGAATTTGTCATTCAGCCCGTATGACACCCCATTAAGGAATCTCTTCATTTAGGGGCTCTCAACTGTCAATATCTCCCAAAGCAAAAGATGTGCTCCTTGTAAGTATCCATATTGCCATAACTTGCTCCTGTGAATTTTAGCTTGAACTTCAATGCCAGCTGCAGAGATTCATTTATGCCTGGAAACCATGATAAGTCTTACTTTGAAAGTGATACTCATTGAAGTTGACATCTGCTCTAGAAGAGTTCACTCACAGTTTTGATGTTTCAGATAAACCTGTGAAAGACTGGGTCATAAGCATACTTTCCAAGCAGGCACAGCAGGTGGTCACAAAAATCCTATTAAGCACATGTAATATGAGTAATAAAAATGCTTGGTATTTCTATCACTAGTAGCTTATTTTGGACTTGGAGAGGAGGGCAAAGCAAGAGGGGGGGTCCCTTCATCAAACCCATATGAATAGTTTCAGACTCAAAATTGGAATCAAGTATAAGAATATTGGTTATTTATAGAAGAAGGGAAAAAAGCTAACAATTGCTAAGGATAAAGAAAATAAACAGACCCTATGATGAAAACACCTGCTAGGTGAGAAGAAATTTTAAACTTAAAATTGTAAATAGGTTCTTTAATTGCTAGTTGTTTGGGACCTCAGCAAGAAAAATATGAAGAAACATTATCTATCAATAAACTTGGCTTAGTTACAAAAAGTTTTACGTTGCTTACTAAATGTTATTCTTACTGTAGTAAGTGAAGATGAAATTACTATCCTAATCAGTGGAACAGAATTGGTTTTCCAGCAGTGACTGATGCTACAGAACATGTACTTATATTTTCCATAATCAATGACTTAAACATTAGAAAATTAATCAAAGTGGTAAAGTTTTCTTCAGTGCCATGTTTTAACCAACTGAACTAAAGACAATGCCCTGCTTACATACCCATAGTGCTGTTCCCCATGACTCGGAAGGAAACAATATGGCTGTTTAAAGCCAGGAAAAATGTAAGGATCAACTAAAATAAATCTACAAAGTATCTAAACACAAATCACACTGGACTCCCAATATCCAGTCCTCGTGCCATTAGGTTCACCAGTGGGAGCACAACATGGTCTTATTTTTACCTACCTTAGGATCATGTAAGTTTATGCATCTGTCCTCTTAAAACAGTTCTAGTAACAGCTACTATTCAGCAAACACTGTTTGACACTAGGCACTGCGCTAAATGCATCCACATGTCAAATTCTCACTAGTAGGCTCTATTATCCAGACACACTGAAGAAAGAAACATAATTAAAAGTGACTTGTCCAGGGATACATAGCTATCAAAGCAGAGCTAGGATCCAAACCCAGGTCTTTTTGGTTTCAAAGCACATGCTTTTTCTACACTACACAGTGCTTTCAAAGAATCTTAGACTTTTTTCTTTTTCCATGTGACAGGACTCTTAAGATGTTTCACAGACCTTACCTCAGGTTATTACCCTAACCAATCAAAGGAAGTGATGGTACTCCCCCTTTAAAAATAAGGGTATATTCTCCGAGAAGTGACTTGTCCAAGACCACAAACTAACATGTAAGATTTAAAACAAGGTCAGTCTAATTCCTAGTTGATATTCTTTTGACCATGACCTCAAAGAAATCAGAATGACCTCTGAGTACTCAGCAGTTAACAACATGACACTTTTGGAGGAAACTGTAACAGGCTAAGTATGGCTACAAGAACTTACACTGCCACTAGGCTCACCACATTTCAAAACTGAAATCATAGATCTGTACTCAGCTATCATTTTGCTGATGAGAAAACTGAAGCACAAAGAGATTGCAAATCATCCTTGAAAAAGGATTTGAAGCAATGGGGAACAGTGCAAGGGCATTCCAGGTGAAGGGTACATTCTGAAGAAAAGTAAAGAAGTCAAAAATGAGCATAGAGTGTACTTGAATTATGACAACATAGATAAAATGTATTACAGAGAGAGAAAAAAACAAAGAAAGCTTCTGTCAAGATGTGGGGCCAAAGGACAAAGTTTCTTTTTAAATTATAACATAGATAAAATGTATTATATGAGCAAGAAAAAAAGAAAGCTTCTGTCAAGTGGTAGGGCCAAAGGACATAGTTTCTTTTTTATTTTTTAAAGTTCTTTAAAAAGGTTTTATAAACAACCTTACCTTTTGAATCCATACATATCCCTATTGTCATGCTTATTCTATTCAACCTTATCTAATATTTGATATACAAATTCTCTTTCAATTTGGTTTGTCACCATTGTGTCTGTACTACAGCATGAAAATATGGATTTTTGCATTTTTCTACAATCTTCACACCCAGAACTTATTTTGCTTTTTCTTTTAAGCCATTTTCACCCTCCAGTGTGGAATAGTCAATACTTAAGATTTTAAAAATCTCTCCATAAAACTCAAGAGTTTACAGCAATGTTTATTTTACTCCAAAGAGTACCAACCACAATACTGCAAAGAATGCAGCCTTGAATATTTTTTTTAACAAAATGTAGTACTACCATTCATTAATATTTTATAGAAAGCAATGTTGGTCAAAGACCAAAAACAGTTCAACAGTCTGAGTTTCTAAAAGAAAACTTTAATAAACTCTTTTCAAGGTTAACAGTAGCAAAGGAAAAAGTTTTTAAACACTTTCAATATATAAAAAGTTTTATTTCCCAATAACAAATGCTAAAAGGAATTCACACATTTAATTTAGTAAAGCTGGCTGTGTAATAACAGAGAAAGAAAAAATATAAAGTATCGTAAAACTTTCCTGAAGTCAAAAGTGCTTTATTTACTACGTTCAGGCATCATACTTCCAAAAATGTGAAGCTCCAAATTCAGGTGCAGCGGAGAGTGTGTTAATGAAGTTAGTGCTGGTATACTGACACCCTAGAGAAAAATCAAGTTTTCAGTTTACGTATCAAGTACATGCAGAGGGCATTAAAAAAAAAAAAAAAAAAAAAAAAATTCCCTTACAACGTCTCGGTCAGAACTGACTCTATTAACTTCTACTGGCCTGGAGAATTTCCAACCTATCTCAGCCCCCATCAGGCTGGCAGACAGTAGGCCTGAAGTAACTGGGACTAGTCCAAAAACGTAGACACAGCAGGCCACAGAGAAGGCTCCTGGGAAAAACCAGATATCAGATGAAAGTGAAGGAGGGAGGAGTCAGAAGTCACAGAGGCAGGCGAGAAATGGGGAGGGGTGCGTGTGTGTGTGTGTGTGTGTGTGTGAGAGAGTGATGGGGAAAGGGGTGGTATCAGAAAGAAAACATTAAATGACAGAAAGCAAATTAAAGTGATCCTTAAAACGCCAATTCACCCTGAGAGATGATGTAGGCGTGGGAAAGCAGGGCTCGGGTCCTGAATACAGGAGCAGTAAGACACCACCCGTCCCACGGCAGGCGCAGTGAGTGCCAAAGTCCTGCAACTAGTGAGCAGTGCAGGTAAGGCCAGGCGGTAAGCCCTGGCGGGTCCCGTTCAACCCGGCATGCCCCACCGGGCCCCGCACAGTGCCTGGCACTTGGCACACAACCAGGAACTCTCTCTGAATGAACGTCCCGAGTCTGGAAACTACGGGCTTCTTCCCAGAGAGCCAGGCTCCGGGTGGGACAAACACGGGGGCGGGACAGGGAGACACCGAGCGGAGCGGGTCCCGGGGACCTCGGGGCGCTGGGGACCCAGTCGGAGTGCTGGCCCTCCGCCCGCCCACTAAACTCACCCGGATGCCCTTCACCACGGTGATGTTCTCATTCTCGTCCGCCTCGAAGGTGACCCGGCGAGTGCTGGCGGTCCCACCCATGGCTCCTGCTTCTGTCCCCCAGTCCTAGCGCGGACCCACGAGTTCTTCAGGGCCCCCGCGCACTCACGCGGGTGGAGGAGCCGGGACACTTCCCTTGCCCAGCAGGAGCAAGGCCACGACCCCAAAAGGCAAGGAGAAGGCGCCGGTCCCGAGCTCCCGCCTCCTCCGGTCACGCGCCATAGCAAAACCCCCTAGTGTTGGTCGGAGATCCGAAAGGCCCGCCTCTACGCAGCGGGAGAGCGATGATTGGTTGGCCCGGACCCGGATGCTATGGCAACTGGTGGTATTTGACAAGGTTTCCGAAGCCCCTGAGGGTATTGGGAATTGTAGTCTCAAGCTGAAGCGATGGGTGCTGGGGCGAACTCGCCTCGGTCTCCAGAGTGCCAGGGAAGCATGGCATTCTGGGAATTGTAGTCTTGGCGGCTCTAAAGCCTTGTCACTCGTCAACTTTCAAGGAAGTTCATTCATCCAGCAATGGAGATTTAAAGACATTATCTAGAAACTGAAGTTGGTGAGTTCAAAGACACAATCTCTCTCTTTAAGAAATTTGAAGTTGGATGAGCGATGCACTCCCCTAATGGAGCTGTTCTTAAATACTACATTCAAATCCCTGACACAAAATTTAGAATATTTTAGTCTTAGCCATTAAAAGAAAAAAAAAAAAAAAATTGGCCAATGTACCTATCTCGTGAACTATATAAAATACTTGTTTTATTTCTTTCTATAAAGTACAATTTTTAATGCTGATTTTCAAATCTGCATAGAAATTTTAAAAACGGGGGAAAATTTTACACCAAACAAGTAGAGCATTCACTTTCGACATGGGTGTCTTCTTTCACTTCAGTTACATAAGGTGGGCCATAATGTGGTTAGGCAGAGAAAAGTTAAGTGCTTGCCAAAGATGGCATAAATTAGTGGAGGGACTAAAACTACATCACACCAAGCTGAGATGATTTATTTGGAAAGTTTCTAGTTTCATATGTCACCTCTACAAGACTAAATTAATATTTAGGTCATTTTTGTACAGATTTAACTTTTTTTTCTAAACATTCTGCTACATGTACATTTAGCCATATCACCTTAGACTTACAGAGGCAGATGTATTCTCTAGAAATTAGGTGAATGGGTCTGGGGGCATAGCTTGGTAGCATCATGTGCAAGGCCTCAGATTCAATCCCCAGATCACAAAAAAAGGGAAAGAAAAGGAAGGGAAGGAAAATGTTAGGTGAGTGATGGTACTATTTTCAGTTGGTCCCTTTCAACATTAGAGCCATCACATACCAAGGCATTCTCTTATGTTACTCAACAATGCATTAACATTTTTGAGCTTCAATTATGTGCTGATCTGTTATTATTAGACCTTTATGTGGTTTTGTCTTTTTCATTTCTATATTTGTGGCCAATAGAAGAGTTTTTATTACATCTCATTATTTTGTTCTTTTTAATTATATGCACCTAGATTATTTTGTTCTTTTGCGGTTTTGAGACTACATGCTACTTTGCACTTGTTTTTAAATTATATAATATGTTTAAATCTTTTCTATACAAGTAACTAAAATTCCCAGGGATTATCTTTCATTTCTTTGGGATCTCCCCTCCCACAAACGCATGTCACTTATTCCTCCAATACATGGCTCATATTGAAGGTTCTACATACAAGGATGCTCAATAGTGCTCAAAGTTTCTTGGAGAGAAAAGTGTTTTTTAGATAAAGGTATCACTTGTTATCTTGACTATATTTACCTTCTTAGAATATTAAATGTGTTCTTTCAACCAAATATATAAGTATATAAGTCAAATATATAAATATATATTTTCAGATGGAAGACAGCATATATCAATATTTTCCAACGGAACCAAGGAGAGAAAGAGAAGAAGGAAAGAGGGAAGGAAGTAAAGGGGGAAGAAGGAGGGGAGGGAAGAAGACTTCCAATCATCTCTAATTATTACCCTCACCTGAAAAAAATCACCTATACTTTCAAATCACTCAAACAGAATTAGAGGTCTCAGGTGGGAAGGTTTGTGCTTTTTACTCTGATTTTTAAATGCCAAGTTTAAGCAAAAACCTGCTAAAGGCAAAATCCTCTCTTCAGCTACTCCTTCACATATCACTGGACTGTCCCTGGCATACTAGGTGGCAGTGAAGGAAGAGATAGATGGAAAGGAGAGGTAAAAGCAGAAACAATGATACATGAGTTATCAGGGAAGAGAGAGACCTGTTTCTGGTCCCCAGCCAGAAAGCCTAATTATAGTGCTGTTCATCACACACAAGAGCCCTCTCCCCAGCTCTTCTGAGTAGCATTTCAGCTGCATGTCAGAGCACTTGTACTCTATGACCTATGCTGAAATAGAATACAGATATTACAATCATATTTTCTGAGCTAAAAACTGGAGCAATTGCTCTATTATTTGTGTACTTATAGAGACAATTAAATCAGTCCTTGAAATCAGGATCATCCTAGGAAATGTAGGCCATAGAGTTGCCATAGTTATAGCAGACCAATGAGAATCACTGGAAAGGGCTTGATATGGAGTGCAATCAATAGAAGCACATTCTGAAAACATGGACTAAGATGTGTTTGACAAGTCATAACAGAACATCAGCTCTAAAACTTTTCCCCTCAATTATGGTATATCGAATCCCATAAAAAACAACGAAGCCCTAAAATAGTAGTTCTCACTGTGTGCCTTTGTGCGTATGTATGCATGCACATGTGCTTCTGTGACATGTTTTGAATACAAGAATTTTGAGCAGCACACTTGAAGAGATTAAAAACTCAAAATAGCATAAAACAAGTCAGCAATAATTAGAAGGCATTTGCAAGTGCAGTATAAAGATGTATCTTCCAGCATACAACAAAATAAACAGTAATAGCATGAATCACAAAATCTCCCTGTGGTACTTTCAAGAACTAATCATTGCACTGTCCATTCATCCAGTAAAATCATGAGGCAGAGGTCCCTACATCTCAGAGCACTCTCCCTCAGTCTTTGACTTCCACTTAACAGTACCTTTGCTACTAATTTCTTGTTTGTGGTAAATTTTATATGCTATGCCCTAACATGTAGTAGAATGAGCTCTGGGCACCTTAATGAACCTCACTTAACACTTTGTAGAAAAAATAAATTTTATACAGCATCATAACATAGCAATGCACAAAGATTTCCTGGTACCTCTGGTATAAAGTTTATTTTAGAAAGCCTCACCAAATTTAGAGCAGGTTTTCCAAAGGCCACTTTCTGTCATTTCCTGGACATTCTTCTGTTATTTTATTTATTTATTTTGCTTTTATGTGTTTTCTCTGACATCTCATTTATTTTCTCCTCATTGTATCTTCATCAAAATTCAGTGGCTGAAATATTGAGTCCGGCGTGAGGACATGGAAGGAGGGATGAGTGTGTGAGGTGTGCCCAGAGGGTGACAGGCAAACCCAGCCCAGCCCCGTCTCATCCAAGCTCAAACCTGTATAGGTCTCAAGGCCCTTTGATTTCCTTCGTGTTGGATTTAGAGTGATCATCTCTGACGAGCAGAGCACAAGTCAGAAGAGACTCATTTCTCATCTCTGTTCCTTAAACAAGCACAAACATCCCATCTGTCATCTCTCCCAAATGGCTCCTGTGGCCTTGATGAATTTTCAAGCCATTTTTACTTCAAAGTACAGGGACATTCTCCTAACCCTTTAACAATATCTACCTGTCATGGAACTTGAGAGATTTCTGAAACACAGGTTGTTAGCCTCTTTACTTCCCAAATAACAGATGCTTGAAATGCATCAAGGTTATATAAGCACTTCTGCCACGATGTTGGACAGGCAGAGAAATGCCTGTTTACTGATGCTAATAGTATAGAAATGTCCCCAAGTACACACTGTACACAACTGGTCTTCACCCAAGTGTGCTGCCTTGTTTGAATCCACTTTAGTCCCAGTTCAGGGAGGGGGAGCATCCAAAGTGGACACATTGTGGCTCCAGGGAAACTGTTTTTACTCACATGTTCCAAAGCCAAGTGCATTCCAACTGTCCGCTGGAACAAGACACAGGACAGTGTTTTCTTGTATTTGGAGTCAAGGGATTTCAATTGGAAATGACTTTGTCAGCCATCTAATCTCCTCTTTCTTTTCCAATATAGAGGAGCTGAGACACCAGAGAGGCTATCTGAGTTGCCCAAAGCCACACAGCCTAATTACATCAGAACCTGGCAGGATTCCAGATCTCCAGCCATTCAGCCTAGTACTTTGTCATGCTCTTCTCTCAGGGCACCCTGATGCCAGATAAAGGACACTACAGCAGCCAGTGGAACCAAGATAAGCATGGTTATTAAGTAGAGACGGTGAGTAGCAGCACAGAGGTGGTGATGTGAGGTGGTGATGCAGGCCTTTGGTGCAGAGGTGCCTGGGCCTGGCATAAGTCAGTCACCTTCCCATAGGAGTACTAGAGTCTTTGTACAATTCATAAGCTAATCATGTATTAACTAATAACATGGCAATTCCATTTCTGGGAATACACATAACATAGATAAGAACTTATGTCAACCAAAAGACATATGCAGGACTATTTATTATAACTCTATTCACAAAAGCCCCAAGCAGGAAATCACCCAAATGTTCTCTCAACTTTAGAATGGATAAATAAATCATGGTATATGAAGACAATGGAATGCTATACTACAACAAAAAAGAATACACTATTGCTACACTGTAACAACAGAGCTAAGTATCACAGGCATAATGTTGAGCAAAAGAATACAGACCGCAGGAGTCCATTTACATGGTGTTCCAGAACAGGGCAAGGGCTAATGTATAGCTCAGGGGTTGAGCCCTTGCCCTCAGCCCCCAGCATACACAAGGGCCAGGGGTAACCTCAGTGGTTGAGCTTTGCCTAGCATGCACAATGGCCTGGGTTCAATCCCCAGCACTTCAAAAAAGAACGGCAAAACTAACTTATGTAAGAGACTTCAGAGTAGTCACATTCCTGAGTGAAGTTGACCTGAAGTGGGTACAATGGAGTCTTGGTCTGTTAGAAAATCCCAAAGCAATCCTTAGCAAAAAGAGTGAAGCAGGAGGCATCACAATACCAGACCTTAAACTATACTACAGAGCCATTGTAACAAAAACAGCATGGTATTGGCACCAAAACAGACATGTAGACCAATGGTACAGAATAGAAGACACAGAGACAAACCCACATAAATACAGTTATCTCATACTAGACAAAGGTGCCCAAACAACACATTGGAGAAAAGATAGCCTCTTTAACAAATGGTGCTGGGAAAACTGAAAATCCATATGTAGCAAAATGAAATCAAACCCCCATCTCTCACCATGCACAAAACTCAATTCAAAGTGGATCAAGGAATAGGAATTACACCAGAGACCCTGTGCCTAATAGAAGAAAAAGTAGGCCCAAATCTTCATGTCAGATTAGGCCCCTACTTCCTTAACAAGATTCCTAAAGCACAAGAAGTAAAATTAAGAATCAATAAATGGAATGGATTCAAATGAAAAAGTTTCTTCTCAGCAAAAGAAACAATCAATGAGGTGAAGAGAGAGCCTCCAGTATGGGAGCAAATTTTTACCACACACACATCCAGGATATATAAAGAACTCAAAAAACTTAGCACCAAAAAAAACAAACAACCTAATCAATAAATGGGTTAAGGAACCGAATAGATGCTTCTCAGATGAAGATATACAATCAATCAACAAATATATGAAAAAATGTTCTACATCTCTAGTAAATAGAGAAATGCAAATCAAAACTACTCTAAGATTTTATCTCACTCCAGTCAGAATGACAGTTATTAAGAAAACAGACAATAATAAATGTTGGCGAGGATGTGGGGAAAAGGCACTCTCATACAATGCTGGTGGGACTGCAAATTGGGGCAACCAATCTGGAAAGCTGTATGGAGATTCCTTAGAAAACTTGGAATGGAACCACCATTTGACCCAGCTATCCCACTCCTTGGTCTATACCCAAAGGACTTAAGATCAGCATACTACAGGGACACAGCCACATCAATGTTCATAGCAACTCAATTCACAATAGCTAAACTGTGGAAGCAACCTAGATGCCCTTCAATAGATGAATGGATAAAGAAACTGTGATAAGTGTTACACAATAGAATGTTACTCAGTGATAAAAGATATAAAATTGTGGCATTTCCAGGCAAATGGATGGAGTTGGAGAATATCATGCTAAGTGAAGTAAGCCAATCCCAAAAAAACAAAGGCCAAATGTTTTCTCTGATAAGTGGATGGTAATCTATAATGGGGGCATGGAATGAGTGGAGGAACTTTGGATTGGACAAAGGGGAGGGAAATGAGGGGAAGGGGCTTGGGGATAGGAAAGATGGTGGAATGAGACAGACATCATTACCCTAGGTACAAGTATGATTGCACAAATGGAGTGACCCTACTTTGTGTACAACCAGAAAAGTGAAAAATTGTGCTTATTTGTGTACAATGAATCAAAGAGCCTTCTGCTGTCATGTATAACTGATCAGAACAAATAAATAAATAAATTTTTTAAGAAAGAAATGAGCTAATCGTGAACTGTGTAGTTTTGCATAGGTGTGCATATCCAGAAAAATTCACTGAGCTGTGAATATACTTGTGTGCACCTGCCTGTAAGATGTAAGTAATACCTCAATTAAAATTTTTTAAGAGAAAGAGGCAACTAGGGAGAAAGGAATGGGGAAGAGATTTGCTTGGTAGAATATGTCTTAGGAGATGAGTGAATCCTCTACTGGAAAACTAAGATCCAGGATATTCCATAATTAGTGTTCTAAATCTAGTATAGCTATTCATCTATTAAGCTGAGAAAATCAGAACATGGAAAAGAAGAAGAAGCCGTAGGATAGATGTATCCAAATCCATTCCAGATTAAGGGAAATGTCACAGAGGAATTAAAAGCAGAGACAAACTGGAGCCAGCTCTCACTGACTAGTGCGACCACCCATCCCATGTCCAGTGACACCAAACTCTACATTCAGAGACATCATCTTGGCAGCTTGAAATTGACCATGGTAGGAATAGTTCCACCATAATGGAAGGCAAGCCTCACAAATCAGGGTTAATAAAAGACAGCCCTTTTTAAATTTTTTCTTTAAGCTGGTTACCAAATAGCATGTTGTTAAAATGGATTTAAGGGCAATCCACATGGGTTGGTGTAAGGCATCCAGGATTCTAGGACCACATATCCACAAGTAAGCGCAGCCAGACCTCTCTGTCTGCAAAGACCCCATCCATGAATACTGAACATATTTGGAAAAAAGATGGTGTCTGTATTGAAACTGCACAGTTTTTTTTCCTTGTCTTTATTCCTTAAACAATGTTGAATAACAAATATCTTCATAGCATTTAAATTGTCTTAGATATTTTAAGTGATCTGGAGATGACTTAAAGTATCCACAGGATTGTGTAGGCTATATGCAAATACTATGACAATTATATAAAGTAGTTGAGTTTCTGTGGCTTTTGATATCTCCAGGTGTCCTGGAGCCAATCCCAAGAGGAGGCCAAGAGATGACTATACATCAAAATGCAAACGGACCTACACTCTGTTCCTTGGGTACTAACCAGGAAGGTCCAATCCCAGCCAACCTCCCTCCCCATGTACCTGGAATTACCTTCTCACTAACCTCTCCCCCATTTCCAGCAGCACAGTATCTTTCATACCTCTCAATCGTTCAGCCTGCTGGCACCTCCATCTAGAAAGTATTTCCTTCTGGTTTTCAGCTGATGAGTCTCCTCGAAGCTCCATCTCAAATGTGGCCCCCTGAATCAAGTGTTCCCCATCTTCCTAAGATGGAGGGACTGCTGGAATGGATAGCTGTTGGTTCTTCTCCCAGGTCCATTTCTATCCTCTCTCATCATTAATATCCTAATTTCCCATGGACAAATTTACTCTTTTCCTTTCTCACCATCAGGTTTGAATGAGATTGCCTCCACCCTCGACTCCAGCAAGGGGTGGAGATGAGGTCTAGGGCTTAAATGTATCATCAGATCTCTAGGTGCTTCTAGGAGAGGAAAATATCCTTCTTATAAGGAAGCTACTAGAATATCTCCCATTGCACGGGAAGGATAATATAGTCTGGGATGTATCTTTTTGAACCCCCAAAATCTTGCTTGAAAATGGAGTCAGTGCCGATTGTGGTGGTGCATGCTTGCAATCCCAGTGACTGGAGAGGCTGAGTCATAAGGATTGCAATTTGAGGCCAGCATTGGTCATTCGGTTAGACCCTGTTTCAAAGTAAAAAGTGAAAAATGGCTGAGGATGTAGTTCAGTGATAGAGCACTGCTGAGTTTAATCCCCAGTACTGAGAGGGAGAGAGGGCAGGGGCAGGGGAGGATGGGAGGGAGGCAGGAAGGAGGGAGCTAACTAGAGAGAATAGAACAAAGACCTGGAGGAGAAACAGACCGCCTGGCCCTGTCACTTGGTTCTGAATTAAACCCTTCCTGAAGTCCTGTTTCTTCCTGGAATTTTAAATTATATAAGCAAACAAACCTGAGTTTTGTTTTCTGTGAGTTGCTGCATACAGCACACTGACTGATTAATGGCCCCGGCCATGTACCAAGTCACCCACACTTCCCTGACATTAGGGTGGCGCAGTGTTGTCCTTACATAAGGCCAGGCTGCATGGTCTGTTTGTTTACTAGCCTAGGATGTGGGACTGGGTCACGGGCTAGACAAGGGCTCCCTTAGGGTCCTGAACAGACACAGAATCTATATAGAAATGAGTTGGAGCCTAAGGAACCACTTGAATTGTACTGCTTCTTGACACCTGGAAAACAGCGGAGGAGTTATTTTCCTGTGATGCTCAGCTGTGAGAAAGGGATTTCTCGGAGGAATAGATGTCCAATATAGAGGCTGCTGTAAGGACTAAAATGCCCTTTAAACATGTTTCTGCCTTTTTCTCCCTGTCTATAGATTATTTAAATAAAGGAGTATCTATTACAGGTACACACACACACACACACACACACACACACACTCAGGATTAAACCCAGGGGAGCTTTTATCACGAGCTACATTCCTAGTCCCTTTTATTTTTTATTTTGATACAGGGTCTGGCTAAGTCGCCAAAGCTGTCCTTAACTTTCCATCTTCCTGCCTTAGCCTCCAGAGTCACTGGGATTATAGGGGTGCTCCACCACGCCCAGCAAATTTAAGGTAATATGTTTGAAGTACCTAGCAAAGATAGCACAGCATCTGGCATTCACTAAAAACTCAATAAATAGTGATTTTATGTTATTCTGGCAGTGTTCATTTTATTCTTTTTGATTTAAAATACATTGTTAATTATATTTCCAATCTTTTCCTGTTGTATGTATTTGTATGTGTTTCAGATATTGAAATTAAGCTGTATCTATTTTTAAATCTTAATTTAGAATTATTTCTAAACTGCTTTCCTGTTTTCCTAATCTTTTTAAGTAATTTTTGTTTATTAAAAATGACATATGGGGGCTGGGGTTGTGGCTCAGTGGCAGAGCACTTGCCCCGCATGTATGAGGCACTGGGTTTGATCCTCAGCACCACATAAAAATAAATAAATAAAATAAAGATACTGTGTCCATCTGCAACTAAAAAATATTTTTTAAAAAATGACATGTGTTCATTATAGTAAATGTAGATAAACAAAGGATCAAAGGATTCAAAATTAAAATCACCCATAACACCTACTACCCATAAATAACTACTGTTAATATATTAAGCATATACACACATATTTTTCTCCAAAATAAATGGGGTCATACAGTATATGCTGTTCTTTAGTCTGCTGAAATTTTTGGCTTGTCATATTATGATTTTTTTAAACTGTATCATCAAATAGTCTTTTACAATAGAGTTTTTAATGATTATATAGTATTCCTTTGTGAATTCTAATCTAGTTATCAAATTTCCTACTATTGGGCATTTAAGAATTTTCCCCCTAATTTTAAAAATATCATTAACTATTAATAATGATGGAGATGAAGATTCTTGTAGGCAGCTCACTGTTTGTATTCATGATAATCTCCTTAGGATAGATTCCTAGCAATGATATTGCCATGGGAAAGTGTGTGTGCTGTCAAATCTCTCATGTCTGCCTGCCTATCTATGCTGACATGATTTCCAGTTCCACCTATGGGGCATGAGATAATGGTTCTTGAATCCTTGACTACACAAGATATCAATTTTCAAATAATCACCAATTTGATAAATTTGAAAAAATCAATAGTTTAGAGTTTAATTTGTATTCATTTTATAACCAGTTGGGATTGAACATTTTCTCACCCATTTTTAATTTGGACATCTTCACATGTTGATTCATGTTCTTTGTCCAATTTTCTATTGGCATATTCATCATTTCTAAAATATACTTCAATTAATTATAGTTTTAAATTTAATACTATTTATCTCTACTTTTTAATTATTAATCTTCAAAATGTATAATTAATTACAATTTATCTTTATAACTAACATTAAAACCTAATTTTGCTTTATACTATTAATTGTGGCATTTTACTTTAAACTATTTCATATCTATTTTGTTAATTTTTCAATTTTTTTCTCATTTTTTTAATAATTGCTGTTATCTAATTTGGGCCTTTCTAAATACTTCTTCCAATCATTTTATTGCTTTATATAACCCTTCTTATCCCCTCCTTATTTCTCTCAAAAATCTTCTCTGTTTTTAATTATCTTTTTAAATGAGTTTCAGACTAATAAGAGGAAAGGGAAGAACAGCAGAAGGAGGGGTGGGGAGAGTCCACGATGCTCAAGGGAGTTTGGAAGCCTTCTTTCTCAGCCGTCCGAGGTTCCTCTTCTACCGCACTTCCTTTTCTGCCAAGTGCCCAGCCCTCTCTTGGAGACCTACAGAGCTATCCTTTTTACCCCAGTGACAGTGGATGCTGTGACTTCTGGACATTCTGCATCCACACTGTCATGGACCGCGATGACGTGACAAGTGGAGTCCCTGATACCTACAGTGGCTAGATGTGAAGCAGGCTGGGTTTTGCCAACAGTGTCCCATGAGGAAGGAGGGCAAGGTGGGCAGAAGATCGTAGCTATGGGAGGTCCCTGCACAACTGCCGGTCTCCCAACAGCGGTGCAGGAGAAGGCTTGCCTCTCAGTGACTGCTCCCACCCCCTTGAACCAGGAGCTCCTTGAAGATGGGGCTCTGTCTCACTCAACTTTGGATTCAGCCCACGCTGAGTCCCTGGTCTTTGATATATGTTTGTAAGATGAATTGCAAAACAATTAATAGAACCAAGTATATTTTTATGTGAAGAGCCACCATAGCAATAGAGTCAGAAACCTTATCTTGTTATCACTAAAGTGAGACCTCTTTATTACTTTTAATTTCTCTAATGGTTGATCTCTGCAACTCTAAAAAAGGGATAATATCTAACCAGTCTACCTTATAAGGGTGAAATGAAGATAACCTTATGGGTTGTGAACATTTCAGACATTTTAAAAATTAAATTTATAAGTAGTTGGGAAGTTTGGTGAAGACAAGGTGACTAAGGTATGAAGGCCCTTTTTTCCTCTCCTTGCCCAATGTGCATGTGTGGTTGGTCACTTGGCAGCTCCCCCTGTCCTTTACCCCATCCCTGTACCTGGGTGGCTAGCAGTACTCAGGGGTCCAGAGGCATCGTGAGGGTGGCCCTCTGTGGGAAAGGCCTGGCTTGATTCCAAGAGAGAGCAGCAGAAGGGGCAAAAGGAAGAGGGGAGAAGGGAAGGAGAGGCCTCGTGGATTGAAATATGAAACAGAGAAGGTTGCAGAGAGGGTGCAGGGCTCAACTGCATGGCGTAATGGGATCCGAATTGGAGGACAGAGCCACAGAGTGATGGGAAAATTCAACAAACGTCTCTGTGGCCTGTGAATTGTCTCCACTTTATTCTTTTTCAGGAGATGCCAGTTATACAGCGAGGGTTCTCCAGAGACACAGAACTGGTAGAAGAGAGACAGATGGTAGATATAGATACAGACATAGATATAGATGCAGATGTTGATGTGCTATAGATATGTGGTGTGTGTGTGTGTGTGTGTGTGTGTGTGTGTGTGTGTGTGTGTGTGTTGCTGTAGATGGATAGAGATTTATTTCAAGGAATTGTCTTAAGCTGTTGTCGGGGCTGGCAAATCTGAAAGCTGCAGGGCAGACTTGCCGGCTTTAAACTCTGGATCAGGAGCTGATACTGCTGTCTCGAAGTGAAATTTCTTCTTCCTACAGAAATCCCATATCTTACTCTTAAGGCATGTTATGGTTTGGATGTGAGGTGTCCCCCAAAAGCTCATGTATAAGACAATGCAAGAAGGTTCAGAGGAGAAATGATTGGGTTATTTGAGCCTTAACCCAATCAGTGAACTGATCCCCTGATCAGGATTAATCAAGAGGTAACTGAAGGCAGGTAGGGTGTGGCTGGAGGAGGTAGGCATCAGGGGTGTGCCATTGGGGAATATATTTTGTATCTGGCGAATGGACTCTCTCTCTGCTTCCTGATCATCATGTGAGCTGCTTCCCTTCACCATACTCTTCCACCATGACATTCTGCCTCACCTCAAGCCACAAGGAACGGAGTCGGTTGTCTGTAGACTGTCTAAAACTATGAGCCCCCAAATAAACTGTGACTTCTATTCACAACAGTGAAAAAGTTTACTAAAACCAGGGCTTTCAACTAAAGTCCATGCAAGTTATTGAGGATAATCTCTTTTACTTAAAGTCAAGAAATTCCAGATGTCAGCCACATCTGTATAATACACCAGGACAATACTTCAAATGATATTTAAATAACTGAGTACTCTCAGCCAGTCAAATTGACACATAGAACAAAGCCATTACACCAGTCTAGACTAGATGTGCTTTCACATATTTATATTTGAACTGTTTCTTTGAGGGAGACCCTGACCTGAGACCCAACGGCACAGTGCAACAGCCTTTGTTCCTTTCAAAGAGTACAAAGCCTCACACACAGAGACATAAGGACCAGCGCCACTCTGAGGTCTAAGGAGATGCTGTAAAAGTATTCTTCCTGGTTAAAATTGTAGGGTGAAGAGAGGAAGAGAAAGCAACTGGGCAGGTGGGCATTCTGGCTCCACCCACACAGGATTCTGGGGAAAAGACCTCGTCTCAGAGGGTGGTGAGCTGAATGTGTACACATCCAAAGGATGTGTACTGGCCCAAAGAGAGGGCTGGTATCTCAAGAGAGCACTTGGATGCCTCACATGTATTTTCATGCATAGCAAGAAGAACTCCACGCATCTGCAAATTCCAAGTGCTCTGTCCAAGTGCACCTCCCAGGGAGAGAGAAGGTCAAGAACTACATGGGGAAACAACCTTATTCCAGCAGAGAATAAAAAGAAACTGAGTCAAAGGTTTTTTTGTGCGGCTTGGTCATCTGAGGCACCACTCCAACACACCGCATTGGCCACAGATGCAGGTGCTAAGAGCCATGTGCTCTTGTGGCCCTCTTCACAGGACAGCCTGACAGTGGAGAAGGCAGACGGCAAGCTACTGTGTCCCCACACCACACTTACCCTGATTCCCAGGAGCCAGTTTCTTTCACTCAAACCTGGCAACACCCACAAGCTGACTGTTGGAAGCCCGCTCGGGCTTCCCAGAGCAGATTTCCTGGATGGGCAAGCAGTCCTGCACACAGCCCATCCCAAGTTGCAGGCTCTCCTCTGAATCCTGAGCAGGGCAAATGCGAGCCTTGCTAGCTCACAAATCACCTTTAATGATCCCTGAAGGAAACCATCAGTAAACCTCAGGCAGCGAGCCGGAGGCCTGGAGGTAAAGCTACAGAAACACAAGGTGAGGGAGGGACATATAAAGGATCATTTCACCTGGGTAGTATCTCTGTTTCTTTCTTTCATGGATCATTGTGTTTGCTGCTTTGTCTGCTCTCTGGTACCTGAACACATTAGGAATTTATAGTTAATCTCGAGTTGTGATGAACCTTATCAATCTCAGATGGTACCATCTCTGTGACTGGACTGCCAGCGGGTCCAGAAGGATGGGTTTAATTAGAAACAAAATATCTGCAACAAATGCCAGCTCTCTCCTATCGGAATGCTAAATGGTCAGTGTGCCTGGGGACAGTTAAGGAAGAAGTCTTGTCTCTTCCCCCTCTGCTGGGAGCCATTAGCCAAGTAGGTATGACAATTTCCTTGCCAGCGTACCCCATGTTGCTTAGTGGAAGGACTCGTGGAAATAGGACATTTTGCAGTGACATTGCATGTAGGTGACCCTGCTCAAGGACCAGGGCGGATTAGGGTGTTCCTGGTTTAGGATAATCGGGTTTAGGGCGTTCCCAGTTTAGGGCGTTCCAGGTTTAAGATTATTCCTGCTGGGAATAGGGCATATCCTGCTGCCTGAGTTCCCCTTGAGTTCTCATGGGATTCAGACAGTATTTTTTGGGAGACAGAAGCCCAGTGGGGGTGGATTTGGGCAGAGAACGTGGATTTCCCCAGAACGTGATTGTAGACGGCTGGTGTGAGTTCGGGAATAAAGAGTTGCTGTTTGAATCTACAAGCTGTGTGGTGGCTCGTGATTGTGTGCCCAGCCAGACTGCGGCACCCCTCCCCCTCCACCCTTGGCTTCTTCTGCCTGACCCTCTCCAGCCTCTCAGAGGTAGGTATGGTCACGATGAAACCCAGTCTGCACTCTGTGCCACCCCAGTCACCATCTCCTCCTAGACTTAAGTGGCCTCCAATACAAGAACCCATCTAACAAAGAATGGAAGCTTTTTCATTGTTACAGCTTTGATTTCATACCACAGCTATGGCAAATTGTATTTTCAAAAAAAAGACCACAGCAGGGCTGGGATCTAGCTCTGCGGTGGAGCACTTGCCTAGCATGCACAAGACCCCAAGTTCAATCTCCAGTACATTAAAAAAAAAAAAACAGCATTTCTAATATTTCTATTCTGGTATGTTTTTCCTAAACTTTGCCCTCCCTATAAAGAGGTGAAGTCTATTTTCCCTTGAACCTGGGTGGGACTTTGTGACAGCTTTAATGATAGAATGCAGAGGAAGAGGTGCTGTATGAGTTCTGAGAGGTTAGGTCATAAAAAGCAAGATAGTTTCCGCCTGTCTCTTTTTCCCAAATTCCAGCCTATGGAATGCAGTCTCCACAAGGACACTCAGGCCACACAGGGTAAGCATGGTTGCTGCTGCTGCCAGCTAGTTCATTCCCCAGACCTGCGAGTAAGTGAGACCTCAGAGGATTCCAGCTTTGACACACTCCAGCTTATGCTAGGGAGCAGAGACGTGCCATCAAGGCAGAGCCATGCCCAAATGACCATTTGGGAGCAAAATGAATGTTGTATTACTTTAAGCCATGAAGTTATAGAGTAATTTTGTAGCAACAGCTGTGTCACCGAAACAATGACTCTTCTAGATCTGCAATCCAAAAAGACAACTAGACTCCTCACTCACTTTAAAGTAAAATGAGAAAATAATAGTGCTTTATTCAAGTTGGCAAGCTTTATTAAAAAAAAAAAAATTGGAACAAATAAAAAGCTTGATATTTACACTATAAATGTGAAAGGATAGAAAAATATCTAGAATGACCAACTTATTAAGTTGCTTGTTTTTGAGGAGGTGAATGGTATGTGAATTGATGAATTGGGGACTTTAATATTTTGCTGTGTACACTTTCCTATTTGAAAAAATATATCGGTGAGTATTATTTGATAATTTCTAAAAGCCTAAAATAAGCAAAATAACAATAAACAAGTAGAAGACTTGCTTTTGTATTTTAAGGTAAAAAGATAAAAGGATATGTCTTCTTCTCTTACCTCTTTCTTGGTCCCTTTCTGCATGCTGGAGAAAGGGACAATGATGGGAATTTCCCCAAAGAGTTTCTCCCTTTCCCATTCAGGACAGGTCTGGTTTTCTAGTTACAGGTGACCTGTGGTTGATAAGATTTGGGATTATTGACAAACACCAAATATAAGTAGTACCAGTCAGCCTACAGTGACATCTAAGAAAGTATAATACCCAGATGACAATTATTTCATTTCTTTCATTTGACAGAAGGGCAAAGTGTTTCCTTTTTTTTTTCTTTCTTTCTTTCCTTTTTTTAAAGAACAAAGTTGGGTTTTTTGTTGTGGTGGTGGTTGGTTGGTTATTTCTGAGACAAAAGCTTCACTAAGTTGCTGAGGCTGTCCTTGAACTTGTGATCCTCCTGCCTCAGCCTCCTGAGTCACTGGGGGTTACAGGCATGAGCCACAACACCCAGCAGAATGCAGTTGTTTCAAAAAGCCACACCATCACTAGATAATGGACCTTTAATTGCTTGTCCAGAAACAGGGATAATTTTTCTATAGAATGACTTAACACATACTCCCCAGGTTTCCTGACAGCCACAGGCTGAGTTTGGGGAGACAGCTGGCTAGGGTTATAAACAGCTAGTGACCTTAGAAGAGAATGAAAACTGAACTTGTGGTCCAGGCTCAGAAGCAGCAGATGCTGGTCATTTTGAAGTGAGCACTGCTGACCTTGTGGACAAACCATGGCACCAGAATTAGATGCATACTTAATCATAAACTTAATTTCCTAAGTAAACAAAAATAATTCACTTGACTTCCCCTTTATTGATTCCTCGAACACTCAACTGAGCTCCCTCTTATACCAGAATGTCTTGCCATTAAAAAGGAACTGAGGACATTATGGATATAAGGGTGGCTTGTAAATATAAAGTTATTGCCTCTGCCCTTGAGTGTGCCTTACCTGGTCTTGTGTAACCCAAGAAATGGCTACTAAGGGCGAAAGTGTATTGTGTGCAGAAGCCGAGTTCTCCAAGTGGATAAGAAATGGTGGAATAGGAAATAAATTGATCAGCTCTCTTGTTAAACTAGCCAGAATCTATTTGAATAGAATCCCAAACTGCAAAAGGGTACTGAGGCTGACTGTGAAATGATAAACTTTCATGAAATGCGAACAAAACACAGTCTCCAAAACCACACTGCCCATTCGTGGACAGCTGGGAACTTACCTAACCCAAGATATAGTGGAATAACACCTGCGGACAGGTAACGCTTTGTGACTGTTTCTTTGATTTAGCTTGGAGATGGAGCTATTCTGTAATAGCTTTCACATGGTTCCATCTTGTGATGCTGACCTGCCAAAAATCTGAACATTCAAGTGATACTTTAAATATATTTTTCAAAGAAAAAAACATGTCTAAGTTCTCCTCAATTCCTTCATTTCTGTTATCCTTTGAAACTCAGTCTGGGTATTTCCTGATCAAATAGCACATTCTCTAAAAATACTTATGCCAAGCATTTCTGGCCCTCTTTCTACAAAGTAACCATATTATGAAGCATGACATTGAGATTACACTACAAGTTTCTTTATCTGTCCTTATAAAGGTCTAGCTTTCCCATGCAGCCTTAAATTAAAGTACCTACCAAGTTCCAAGGGTACCAAAGAGAATATCACTTCCTGTTGTTGTTATTGTTGTTTTTTGGGCGGGGGGCAGATTTAAGCATTAAGTGCAAACAGATTCACCTAAGATACATTTGGGGACAGGGAGTCAGGATTGAACCCAGAGGCCTCTACCACTGAGCTACAGCCCCAACCCTTTTTATTTTATTTTGAGAAAGGGTCTCACTAAGTTGCTGCAGTTGGCCTTGAACCTGTAATCCTTCTGCCTCAGCCTCCTAAGTAGCTGGGATTACAGGCCTGCATCACCCTGCTTGGCACCCAGGATACTTTTAAATAGGTAAATGCCTGTCTCCATGCCCAGAGGTTGTAATTCATTAGGTTTGGGCTGCAGCCTCATTCATCTACCATTTTAATATGCATCCCAGGTGATTCTGATACAGGGGTCCACATCCCACATGGCTGTTCTAGTGGTTAAAATCTCCACGAGATTCCTGCTTCCTATGCTAGAAACTGTCATCACACAGCATTTGACATCTACCTGTCATCTTACTTTTTAGATGGACTATTTCCCCAATGTACTTTATTAACACTCAATTTTTACTATTTCCTCAATGCCCAATAAGGTCTGCATTTGAAATGAGAAAAGTTTAGAGAAGCAAGATTTTAGGCCAGTCGATGTTTAAAGTCTAAATCAGAATCTAATTTTGTTGTAAGGTATAATGTTCTCTAAAAGCATCTTTGGGATTCTGAGTTGAGAAATATTCATGTAAAATGGAGAAATAAAATTCATCATGGAAGAAGCGAATTTTGTGTTCTTTTCTGAGATAGCAGTCTCTAATTTGTTCAACCATGGTTTTAGTGCTGAAGAAAAAAGGCAAGAGGCCTAAATGGTAACTGCTGAAAGCATAATGGGGGGGCATTTCCTCCATGCAGCCCCCAGGCTCCCCTTAACACATATTAATAACCAGATTGACAGAGCACACAGCTCCAACACTGAAAAGGTCATTCCATCCTGATTCAAGACCACATAGCTAAGGAATTTATTGTCCTATCATCAGGTCAAAAAAATTTTACTTCTATTTTGACCTTCCATAAGCCCTCTTCTCTCCCTAGACTTCCTCAGCATAAAACAGAATTGAGACGAACTAAGTGGAGTCACAAATACTACTTCATATCGATTCCCTGGGCTTCTTAAAGATGGCAGCCAAGGTTAAGATAGTTGCTATTACTCCTGAACTGGAGTGAATAAAGATGTGAAATCTTGTCCCCCCTGATAATTGAGGGTCTGAACCCGGGGAGCAGAAGGAGAATTAGAAAAATGTACGGTAGTGGACTATTGGGGTTTTTTTTTCTTTCTTTTTTTCTTTTTCCTACTTAAGATCCCTTTCTTCTTCAAGCATTTAACTTCCTCCTTGCTGTGGGAAACCTTTTATGTGTGTTTGGAGAGACTTATCCCTCCCTACCACCACAGCTAGAGTACAAGCCTGGAGAGGGTGGCTCAGGGAGAGGCAGGGACCTAAAGGGACCTGTCAACAACGTCTCTGGTATTTTTCTGACTGATCTACAGGAAGTCTTCTCTTTCCATTGGGATTGAGCTGGAGGGGAATATTGTTGTGGAGAGTCATCACTGTCACCACACAATGAAACAGTCTATCAGAGAGGGAAGGATAGGTAGATCCTAGGTGATAGTTATTTAGCCCTGGCAAGTGTGAACTTTATGTGAGTCAATAAAACCCTTCCCCAGTATTGTTTGCCCTTAAGTTGGTGGGGGTGGTTTTCTGTCATTTGAAACTGAAAGAGTCCTAATACGGATTTTACATTTATTCTTGAGATTTGTGACATGGTAGAATAGATGTTGTTGATGTCCCACCCAGAGCCCCTTTCTAGCTAGTATGTCCACCCCCCTTCCCAGTTGCTGAGAGTATCTAATGACATACCTGTGATCTTCAAGGAGAATTGCCCTTGATTGACAAAGCACCTTCACCTAGGATGCCTAGGATGTTACTAGGAGTCAGGTGCAGACTGATTAGTCCCCCCTACAGGGGGCAATCTGCAGTGCAATTTATGACCCAGAGCTGCCCATGGATCAGCCAAGGCTAGGCTGTACCTGAGGCCAATCCTAGCTCAGCTCCTCCACTTCTTTATCCTGCTTCTCTCACTCCCTTTGAGAAGCATCCTGAAGGGCCTTCCTTCAAAAGATCTCATGCCCTAAATCCCTGCCTTAGCCTTAGCCTTAGCCTTAGCCTATGCTGATAGGAAATACACCTAGACATGCATTCATTTTTAATTAGTTTTTATTTTAATCAAAGCAATATATTGAATGTTTAAGAAGTAAAAATGCATGAAAAGGCTTTTGCACTTTAATGGTAGTTCCCTACTCAAACTTCTCCTCCCTCTCTTCTAATTCTCTTGGCAGGGGGAGCTTCCGGCATCATAACAATTGAAACAGGATCATTCGCTACATTTAGCTGTTACTTGTCTCTCCTGATATCTTGGGAGGTCAGACAACAACTTGGTTCCAGTTTGTGATGTGGAAATTTAGCATGAGCAACTCCATTAGAGTTCTAGTCTGGTCTGTTGGGATCTATTTGGTCCAGTGCAAGAGCCTGGTCCAAAACCAAGGTCTCCAGCAAATTTTATTTCACAGAAGTTCCCAAATGTCCAACTGGTAACAAACCCAGATTTGGAAGCTCAACCCATGGAAAAACCAATATCTGAGAGTTGAGTGACAGGGAGAAAGAAAGGTTTTATTCGGTGGCCAAAGAATGGAGTGGATGGAGTTTTGCTCACAATTCATCTTCTCAACTCCAGCTGGTTAAGAGGTTTCAGATCTAGGATAGGAATTATGAGGAGCAGGATCATCTAATAATGAGGAGAAATATTCATGTCTTTTCTAGGAATGGGAAGAGTTCTTCCAGGAACTCAGGTGCCATCTCTTTTTAAACTTCTTTCATGGTCTAGAGTTCTGGGTCATGTATTTGACCTTAAATAAGGTAGGGAGAAATGAGGGAAGTTTAGGTCATGTGAAGCTTATGTCATAGTTTTGCACAAAACATTTCTCACCTGATCAGCATGTCTCCAGGCAAAGCTGAACAGAATCTGACCCAAAAGCTGAGGCAACAGAGGAGCGAGACACAATATGAAGGCAAGAGGCCAAGCGTTTCATCTCACCCCAGTCACCCACTGGACACCTGCAGGCCCAAGTGAACAGACAGGGTTTTCAGCACAAGTGTCCTTCAGGTCCCCAAAGACTCACCTAGGCAATTGTTACCATCCTAACCCACATGTCAGAGTGTGATCTAAAGTGAAACCAGTGGGAGACCAATAATGCATCAGCCCACTGTGTGACCTCCAAAATTAGTGAGTTTTAAGTCAATGAAGAGCAAGTGGGGAAAAAAGAGCAAGTGCAGCTAGAGGGCTCATGTAGGCTTCTCCTTGAATATGTGACCCATTACTGTGACATGACCATTTACCATATTCTCACGTGCTCAAACGTATCAGCCCCATTTTCTCTTGGAGATGTGCCTCCTGAAGACTCATCCTTTTGCACAAAACTCCACATCCTTCACCTCATCTGGAAATTCCTTGGTCTGTTCTCCCATGCTAGCCTTCTTTTTCCTTGATCCCACATTCTCTGTGTCTTGGATCACTACTTTGTTCTTGTGGCACATCCTCTCCATTGTCTTCCTGAGACAGGGCCTCTCCTCCTCCTCCTTCTGGAGAGGTTGCATGTCTGAAAATATCTTTATTTTATCATCACCCTTGATAAACAGGTAAAGAATTCCCGAGGTAATGCTGCTTTTCACTCAGACCTTTGCAGGCTGTCCTGTTCCCTCCATCTGCCTGCTGTTTTCCAAAAATGTCTTGAAATCTATTTACTCTTGATTCATCTTGTATTCTTTTGGTCTTGATAAGTTCACACCATTTTTTAAAAATAAATTCCTTTACTCTTGATTACTTTAGTAGATTTTTAAGAAAGTGGGAAAATAATATTTCTGGTCAATTTTTATCACAGGGATCTGTTTTTAAATAACATTTCCTTATTTCAAAATCAATATATGGGGTTTATTGAATAAAACACAAATAAGCAGAAGTAGGAAGATTAAAATGACCTGTAATCCCACTGCCTAGAGAAAATAGCTGTTAATATGGATTATATTTTTTTTCCAGCATTTTCACCTGAATGTCACACACAAACATGGTTCTTATTGGGCTGGGGCCAGTGCTCAGCGATAGAGGGCTCAGCTAGCATGTGCAAGGCACTGGGTTCGATCCTCAGCACCACATAAAAATAAATAAAATAAAGGAATTGTGTCCAACTACAACTAAAAAAAAATACATTTAAAAAACGGTTCTTATTGCCATTGTTATCTACTACCACTTTGAGGATGGGGGAAAGGATGCTGGTAGCAGGAGTTCCCCCTGTTAGCACATCATTGGAAAGGGGAATACAAATGGGGAGGTAGAAGATGAAGCAGAGCAGATTATTTTGCATAATTACAGGGAGATAAATGTGTTTGAGGGAAACCAGGAGGAAGGACAGAGAGGCCAATGTGTCTTAAAAGAAAAGAGGCAAAACCTTATTGGCATCATGGTAGGAAAATAACAACTTACAAGATCAAGTCCTAAACCAAGGATTAGTGTTTACGCAGGGAGGCAATAAACTTCCTTTTCATTTGGTTCTTTCCTCAGAAAATTCAAGAGCTACATAGATACCTGTGAAATTGAGCATGAGGATTAAGTATGTAGAAACAGGTAACATGTAGAAACAGGTGACATATAGAAACAGGAGATATTTAGTAAATAGACATACATGTGTATTTTTAGCAGAAATGGGAACATTGTAAATGAATGAAACTGGAGACCATTATGCTAAGTGAAATAAGCCAATCCTAAAAAACCAAAGGCCAAATTTTCTCTCTGATATGCGGTGCTAACACACAGTGTTGGTGGGGAGAATAGAAGTTCATTAGATTAGACAAAGGGGAATGAAGGGAAAGGAGGAGGGATGGGAATGGAAAAAGACAGTAGAATGAATTGGGCATAACTTTCCTATGTTTGTATATGAATACACGACCAGTGAAACTCCATATCAGGTACAACCTCAAGAATGGGAAGTTATACTCCGTGTATGTATAATACGTCAAAATATATTCTATAGTCATGTATCTAAAAAGAACAGATAAAAACATAAAAGGGACTATTTTAAACTTGACTCTTCTGTATCATGTTGTTTTTCATTTTTTCTTTTTTTTTCATGTTGTTTTTCATTAAATGTATTGTGAATATCTTCACTAAAAATTCCTCAACTGCACTAGTTGCAGAGGTACACACCTATAGCCTCAGCTACTGCGAAGCCTGGAGCAGAATAATCACTTGATTCCAGGAGTTCAGTGCCAGCCTGGGCCACACAGTGAGACCTTGTGCCTTTAAATAAGTAAGTAAATGAATAAATAAATATTCTCCTCCTGGGATAACTGGATAATATCCACATGCAAAAGGAGGTAAAAATACATCACAAAATGAGAGCAAATATTTGCAAATCATGTATCTACTATCTAAAACCTATAAAGAACTTTTACAAATCAACAATAGAAAGGAAAACAATTAAATTTAAAAAACAAAGGACTCGAATAGACATGTCTCTAAAATATATGTGTGTGCATATGTATGTATATATATATATATATATATATATATAGAGAGAGAGAGAGAGAGAGAGAGAGAGAGAGAGAGAACCAAGAAATACAAGAAAAGATGCTCAACATCATTAGTCATTAGTGAAATCCAAGCTAAAACTATAAGGGAATATCATTTCACCTATTAAGATAGTTGTCTTAGGGGATGGATGTAAATGAATGGCTCAGCGGTAGAGCACTTGCCTAGCATGGACAGGACCTGGGTTCGATCCTCAGCACCACATAAAAATAAAACGGCATTGTGTTGTGTCCATCTACACCTAAAATATATATATATATAAAGATAGTCGTCTTAAAAAATTTTTAATAGAAAGTAAGTGTTGGTGAGGATGAAAGAAATCAGAACACTCATACTTTGCTTTTGGGAATGTAAAATTGTTCAGTCACTGCAGAAAATAGATTGACAGTTCCTAAAAACTTAAACATATGACCTAGCAACTCTGCTCCTAGGAATATGCCCCAAAGAATTGAAAACAAATATATGGAGATGTATGTTCTCAGCCACAGTATTCACAACAGCCAAATGTCTTTCGATGGCTGAATGGATAAATGCACTGTGGGGCATATATTAGAATAATATTCACCCATAAACAAGAATAATATACTAATCCATGCTACAATGTGAATAAACCTCAAAAGACCATGTGAAATGAAAGAAGCAGACATCTTGCACAGTTATAAATGAAAAATGCAGAACAGGTAAATGCACAGGGTCAGAAAGCAGATAGGTAGCTATCAGGGGCTGGAGAAGGGGAGAATGGGGAGTAACTGTTTAATGGCCTTTTGAAGTGATGGAAATGTTTTCAGATGAGATTGAATTGTTAGCTATGCAAATTGTGAATGTACTAAATGTTTCTGGGTTGTGCACTTTAAAATGGTTAATTTCACGTTATGCAAATTTCCCCTAATTTAAAAAATGTCCATAAACACTGTCTTTAATGACAAAAATGTTGCAATATGTGGATATAATTTTTTTTAAAATCCTTCATTTTTTGACACAGAGGTTGTTTCTAGCTTTTCCTTGTTATAAACGCCTATATCATATAATGCAGCAGCTAAATACTTTTCTATTTAGGAAAAAAAAAAAACAAAACCCAAGAGATAGCCTTGATTGACCAAAGAAGATGTATAGTTAAAATGTTTAGCTCATTTTTCCAGACTTTCTTGCAAAAACGTTTAAAAAGATTAAGGTTTACTTACTCAAAGGAAATTATTTGCATCAATATAACTGCTCAGAGTAGAGTCCTAATAAAATTATACAGATTTTCCAATCTCCCCTGGTGTGGCAACCAGATCTCACCCATATGTTCAAATATCACCTGGATGTGTACAGTTCCTAGAGCTCTATTCCAGCTCAACTTTCTCTCTTGTCTATCCAACACTAGGCTCATTTAGATACATAACAAACAAGCCCATGGATTCAGCACCTTGACCCGTTTTTTGATCCCCTGCCATACAACATGGACCAGCAGGGGGCAGTGTTTTAATCATTTCCTCTTGCAAATAAAAGACCCTACCAGAACAATTGTAGAGGAGAAAAGTTTGTTTGGGGGCTCATGGTTTCAGAGGTCTCAGTTCATAGATAGCAGGCTCCATTCCTAGGTCTCAAAGTGAGGCTGAACATCATGGCAGAAGAGTGTGGTGGAAGGAAGCAGCTCACATGGTGATCAGAAAGCATAGAGAGAGACTCCACTCCCAGATACAAATATATACACCAAAGCCATGCCCCGAATGCCCACCTCCACCATCCACACCCCACCTGCCTTCAGTTGTCACTCAGTTAGTTAATCCCTATCAGAGGATTGATTTGATGATTGGATTAAAGCTCTCATGACCCAATCATTTCCACTCTTGCGTTGTCTCACACATGGGCTTTTAGGGGACACCTCACATCCAAACCATAACAGAAAGGGTGGCAGAGCTCCTGCTGTACCCTGCTATTCAGACTGCCTTAGCCCAGGCTGCCATAAATACCAAAATACCACAGACTGGGTAGTTTACACAACAAAAAATTATTTTCTCATGATTCTAGAGGCTAGAAATGGAAGGTTGAGGCATTTTGGTAGGACTGGTGTCTCCTGAGGCCTCTCTCCTTGCTTGTAGCTGACCATCTTTTCGGCGTGTGTGTCTGTGTCCAGATTCCCTGGACAACAGTCACAGAGTTAGGGCCACCCACATGACCTCATTTTACCTTAGTCACCTCCCTAAAGGCCTTGTTTTCAAATACAGTCACATTCTGAAGTACCTGGGGACTTGAACGTTGGAATTTGGGGGAACACAATTCAGCACACAACAGGGTCTTAAGGCTCCATCTGGAATGTGTTGCCTTTCTTAGTTGGTGTGGGCCTGGGAAGTGGCACTGTAGGGTCTGTTCAGAAGACAAAGTGGTTCAGACCAGAAAGGACACACCTCACTCTCACCCACAACCCTGCGGTCAGAATAGTCACACGATGCTGCCCAACAGGAGAGGGCTGTGAGAGTGGTCTTCCCTGAGCCTGGAAGGGAAGGGGAGGCAGGGATTGACAGGTACTCATGGCTGTCTCAACCACTAAGGACACTTGGCCTACTGTCACCTGATGCAACAATTCTGAGGCTGAATGCCATCCCACAGCACCCTGCCCCACAGCTGAGCTGTGAATGATTTCTCCCAGAGATCGATGGCATCCTTGCGCTTGCCCAAGTCCACGTCCAACAGCCATCTTCTCCCTTTCCCTCTAAATACCACGGATCATAAAGTCCTTTTGGCTCTTTACCTGGAAAGAATTTTACTGGGTTTTCCTCTACAGCTTTCAAGCCATTTTGGTTTCAGCCCACCTCACTTCTGTACTGAACTATTAGAAGAGACTTGTTTTTATCCTTCCCGCCTTCAGGCCCTACCCACTCTCTACACTGCAAGAAGGACCCTCTATAATTTGAGCAGCAGTAATATAACTCCAGTCTTAAAATACTCTGCTGGCTTCAGCCCATGATCTGAGATCCTTGGGGTTGTGGGCTACCATATGCTCTATAAGATCCTCACTCTAAACTCTCCCATGGCTCCCCAGTTCACAGAGTTAGGAGCCAATATCCTTCCAGAGAGGGATCCCATAGAATCCAAGACAGTCTGCCACACATGCCCTCCACGCCTCTCTGCCCTCACCTACTCCCCTGCCCCAGGTCCATGCTGCTCTGGCCATGCTGGTCTCCTCGCCAGGGCTCAAACACCCAGTCCTGCCATCACAGGCCTTGAACTGACTGACTCTCTGCCTGGGATCCTCTTCCCAGCTGTTTGCAGGACTGGCTCCGTTATGTCCTTCAAGCCTTTTCTCAAAAATCACCTCAGCTTTCCTCACTCACCTTCTCCTCATGCCTGATCCAATCTACCATGTGTTTCTCTAATGGTCTTTATACTTCTCGCCTTCTAACATGTTATGCAATTTATTTATTATTCCTATCATCTATTTCTGTCTCCCCCCTGTTAGAATATAAGACCCTTGAGGGTAGGGAATTTTTACCCATTCCGTTCACCAATGCATCCCAAGCACCTAAAGAGTGCTTAGCACACAAGGAGGTACTTTGTGAGCCCATGAAAAACGGCAAGAGTGAATCGCCATCACATTTATTCCCTCATGTTGAATGCTGTAATTATCTATTGATATTTCTGCTGCTTCCACTACAAAGTGGATTTTTTTTTCATTTCTGTAACTCCCACATGATGCCTGACAAACACATGCTCAGTCGATATTTGCGGATTAAATCATATAGGACAAACATATCACTTTACCAATAAGAACACCAAGGCCACGGGTCTTGCTGTATATCACACAGTCAGCAAATGGTGTAGTCACAGCTAAGATCCAGGTCATCTGTGTCCCTGAAGTGGTGTCTTTCCACTATCCCATTCAACTCCACTGAAAATAGTTTCAGATCCACCTTGGTTTCCAATGGTGTTGCAAATTTCTTGAGACAAGGACTAAGCACCAAGATACTTGGAAGTTCCCCCAATGCCAGGTAGAGTGCAAGGTATATATCAGACTTATCTAAGAAACATTGGTGGTTTAATTTTAATTTTTAATTTTTCAAAAAAAAAATTATTGTTAGCAATTGTTTCTACTTTTAATGACAGGAATGATAATAACCTCCCAGCAGTCTGCTTTAAATAGGTTCAAGACACTGAAATACAATTTGAACGGTGTCTTTCATCAGCCTGCTCCCCAGAGAGATGAAATGAGTTCATAATGAGATTCCTGCAATGAGTCAAAAAGCGAGGGAAGGAGGATAGGCTTTGCTCCACAGATGTTCCACTGGCATTCAGAGCCCATTTTTCCTCTGATACTCAGAGCTAGCTCTAGGCCCCAGGGGGGTGGGGGGCAGTAGCATGGAGACATCCTCCACCCCCCAGTGCGGAACCCACATTCTCTCTTCTGGCATGGTCTCTTCAGATCCACTTTATCTGTGGTGGAGGCCTGGTAGAGAACTGATTGTCTACTCAATGTAAATGTAGTTTGCTCCCAGCCCACGGAAAACACGGGAGTCTGTCACTCCCGCACAAAATAACGCACTGATTAATTGCCAGCAACCACAACAGGTTATTTTCTCAGTAAGAGAGTAGTGCAAAGTCTCTCATTTTGAGTTTCTGTTGTTACTATGCTCGACCTGCTTGATTTTAAAGCACAGGTTAACATATCTGGAGTCTTTACACATTGGTGATAAAAGTGTTAGTTTTGTAGAATCTGGGTAAGAGGTAGACACACAAATAGTCAAACGAGAAAGAGTAGGTTTCATCATTTCCCCTTATGCAACTAGCATAGCATCAAGGAAAGGAATAGAGACCATAGGAAAAAGTAGCCCAGAGGTCACCTAAGTCCTCACACAGGGACACTGGCATGGCTGCTGCAGATTGGAAGGGTTCTTGATACGCTGTCCTGTTCTTTTCTGAGGTGAATCAGGGCCAAGTACCCAATGACAAACTTTCAAAATACTTTTCCATTTGGGCCCACTCTTGCAACAGAATGCCTAAGGCTCTTCTCCACCCTGAATGACACTCTGAAATAAAGAAATGAATGCCCTCATTTCCTGAGCGCTTCTGGGACCCGAAAGCTTGCTTTCTGGCTAAAGTCTCAAGCCTTTGAGCAGCATTAGATTCTTGCCAGGGCAATTGAGGTTGGTTTTCTCTGTGTGAACGCTCCCTGTGCTCACTCTTAGTGCCCCTCTGTATCCATCAACTTTTCACTGCTGTGACCAAAATACCTGTCAAGAGTCACTTAAAGGAGGAAAAGCTTAACTGGGCGCCTGGTTTCAGAGTTTCAGTGTGTAGTCAGCCAAGCCCATTGCTCTGGGCCCAGGATGAGGCAGAACATCATGGCGGAAGGGCATTCAGAGGGAAGCTTCTCTGCTCATGACAGCCAGGAAGCAGAGGCAGAGAGAGGGGAAAGGACCACACAAAAGATGAACACCCAGTGAGCCACCTCCTCCAGCCATTCCTTACCTGCCTATAGTTACCACCCGCTAATCCATCCAAACTAGGCTGAACTGATCTGGTTACAGCTCTCCTAATCTAATTATTTTATCTTACTTTCAGCATTTCTGCATTAACACAGGAGCTCTGGGGGGGGGCACCTCATATCCAAACCATGACACCCTCTTAGGTCACCTCAGCACATCAAGGCATCCTGCCCCCCACACTCCCCAAATAACACAACAGCAAAACCGCCTAAAATAACAAACTCCAAAGGCTCTCAAAAGTTATAATGTGAGAAGAAAGAGGAGAGAGCTAACCCACAGCTCAGTTGGCAAAATTTGACAAAGCATTCCCCCTAATTTCCTCTCAGGAGCCAGTGGTCTGTCTTTCCTGCTGAGGGGACTCTGCTGCCTTTCAGAGTTTGGCAATTTACAGATCCTCCTGGTTTTTCAATTTGCATCTTCACAAAGAACTTCCTTGTGCATCTCTCTCCCTTAGAAAAGAGGAGGATTGAAGATGGCAAATATTTCTTCCTTTGTCACATTAAATGAAAGGGCTGCTTAAATGGGTGTTAAGTGTTGAGATCGGGGTGCTGAGGCACTGAATGATATACGGGTTCAGCTCTGATCAGGGTCCACTGGCTGGGAATTTAGACACAGGGCAGACTTCCTCTCTCTCTTTCCTCACAGATAAAGTGAGGTCAGTGTCACCTTCCCTAATTCTTCTGCCCAGTGGGATAATAGAGGAGAAGGTATTGGAGGGAATAACTAATAGATCCCAGGAAATTACATTGCCCTGGTTGGAGATCCTGTGATTCCCTTCCCAGTCTTTTGCCTTCTTGTAGTTTCTACCTTTATCATTCTTTTTGTCTCCTTTCCCTATAGTGACCCAAGCAAGGAAAGCCAGACACAACCTCCAGACAGTGGAGTCTCCTTAACTATGAGCACATTACGTCAGTCTAGGGCACGGCTCGCCTGGCTGGCCCCTTTCCCCAGGCCCTTCTTGTTTCTGAGAAAAATGTACCATTGAAACTAAAAAGCCTCCCTTTTCTATCCTGGTATAATTTTCTTCACAGAGAGTGTTTTTCCCAAGGTTTCTAAGGTAAGTGCAGGGAATAATAGCCTCTATGGGAAATCGAATTACATTCTAGTGGAATGAGGATGACTCTCAGGGAAAAAAAATGTGATAATGTATGAGATATCTTTTATTATTTTTAGCAAAAAAAAATGTTTCTTAAAGGAGATTTTACCCCAGGAGTTTTCTATTAATGTAACAAAAAATGTAGCCACACACACACACATGCATAAGGAGACAAAACAGAGGGGGAATGAAAGTCAAATTAGATTTGGAGGATCTTGTTTCTCACCCTCTCTTTCTCTCTCAGGTTTGCTGTGATTCATTGTGCTGATGGTGAGAAGATGATCTTCCTTTCTGGGCATTTGTTGCCACTCGGAGAGGGAAAAAACAACAACAAAATAACGGTGGGTGGAACTTTCCTTTGATGCCAAATTCTTTTGCACAGTCTTTGAGGAGGACACTGGTACTCCACTTAATTTTCAGAAAATTCCTCTCAAAAAAGTTTGGCTCTTAGCCTACCCAAACAACATCCCCAAGGGTCCTAGGATGCGGTATAAGTTCTGAATTCCCTTTCTAGCCTGTCACTTTCATACTTGATCGACCTGTTGATTCCACAACATGCCAGCACGGGAATCCATCTGTCATGATGGCATGGTGCCCTTTCTGCAGGATGACATGCCAATATCCACCAACCACAGTGCCAGCCAAAGTGGCATTAGCAACAATGCCCTGCACGACACAATAAACCGTATATCTGTTCAGCAAGAAGGTCTTCCCAGGGAAGGTATAAGCTGCCAAATGAAGAACATGCTTCTCATTACAGCAAGTCATGTGTGACCCATTTTAGCATATACCCGGTCCCATGGATAATATCAGCTCTGTCTATATAGAGCTACTGTGACAGAGGGTAGTTCCTCCTCCAGAGAGTGCTCACTGTGCTGAAAGAGCACATCCCAGAGAGGCGAACTAGTGGTGGTCAGAACACCACAGGGTGACCAGCCTCCCACTGGGTCAGGGACTGGGGGACTTACTTGGCATGCAAGACTTTCAGTGAAAAAAAAGGGGGAGAAGGTTTCAAACTTGATTGAGTTAGCCACCCTACCTGTGTCTCCATCCCAGGGCCCACCAGGCAAATTCCTTCTTGCCCTGTATCTCCATCCAACCTAGTTTCTACTTCCACTCTTATGGTAGGTGTCTTCAGTGGCCCCAGTGATCCCCACCTCTTGGTCTTCACACCTGGTATAATCTCTTCCACTAGATGTGGACTGGATTTATTTCACTCCCTTCTAATGAGAATAGGGCAGGAGTGGAGAGATACCACTTCTGAGATCATCTTAGAAATACCATCTAGGCTTCCATCTAGGCCACTCCTTTTTTCTTCTCTTCTCCTTTCTCTTCTTTCCCTTTACTCCCCTCCCCTTTCCCACCAGCTCTCTTTCCTTCTCCTCTAAGGAATAACCAGCTACCATGTTGGGAGCAGCCCTATGGAGAAGTCAGGAATTGATGTCTCTGACCAAAAGCCAGCAAGGACCCAAGGCCCACAACAGGCACCTGACTGAGCTTGAGGAAGATTCTCCCTCTGTCCAGCCTTGAGATGGCTGCCACCTTTTCCAACACCTTGCCTGCTGCCTCTGAAGAAACTTAAACCAGTGCATCCACGAACCCAGGCTTGGGTTCCTCATCGACAGAGACTGTCAGACAGTAAGTCTACGTGGTTTTGATCTTCTAAGTTTGGGATTAAGTTGTTACACAGAAGTAAAGACCTAATAGAGTTTTAAACTGTTCAGAAGCAGGACTCAGCTCAGAAACAGACTGGACTCCAAATAGCACTTCAGAGTTTACAGTAACCTGAGAGATCAGTGTCCCATTCCATTCATTGGAATGCCTGAGCCCAAAGGAGCCCAAGCAACTAATCAGGAACCACTAGCTTGGCTCCTGCATCTCCGACTTCTGCTCTGCTGCTAGAGCTGTTCTGTCCTGCTACCCAGCCCGCCAACCCTGGCACCCAGATTTTCAGGCTGTGCCTGGATATCAGACTCCTGCTTCCTGTGTCTTGGTTCCCAACAGAAGATTCTTTGAATGGACCAGCGGCAGCTTCCTAATCACGTCTTCCCTGATGGAAGCTTTTCTAACTCCTGTTAGCTGGCTGGATGCTGCTTCCAGGGCATTCTAGATGGAGTGGCATGTGAGTCCTGTCCCCCTGCTTGTATTTTCTTAAACTGCATTGTTTCCCTGAGATTGTGCAGGGGAGATTTTATGTCCAGTCTTGTCACAGGGTTGATAAACATGATAAAAATCTTTTCGGCATGATCTAGAAACACTGCAGATCTTTCCTGGCTCTGACAATCCGGAAGCCTCTTATCCACTTTAAATCATATTTCTATAGTGTGAATAAACTTTCATTCCAATTTAATTCAACGAATATTCCTAAAGCACCTATGCCATCATTTGTAGGGCTGGGATGGAAGAAGGCAAGAATGGGAAAAATATATGATATGATTTTTATCCTCATGGAGTCTGCCGTCTAGGGACTAAGACCTCTGAAACTCTGATCCCCAAATAAACTTTTCCTCCTCTAAGTTGCTCTTGTCAAGTATTTTGGTCACAGCCTCACGAAAGCTAACTAAAATTGAAATGTACATAAAAAATACATTATATTTTTTGAATAATTTTTTTCAAGTTAAAAGTATCTGAGTTTAATGAGTATTCACTATGTCCAAGACTCCAATAAGCACTGTACATGAATTGCTCCCAATCCTCTGAGAAAGGACTGATTTTTTCCTTTCTTTTCTGCAGTTCAGGAAGGTTGAATAATTCTTTGAAAGCCACCCAGCTAAAAAGTAGAATTTAAATCTAGTTCTGTCTTATTCCAGAGTCAGTGATCTCCATCTCCAAGTCTTAATTCTTGCTAAGAAGAAATGCATCTGGAGTAAAAAATGAGAGATACATGTATCAAATATGTTCAGACAAATAACTTCAGTAAGCTGTTATACTGCTGTATGTATAACAAAGAATCAAATCTGCAGCAGGAGTTCCCAGTCAGGAAAGTGAGAAGACAGGGCTAAAAGTGAGAAGTCGGTGCTAGCCAACCTAGTAGGAGAAGGCTTCAGGAAATAGATTCATTCATTCATTCAGCTACTATTTCCTGAGCATCTGTTATGTGCACGGGCAATGGGGATAAAGTATAAGTCAGGACAAGACAGAGCACTGTTCCAGAGGAGCTCACATTCGGGTAGGGAGGGATGGACAATTGTAAGTACATAAGATGACTTTAAATTTTGATAAGTACTATGAAAAAATTTAAAACAGAATGAAGGAGTAATGAAGGCAGGGGCTTTAGAGCAACTGGTTTAGGAAACCCATTGCTTAAAGTTTGATCGGTTTACCTTTCTGTCCCATTTTTTGAGGTCAAGAGCTCATGACAGGTGGACCTCAAATTATAATTAGTGAGGTTTATGGAGACAGGACCAACAGGTGAGGGCTGACCATGTCAGGAAGGGGTTTGGGGTCTTCCACAATCTGATCTCATTTAGTAACGTGTGGACATGTTAGGAGTGGGCAGTAAGGGGAAAGTTAGAGCCTGCACAGGGCGAGAGCAAGAAAAAACATCCTGGGTTTGGACCAGGGTGAGAAAGCAAACCAGGTGAAGGAGGGCCCAGAATGCATGCTGAGAATCAGGGACAGAACATTCCAGAAAGACTTTTGAAAGCCATTATGCTGGGTCTTGGACAAAAATTTAGAGCCAGAGTAGACAACTGAGCAAAAGAATAAAATGATGAAAGTGATATTTTAAGAGGCCTCCTCTGGGGACAGAGTCCAGGGTAGATAGGAGTAGAGACACTCAGGAAACAAGAAAACCTTCCAGAAGACTGTAACAGCCATGTGCCACATAATGATGTTTCCATCAAGAAGGGACCAAATACACCACGGTGTTCCCATGAGATCACAAAGGACCCGAAAGGTTCCTATCACCAGCGACATTGTGGGTGTCACAATGTTGTCGTCCAATGCTGTACCCGCATGTGTGGTGATGGTGGTGTGGACAAACCTACCACACTGACAGTCATATAAAAGTACGGCAGAATTATGTACAGTACAGAATACTGATGATGAGAGAAAATGACTGTGTTACTTTCATATGAATTTCTATACTGCACTTTTATTATCATTATTTTAGAGCGTATTCCTACTTACTGTGAAACGGTAGCCTCATATAGCTTGTGTTTACCATGTCACTAGATTACATCAAGGGATTTCATTGAGTGATTAACCTATACAATCTGGGTCTGCTGAAGTACATTTATTTATTTATTTATTTAGCTGTACTGCAGATTGAACTCAGGGATGCTCTACCACTGAGCTATATATCCTCAGCCACTATTTTGTTGGATTTTTAATCATTGCTTTTTTTATTAGACCAAGTCATAAATGCAGATGTACAGCTTTTGTGCAATAAACATGTTCATGAAAGTTCTATATGATTTTTATGTAGTAGAATGCCGTATTTTTACTGACACTTTGGTATTCACTATATAAGTGCATACCATTAAATTGTTTTAGAATGTAGGAAATCATTCATTTACTTACATTTCCTCTGATACCAGATTTTTGTTTGAAGTTTGACTATATTATATATTATCATCTTGCAGTTTGGGTGGATTTTTTAGTGTAAGATCTGGAAACATATTTTATACAGAGAAGTAACCTCCTAACCTCATAAAAGAATGCTAATAACTTAGTACAAAACCACCTCAGCATCTATGGACTTTGGATTTATCTGCCTCCTGAACCATTTGCTGATCTGTTCTATCTTTGTGATTATTTTTGCTGTGCAAATATCAACCCATGCTATTTGTTGATTCAAACAGTCAAAATTAGTATTCAGCCCTTTTTATTTTTATTTTTTTGAGACAGTGTCTTGCTAGGTTGCTGAGGCTGGCCTCAAACTTGTGAACCTCCTGCCTCAGCCTCCCAAGTAGCTGGGTTTACAGGTGTATGCCACTATGCCTGTCTGTGATGTTCATACAACAACAGATTTGCCTAACAACAAATTTCTCGGTTGTTAGGCAATGCATGATTGTAGTTCATACAGGCCCTATGGAACCCTTACCTAAGAAGGCGAGAATTGGGAATGGAGGGGTGTATCTGAGATATTGCAAAGAATCAACCCCAGGAACGAGGACTTGGGATACAGATTGCACAAGTTCTCTCTTAGAGATGGCAGCAATGTTTTTGCCTAGCATTTCTGGAGGATTGGGTTCTTCTGGTCTGATGATGCTTGAACAGATTGTGAAATGATCTCTCCAACTTTCTGGTTTTGGACTTACAATGGAAAGTTTTTCTGAACTACTTGGGAAAGTGGGAGGATCATGCGTAGGACTCAAGCTTCCGGGGGCAGAGAGCTGTTGCCCAGATGGATGTTTTACAGAGCACAGATCACAATCGACTCCAGCATTTAGAAAATTTCCTTTTCCCCTAAAATTTGTTCTACCCTTTCAGAAATAACAAAGGAACTAGTGCCATATGCCTCAAATATCACTAATGCTCCAGTACTTTCCAAAGATATTTAAACTACTATTCCTTCTTGGCCCTATAATTAAAACCTTGTCCACCAACATATTTACATATATGTATATGTGTGTATAATTGAATTCTGTTCTCAAAGAACAGAGTTTTGCCCAAGTTGCCTCAAGTGAAAAAACAGGGAAGGATAATCAATTATTAGGATTTGTAATAAGATGTAAAAATGTCACCCTCCCTCTCTCAGAATTCAGATCAGGGTCCCCAACTCATGATTATTGGTGCAAAATACCCTAGAGCATGGATGCAGGACAAAGAAAGGAAATTGCAAAGAACATGGTGGCCAATGCTGGCTCATCTCCCACCTCCAGGCAACATAAGAGAAATCTAACTCATAAAAGGGATTTAGTGGCCAAGAGTTGGGACTTCTCTTCAAAATGCCGTCATCTATGTGTTCATAACCACACTCTCCTCCTCCCTCTTCCCCTCTGCCCACATCCCCTTTCCGTCACACTTTAGGGCCTACTTATCCATTTGTCAGCTTCCTGCCCTGCCTTTTTTAGAGTGTCCTCTGGTCCTCAGACCCAGAGAAATTGCTAGAAATGAAGGTCTCCCCTCCTCTGACCCAGGGGAGCATCTCACAGCTCACAGGAGCTGGTAACGAAGTGGGTGTAATAAATTGGCACTGTGTGCTTTACATTAGCTCTAAGTGCTCCGTGGCAGGACTGAGACCAAGGGTCCATAATTGTTACTTTCTTCATAACAATTCCTTCTAAGATTATAGGTTTCCTTCCCCATCCTGTTTTATTCTCCCACTCCTGTATGGGCACCTGGGATCCCCAACTAATTAATCATTTGCACTTATGCCCTTGTCTACAGTCTGCTTCTGGGGAACCCAAATCAAGATGAAGGGAAAGAAACTTAGGCATCTCCTGGAATTTGGGACATGGGACGTCTGGTACCTGACACAGCATCTAAAGATAAAATTAACCAGAGGGACTTTCCTGGTGGCAAATCTAAAAGCCAGGACAGCACTGGGAATGGCCCAGACTTCATGGGATGAACCCATCTTTACTGTCCTTTTTATGTGTTTGCTGGATTGGATCAGCCAAGGTTTTAATCTATGATCCTACCTATAAACCTGAGTGAGATGACCCTACAATTTCCCTTTCTTCCACTGTTTTAAGGGTGTGTCAGGTTATGCAAGCTTCGTGGCCTCACTGAAGTGTGAGCATGCAATCTTCTTCTTTTCCCCCAGGGTAGTGGGCATTAAGCCACGGAGCTCTTCGCCACTGAGCCCCATTCCTAGCTCTTTTTATTTTTTATTTTGAGGTAGGGTCTTGCTGAGTCACCCAGACTGGCTTCAGATTTGTGATACTCTTGCCTTAGGCTCCCGAGTCACTGGGATTACAGGTGTGCACACCACTCCATAACCTCTTCCTCTAATTTTTCAAAGTTGGATTTTTCTTTTCTTTTCTTTTCTTTCTTTCTTTCTGTCTTTATTTCTTCATTTATTTTGGTATCCAAATGTTTGGTAAAAAACCATCTAGGCTTGAAACTTTCAAGGAGGGAAATGTTTGGATTATTGTATATTTGAAAAATTTAAAGTATTTTATATTTGAAGTATACAAAGGTGTGTGTGGGTGTGTGTGTATGTTTGTGTGTGTGTGTGTGTGTGTGTGTGTATAAAATAATTCACATGTTAAACCTTTTCTTGGGTACCTAAAATCTACTCTTTTAGTAAATTTACAGTATATAATATAATGCAATATTATTAACTATAGTCCTCAGGCTACAGATTAGATCTCCAGACCTACTTATCCCCCATAAATGGAACTTTGTCCCCTTTGACTTCCAGCTCGAAATTTCATGAGAGAAATTTGTGTGTGTGTGTGTGTGTGTGTTGCTAGGAATAGAAGACAGAAAATTTGCCAGGTGTGGTGGTGCACACCTATAATTCCAGTAACTAAGGAGGCTGAGGCAGGAAGATTCCAAGTTTGAGGCCAGTCTCAGTAATGAAGCAGAGCCCTAAGCAATTTAGGAGACCCTGTCTTGAAATAAAAAGTAAAAAGGGCTGGGGATGTAGCTCAGCAGTTAAGCCTCCCTGGGTTCAATCCCTGACACCAAAAAAAGTAGAGAGAAAGTTTTTGGTCACTGATTCAATTTCTCTAATGTTTCTAGAATCATCCTGTTTTTTTTTTTAAAGCTCTTTTTCAGTTAGTGTCTTCAAAATACTATCTTATTAATGAATGTTTTCTTTTTTTCCACTTTTAAAACTTAAAATCTAATTTACAGAGCATAAAATTCATGCTTTTGAAGTGTACACTTTGGTGGTTTTAAGTATATTTATAAAGTTGTTCATCTATCACCACTATCTAATCTTAGAACGTTATCATCACCCTCAAAAGGAAACCCCACACCCTTTAGCAGTCACTCCGCATTTTCCTTCCCCCACAACCATTGGCATCCACTAGTCTATTTGCTGCCTCTAAAGATTTGCCTATTGGGGGCATTTCCCACAGTGGGATTATAGAATATGTGCCTTCTTCTGTCTGGCCTACCACACTTCCCAAGTCCACCCACACAGCAACTTGTCTCAGTATTTATTTCCTTATTTTGTCTGAATAATATTTCTTCTGTTATTTGTCTGCTCATTGTTTGATGGGCATTTGGATTAGTTCCACGTTTGACGTTGTGGGGTCATCTGGCAACTCTACGTCAACTCTCTGAAGAGGCCCGAGCTGTTTCCCAACAGAATTTGCTCAGTCCCCTATTTTAAATATATAAGCATAATATTGTTCATAATGTCATCTCATCTGCTACAGCAGCAGCTATGGTTATATCCCGTTATTCATTCCTGTTTATTTGTTCCTTATTGTATTTTTCTTGGTTAATTGCACTGAAAGCTTGTTAGTTTTTTTATTATGGAGTTATTTTTTTTTATTTAACTTAGAATTAAAATGAATTTGCAAAAGAGAAAGTCATATATTGGTGTTCATAATTAGTTTTAGTGATAATAAAAAAGACATATATTTTTTTGAAAGGGTAACTCTGCTTTCTTCATTAGGCTGAAGCAAAGATTTTTCTAGTACTGTGTGTACAATCAGTGGGAAAGGTGCATTCTGTATTGGAGGTTTGAGACAGTGGGGACAGAATGACTTCTAGTTCTACAGTGTGCTAAGTCCTAGATGAAGAGGTTGGCATATTTGGTGTCGATAGAAGCCACTTTCTTGTTCTTGATAAGGTTTTCTTGCTCTCTTCACAGGGTGGAAGCTGTCAGTTGTCTTAGTCTTTAAAATCAACTTTTGGTTTTGTTGACACTTTATTTATAGCATTTTGTTGTTATTTTGTTGCTTTTCATTACTTTCCATTCTTACTATTTTAATTTTCTTTCTTCTTCTCTCTGTGGGTTTAATTTCTTTACTTCCCCAACTTTACCTTACTTTAAATTTCATATTTCATTAATTTTCTAATATGATCCTTTAGGGCTGAACGTTTCTCTGTGTTGTGTTTGTACTGTATCCCACAGTTCAAATTATTCAATTCAAAATATCTTCTGTTTTCTATTCTGGTATCCTCTGTGATCCATAGTTTATTCAGAAGTACTTTAGCTAGAGGTATGTTTCTTCATTTCTGAATATGTGGGGATTTCCCCCCATTATATCTTTCTAAATGATTTGTATAATCATTGCCTTAGCGTGCTAGGATCTACTCGTGGTGTAAACATTGAGATTTATCTTCTAAATCTCCCTTCAAGGAAGGTCCCAGCTGTGAAGCCTGTGGTCAGCAGACACACTTTACCTGTCAGCTGCTCAGGGTCTGCTTCTGCTGAGGCCACCTCATCTGGCCGCACAGCAAGCTGCATGGGGCCACTGAGCTTGGTGACTTGAGCTAGACAAGGACGTTTCTGCTGGCTAACACCAACAGCTCTCTACCATATTAGCCAAGACTGTATTGAGCCTGACCTGCAGTGTGACTCCTTCTGGCTTTCTACTCCTTCCTTTGACTGGTGTTGATCCCTGAGAAACATATTGCACCCCAAACTCCATCTCAGAGTATGCTGAGGGAGAACCCAACCTGCAATGCTATTCAACATCATTTCAATACTCTAGAAATGCGTGGAGATTTCTTTTTCTGTTCTAGCACATGGTCACTTTTTATAAATTTTCCATAGGTCTTTGTAAAGCATTATCATGCTAGAAAAAGTCTTTGCTGTGCTGTTGAATGTCATTAGGCAAAGTTTGTTAATTGAATTGTTAATTGCTCTAGTCTTCTATGTGCTTACTGATTTTTGCCCACTTTGTCTATGAATTTCTTAGTAAAAGAAGAAGTCAAAATCTCTTGCTAAAATTGTGGATTTGTCTATGTTTCTTTTTAGTTTTGTCCATTTTTGCTTTTTATATTTTGGGATGATGTTATTAGGTACATATTGATTTAAATATACTTTGATAATTGCAATTTTATCAAGAAGAAGTAATCATCTTTACCACTAGTAATTTTCTAACCAAAATTCTATTTCAAGAGATATTTGTCTAGCTAAACCAGCTTTCTTTCAGTTAATATTTCTCTAATAAGTATAATTTTGTGCATCTTTTTTCTTTAAAAACAACTTTACTGAAATATAGCTGACATATAATGAACTACACATAATTAAAGCATACAGTTGAAGAAGTACTAATATATTAATATACCCATGAAATTATGAGCCTTATCACAATATTGAACATATCCATCGCTCCCAAATTTCTCTTATACCTTTTTCCCTTCCCTCAACTCTCCTGCAACCCTTCCCACCAATTCCCAGGCAACCACGGATCTTTTCTTCTGTCCCAATAAATTTATTTGCTTTTTATAGAATTTATGCACTCTTTATACAATCTGGATTCTATTGCTCATTATAATTCTTTAATACCTTTATTTTACTTATTTATTTTTGTGTGGTGCTGAGGATTGAACCCAGTGCCTCACTCATGCTAGGCAAGCGCTCTGCCACTGAGCCCCAGCCCCAGCCCTCATCATAAATATTCTAAAACTTACCCATTTTGTGCATACCAATTGATTATTTGTTATTACTCCAAATGTCTAGCTACTCACCCCCTTCTTCAGGGATTCCATTTACACAGATATCAGATGATCTGAAGTTGCCTCACAGTTCACAGAAGCTTTTTTCATTAAAAAAAAAAAATGTTTTCCTGTGTTTCATTTTGGGTCGTTTCTATTGCTATTAGTCTTTGAGTACATTCCTATTTTCTCTGGCGATGCTTAATGTGCTGTTAACCCATCCAGTGTGTTTTTCATCTTACACATGGTAACTTTCCTATGTAGGCATTTAATTTGTTTTTTTAAAATGTCTTCCATATATCTATTTACCTTTGTAAATATATGGATTACAGTTATAAGAGCTGTTTTAATGTCTTTGCCTGCTAATTATATTATGTCAGTTCTTGATCATTTTAAATTTATAGATTTTGCTTGTGACTCTGAGTCATAGTTTCCTGTTTCTTGTCATGCTTGGTAATTTTCAAATGGATACCAGACATCGTGCCTTTTTGGATGATAGATATTTTTGTATTCCTATAACTATTCTTTGAACTTTGTTCTGAGATACATTTTAGTTATTTTGAAACCATTTGATCCTTCTGCTCTTTCTTTCAATTTTGTTAGGACCAGATTGGTGTTTAGTCTAGCATGAATTATCCCTCACTGCTAAAGCAAGACTTATTCTAAGTATTCTATCTGATCATCTGTGAATCCAGTTTCTGGTTTGACTGGTGGGAAGAGGTTCTAACCTCTCCCTGTCCTATGTGAGGGGCATGAACTGTCCCCTACCACTTTTCCAATGCTTCTTTCTCCACCTCAGTTCCTGACATTCATGCACTGATCAGGGTTCTGCTGAGTGTTCAGGTGCCCTACAGAGAACTCCAGAGTTCTTGGTCTCTTTAGCTCTTTCTTTTCCAGACTATAATTGTCCTGCAAACTCTAGTCACTTACACTCTGAGCTCCATTTCCAGTTCTCTGGGAGTTACTGACCTGCACTTGGATTCTACCTACCAACCTGGGAAACCTGGCTATCCCAACAAGCTGGAACAATGGCAGGACCCACCTCATCTGTTCCCCAGCTTTAAGAAATCACCATCCTTCATTGCCTAGTATCCAGTGACGTGAATATAATTGTTTCAAACACTTTATTTGTTTCAGGTGTAGTTTATATCTAGTTCATATTATTTAATCTTAGTTGGAAGTAGAAGTTCCATTCTTTTGTTTTTAATCTTTCTAGAGCCTCGGGTTTTATATGTGTTTTTAAAAATAATATGCATTTGGGTCTTTTAAATATAATTTCAAAGTCTTTATGTTTTAGTCAAAAGCATCAGTTCAGTTTTATTAAGGAATTGTTGGTACATTTAGGTTTATATCTACCATCTCATCTTCATACTGTCCCTCTCGGTTCTACATTTCTTTATTGTTTTCCTCATTTTCATTTCCTGCTTTCTTTTCAATTGATCGCTTTTTATTTGTCTGATGGTTTCCCCCTTTGAAGTAGTTTGGAAGTTATTGGGATATTATCCTTCAAGAAACCAAGTTTTGTAGATCTGATAAGTGAAGTCAGTAAGATTCAGAATTAGGAATAGTGTAGAATCCAGGTGCCATAAGGAAATCACAACAGACCCCTGAAAAGGGAATCGAAGGAATGGGAAGTATCCAGGCTGCCTACTAAGTAAAAAAATAATTAATAATAGGGGGAAGATAGCTTAAAAATGACTTGTTATTATCAGCAAAGATTCCAGTGGAAGAGGTAAAGTGGAAATTGCTACTGTAGTTTTAATTATGCTTCTATGCCTATGGGGCCTAGAAAGCAATGAATTTCTGAAGAAGATCCCAGAGATGATGGGAAGTGGTGGCATAATAATCTAAGCTACCTGCACCTTGCTCTTTCCTTGAATAAAAATCTGTTCCTCAGGGCAATCATAACAATAATGACAGTAATGACGGAAGTAACTAAAAGTTTTAGAGCACATCAGTGTGGGATGTGCAAAACAGTTTCACATGGTTTTTTTTTTTTTTCACTTAATTATCTAAACAGTTTTTTGACGTGGGTCCTGTGCAGGACACCTGCTGTATACCACTTCATATTCCCTCGCTTTGCTTATCTGCTAATCTAGCAAGAACTGAGGACTAGCCAGCTACTACTTCAGCCAGCTTCATACAGGAATTCCCTGATGATGCCTGCTCCTGGTCCCTGCCAAATACCTCCTGCTTGCTGTCCTCGAGCTTCTCTGTGGAGGCTGCAGCACGAGATGCTTGTAGAAAGCTCTGGTATGTCATCGGGATAGCTACACTTAGAAGAGTCCTCAGGTTAACGCGCTGATCTGAAGAGTTTCAGGGGTAGGAAGGACTGTGTGGGGGCTCCTGTCACTGCCCTCCTCCCCTACCTTTCTGGTCAAAATAATAAAGCAATCATGCATCCCAGAGGGAACTGCAGAGATTAATGCTACCATCAAAGGCTTAAAAGATGCCGGGGTCATGATCCCCATAATTATCCCATTCAATTCATCCATCTGGCTGTTGCAAACAACAACAACAACAACAAGATAGATCATGGTACATGACAATCATAAATTTAATCAGGTGATTGCCCCAAGAGCAGCTGCCGTGCCAGCTGTCCTGTCTTTACTAAAGCAGATCATCACAGTTTTCTAGCTCTTCACATGTGACTATTGATCTGGCAAATGTCTTCTTCCCAGTTTGGATCCGTACGGGGAGGATCACAATCGGTTTGATTTTACATGAGAGGGACAGAGATGTACTTACTGTCTTGCCCCAGGGCTACATTAACTTTCCTGTCCCCTGCCCCAAAAGCATCTGCAGAGACCTGTCTTGACAGTCCACCAGAACATTAGTGACATCTTCTAATGGGAGCTGATGAGAATGGAATAGCAAGTATCCTTGATGCCCTGTAAGCGAGCCAGTTTGTGGAGGCAGATCTACAAAAATGGCAGGCACCACTAATGTCATCATTCACCATTTTAAAGTTTTTAACTAAGAAAATTTAAATGATTATTGTAGAAAATTTTAGATGTACACAAACTTGGTAAAATAGTACAATACATCAGCATGTGTCCTTGACCTAGCTTCAATGATCATCAACTCACAACCAGTCTTTTTCATCTATAACTTCACTCCTTCTCCCTTCTAATAAAGTTGGAAACAAATCCAGGCATCAACTCCTTTCATTCACAGATATTCCATATGTAAAGGTAAAACTTTAAACATCACTATCATATCATTATCACATCCAAAATACTTAACAATTCCTTAATATATCAAATATCAATCTTTCAAATTTCAATTGTTTCACAAATGTCAATTTTAAAATTTTTTTATAGTTGTAGATGGACAGCAAGTCTTTATTTGTTTAGTTTTTTATGCAGTGCTAAGGATCGAACCCAGTGCCTCACACATGCTAGGCAAGCACTCTGCCACTGAGCCACAACCCCAGCCCACAAATGTCAATTTTAAAGGTGGTATCTGAGTAAAGACAAAGCCTACATATTGCAGTTGCTTGGTATATTCGTAAAGCCTCTTCTAGTTTATGAATTCCCCTTCCATCACTCTAAACTTTTCTCCCTGCAATTTATTTGTTAAAAAAACTGGGTCATTTCCCATGCAGGTTGGATTGTGCTAATTGCATCCCTGTGGTGTCTTTTTGACACGTTCCTCTGTGTTACCTGTAGATATGCAATTGGTGATGAAATGTTTTGGAGTCACAGAATCTGAGATGTCCTGGGGTACGTGCCTCTAAGGTACAGGACGGGTTTTTATATGTTGCATCTGTTGTTATTAAGGAGACACAATGTTTGAAAAGTGTCTTTGGGCTTTGCACACAATGCACTTGAGCCCGTTGAGCGGGTAGCCAGAAAGTCATCCATTTTCAAGCAGGAGCCTGCTGTCATTTGGATCTGGAATGCATCTCAAAGGTCCACGTGTTGAAGACTTTGTCCCCGGGGTGGTGCTATTGGGAGATGGTGGAACCTTCTGGAGGTGAGACATGGTGAGAGGATCTTAGGTCATTGGGGACATGCCCCCTGCTCCTTTCTCTTCTTCTCTTTCACTTCCCAGTCATGAGGTGTGTGGTTTTGCTCCACCACACATTTCTACCATGATATGCTGCCTCACTACATGCCCAAAGTAAACCTCTAAAACTCTGAGCCAAAATTACCTTTTCTCTTTATAAGTTAATTGTCTCAAGTATTTTGTTATAGTGATAAAAACCTGACTAATACAGATTCAGAAAACACACACACACACACACACACAATCAGCAATAGGCCCAATTTGTGGAACAAACTGCCTGCCATTTGGACCACATGACCCAGCAGGTTCAATTTGCCCTGAGGGATCCCCAGTGGATAAGAATGCTTGGTGAAATTTCTGACAAACCCTGACATGAGAGTTATAGGATGTTTCTGAAGCAAGAGCACAACCTCTAAAGAAGAGAACTGCTCTCCGTTTAAGAAACATTCCTGGTGTGTTCCTTGGCTCCATCAGAGATCTAACTCTGGAGATGCAAATTGACTGTGAGACTCAAACTGATCATTCTGAGTTCCCTATTACCAGAACCAACAAGTCATGAAGTCCGTTCCCACCGCAGTAGTCCAATGTGCATTATCAATAGAAGTAGGATCGCGTCCGAGCAAGACTAGAATGCACAAGCAAAATATATGATCAGCTGGTCCTGCCCCCAAAGTCACCTACTCCAGTTGTACCCGCATCTCCCCCTCAGTTTACACCAGTGGCTTTATTGGGATCGTGGCATGGTGGGGGGAGTATTAACACCCAACTAATAGAGGAAGAAATGATTTTTTTCATAAATGAATTACATTATATGTTGGTGCTACCCAAATATATAATCTTATAAATTATGGTATTCGAGGGATATTTTCTTTTCAGGAAAAGCAAGGAGTAGTTAATACACTTAATCATTCCTTTTTGTTTGTTTTGTGGAAGGAAAAATGGTCTAAGGTTGGGATTAATGTAGATTCCTGAGCATTCGTGAATACCTTGGCTGGTGGTCACGGGCTTTCAAGGAAATAAGACTGTAATATATGGGACAAAGAATTTGGGGTAAAGGCCTGTGGATAGACTTCTGGGAAGAAAGCATGCAGGTCTTTGTGTCTCACACTGATGCTCAACAGAGAACGTCCCTTGCAGAGGAGGATCTAAATAGCAAAGTGGTGAGCAGGACCACTCACGTCATGGATGTCAGCCAGTCTCTCTCCTAAGCCACCCCAGTGTCTCAGTGAATTGATAAACATGGTGACCCTGGTAGCAAGGATAGAGTCTATTCATAGGTCCAACAGCATGGGCTCCCTCTCACCAAGGCTAATGGCATTAGTGAATGCCCAACCTGCCCAGAGCTAAGGTTGACACTGAGCCCTTGAGATGGCACCATGCCTTAAGGATACCAGCAGACACTTGGTGACAGGTCAATTATAGCAGACCCCCCTACCCTGGAGGGAGAAGAAATTTGCCCTTCCTAGAATTTATACTTACTCCAGAGACCGTGTTTGCCATTCCAGCCCACAGTGTCTCCATCAGAGCCATCATTCTTGGTCTCCAGAATGCCTGACCTCTTAGCACAGTACGGAAGGACAGTGTCATAGAAGAAAGGGTCCATTTTTATGGCAGAGAGGTACAACAATGGACATACGACCTTTGGTACCTCATGTACCCCATTATTTAGAAGCAAGCAGCCTAATCGAATGCTTTATTGGGTGGGGTGTTGTCCCCAGTAAGTCTCATCTCCTGGATAATGCTCTGCTGGTCGTGGCATTTTACTCAAGGATACAGTATATACAATAAGCCAAAGGAAAATATGTGCTGTACACGACGGGGGCAGGACGGAGGAATGAATGCCAAGGCACTTAGTCATGGAACTCAAAGTTGCCACTATCACCCGATCACTTTGGTAGTGATTCTCATGTTAAAGGACAAGGAAGCTAAGAAAGGAATTATGATACTAGCAAGGGTAATTGACACTGATTACCACAAGTGGCTACTGCTTTCCAGTGTAAGTAGCTCCCTACTTCCAGACAGGTCTGGAACCCAGGGATTCGATGGGAGCATCCCTTGGTAAGTGGTAAGTGATATTTTAGAGACCATTGCTGCCAAGGCAACTAAAGCTTAGATTATTTAGAAATGAATATCTGAATCATCCTCCACCAGGGAAGCAAAGAGGGTAGGATCAGAGAAAATGTTTCCTTTCCCCTGTCATTCCCCAGATGACTGATTCTGAAATAAATTAAATAAATAACTTTTCTTATAGTCTTGCAGGATCAAGCAGCCAGTTAACCACCGCTGAGACCAGTTCCAATGTACACCTGGGTGTTGGCTCTCCTTCCTTTCCTATTTCACATGTCCCATTCTTTTTTTGGTAGGGGGGTGTTAATTACCAGGAATTGAACTCTAGGCACTCCACCACTGAGCCACATGCCCAGCCCTATTTTGTATTTTATTTAGAGACAGGGTCTCACTGAGTTGCTTAGTGCCTCCCTTTTGCTGAGACTGGCTTTGAACTCATGATCCTCCAGCCTCAGCCTCCCAGGACGCTGGGAATACAGGCATGAACCACCACACCCAGCACATGTCCCAATCTTTACTTCAGTTCTTAGGAATGACACTGCCAATAAAACATTTTCCTATTAGCCTCTCAGGCTCTGCTTTATGGGAAACCTAGACTAAGACAGGGTACAACTGTTATTTCTGTGTTTATAGACTAATTAGTTATTTCTCCATGGTTACATAACTACTGAGTTGTGGAAGCAGGATTTGGTCCCAGTTGGTCCCAACACAAAAGCCCATGCTGTAAGCGAGTTCTGTCCAACAGAACTTTCTATGATGATTGATATGTTTGCTATTGACTTTCTCCACTGTGGAAGCCATTAGCTACATTTGACTATTGAAATTGGAAATGTGATTAGTGCAAGAAGAACTGAACTTTCACTTTATTCAGTTAAAATTTAAATAGTCACATGTGGCTAGTGGCTCTTGTATTGGACAGTGCAGTTTCAAACCACTTATCTCAGTTTTCTCCCACAGCAGATTTACTGATTACAAATTTATAAAACAATCTGTGAGCATGGTAGATAAAAATCAATAAAGGTGCCTTTGATTGTTCTTGCTGAGAACTAATTGGGAAAAAGAAATTCTCACACCAGAAACTAGAAAGTCATTTGACAAATTAAGGACAAATTTGGAGTCAGGCATTGGGGAGGCAATAGTAAAGGGGACAGAGCTGCCCTTACATTGGATAAAATTGAGGCCAATATTATATGGACAACATTATCTCCCTTTGTCTTTCCTGATCAACCACCACTGGCTCTATATAGGGTGCCATGTGTCCCCCCTTCTTCCTTGACCTTCCCTGGTCTCATTGTTGAGCTGTCTTACCACCATGACTTCTGAAGCACAGGTACTGACTGGAGTGTAGACTCTGAAGCCATCTGGATTTGAATCAAATTCTACTTTTAAGGACCTTTCCTATCTTAGGAAGTCATTTAGGTAGTTACTTACCTATCTGAACTTTAATTTTCCCATCTGTAAAATGGGGTTGAGGGTTAAATGGAGTCATGTATATCCTGGCAGGAGAAAGCCCCCCCCAAATATGATTTCTCTTTTCCTCATTCTGACTTTGAAATTTCTGCCCACTCTTCCTGAAGTGTTTATAAGAACTTTCCACAGAACAGTCAACTGTATGGAAGGAGAAGCCAACTCCGGAAGTCCATTGATGGGAATGGGTTGGCCATAAGATAATACATAGAAATGGTTTACACAGGGAGATAAAGTCAGTGTTCTTGGAATCACACCGCTTTTTCAAAAGGAAGAGAAAGTCACAGACTCACAATCTCTAGTCCTATCATGTCCACCATGGAAATAGATTTAAGTTACTAATCAGGAGCATGCAAACACAAGGTAATAAAAAGGGGTTGGCACGAGACTGTGCTCCCTTTATTATTGTAGGAAACTTTAAACTGCTCATTCCATACGTGTGGCCCTATTAACGAATGCTGTCTGACTTCCTGCCATGTGTCCATCCCTGTACTGACCCTTGGGGATGGAAAGATCCACACAACCTGTCCCTGATCTCCAGGCTGAGGGGCGGAGTTTTACATACCCCAGTCATCACAGGCAGCATGTGACAAGTGGTAGTATAGGGCAGCTGCTCTGTCCCGGGCTGCCTAGTGGGCCTCAACAGTGGGCAGCAGCAGTGACTGGCGGTGGAGCAGTGGGGCTTACAGGATGGCCACGTGCACAGGTCATGGTCTACAGGAGGCCTCTTCCTAGAGGCCGGGCTGGTATTGACAGAAAGGCTCCAGTCTCTTGACGGATGCAAAGTGAGAGTGAGTCGCGGCACAACTAGTTGCTGATGGCTCCCAAGAATGTCTGGGGCTGGAAAAATGCCTGGGTCGGGCTTTAGTAGAGAATTCTGGCAGCAGCGTCCTGAGGGCTTTGAGCTAGACCCTCAGCTGACCTCTCTTCCTGTGAGCACCCATTTTCATTTCCCTATGACAAGGCGGAGTCCTCCTGGGCCCACCTCGATGGGTCTTCTCTGCAGGCAGCTCAACACCACTGGGGGGACTGGGTTTTACTTGTGGGGTTAAAACCTCCTTCTTGGTTCACTCTTAGCAACTCATCTGGGGGTCTTTAGTCTTCTCTGAAGAGAATCCTTTTGGGGGGGTCTTTTCAGGAGATTGGTGTTGAGGCCCCTCTGGTAGCATCTTTGAGGAAGGCCTGAGGACTGAGGGATCTGAGAAGGCCTCTCGGAGGTGGAGCGTGAGGGTCTGGAGAGCTGACCACCCTGGAGTCTGTGGGAATGGATCCCTGCAGCGGGGCAGGGCCCAGCTGTGTGGCTGTGAGTGGCATCCCCACGGCTCTGTACACAGAAGAAGGGGATCACGCATTCTAGGAAGTGAGGACAACATGAGCAGCAACCGGAAGCCCTCGTTTGATCCACACTCATTTATTACCACTTTAATCCAAGGGACATTCTGTAACTCATAGACGTTTTCACCTCATGATTACTTCATTAACTCCCTCTATATCTCTGGGGAATTGGTTTGTGGGAAGTATTATTACCCTCACAGCAATCTCAGTTGAATTAAAGAAGCAACTTGGATCCTGAGAGTGAATTATTGGCAGAGGTGGGAGACAGAGGGTTTCCCATCCCTGGGCTCTAACTCCTCTCCAGTCCTTCTTAGATTCTATCACCTAAATTAAAAAAAAAAAAAAACTAACCCGATTTTTTTTTCAAGGACGGTGGAAGAAAATTGAGGCGGCCATGAGGGCACTCCACTAAACGAGGACCAAAGCTGGAAGAAAAAATTTAAAAAACACTTACCCTTGTGCAGTGACAAACTGAAGTTACTATAAATGCCAAGTGAAAACAATACAGAGAAAATAGATGGGGTTACTAGAACATGTCCATAAATTTATGCAGTAAATGTGCTGTGTATTCTCCAATTGGCAAAAGCCTGATATAAGACAATATTAAGGTATTGCAAATCTAAGTTAATATAACAGTTCCCCACTATACTATTTAGATTTATTGCCTGAATTTTTATGGGTTTTAAACAGCTTTTTCTTGACATTAAATATTTAGCAGTTAACAGTTAATTTGTCATTTTAATCTCAAATTGTTTCATACTGCATAATGTGACAGGAGGTAGGGGAAAGAGAAGTGGGATATGGTTATGTCTTAGATTTATGAGCAAGTTTGGGGGTGGGGATGCCTGATGGGAAATTTTCGACATTGTCAGAAATCTCTTGTACTTGAGACAATGAGACTTGTTGCAAGGCTTTCTTGGGAGATATTTGGGGGTTGGGGGCAGAGTCGGATCTCACACCTAGAGCCAGGAGAACAGACATTGGTGATTCTTTCCACATATGGCAGAATTTAAGGCACTTTGAGCAAGACCCACATGGTTGACAAAGTATTGATCATCACTTGGGCCGGTTGATGGCTATGCAGGAAGCCGATTGTGTAGCCCTCTGTTTTTCTGTATGTTTGCATCTGTATGGAAAGTAGAAAGAGAGGACCCCAGGAAAGAGAACTAAAAAGCAAAGACAGGTGCTGGGCCCTAGTGCTTCTCCCCCAGGCTGCTCTTCAGCTCACCTTGTGAGGCCATCCCAAATTGTGTCTCAAGATCAGCACGGCAAATCTAGGATTGAGTCCTTTCAAGATTTCAATAAGGAGAAGCCACCATGGTTAAAAATTGTAATAGTTTCCATATTTTGAGCTCCTAGTGAACACTAAGCCCAAGCTTTGATGTGCCATCTCATTTAAATACTCTGACAGTTCTCTGGGTGAGGGGAGTATATTGCTATTTTACAGTTAGTGAAATTGATGCTCAGAGAACTAAGTAATAATGTGTGATATCATAAAAGAAGGCAAAGCTGGCATTAAAACCCATGTCTGCCACCCCTAAGCTCAACTCCTATGTAAAAGATCTAAATTATGATCTAGAGGACAGAGTAAAAGGAAGCCCTCAGGGTTGCCCATTAGGACTCAACTCAACCTCACACATGACTTTGACATCATTGTCCCATCCAGTGGCCATCAGCAGAAGAATTCAGACTGCTGTCTTCCCTAGTCAAACACAGGGATCCATGATGGGAGCACATGGGCAGGGGCATGGTACAGATGACTTCAGGTAGAGGCTTAATCTGAACAAGGTCATAATAACTGGGCTTGTCTTAAAGTCATGCTGGGCTTTCAGTTACAGGCCAGGATGGAAAGGGGGAAGCAACCAGTAGTAGAGCTGGGACCGAGGTATTAACATGGCTCTCTAGGTAATCCTCAAGGAAGGTTAGCCAGTGGTCAGTCCCAGTGAGACATGATGGATGGATGAATGGATGAAAGGAAGGAAGAAAGGAAGGAATCAAGTCCAAAGGGCTGTAAGAAATTAAACCTTAGGCCACAGCGGCATAGGGATGTGGGAGTCCAACCAATTGCGTGAAGCAAGTCAGCAAGTTCTATGATGTTGAAATACCTTAAGATAGAAAGATGGCAATATCACAGGTCAAGTGATAGTGATCACAGTACATAGTGACTATAGGGAATAACACAATAAAGCCTACTGAATTTCCTCAAGGGAAAAGTCCAGCCATTAGCCATTCATAACTGCAATTTCTAATGCAATGCCTCATTCAGAGTAGGTCCACGAAAATGTCTGTTGAAAGAATTAATGGGAAGATTTCAAGCAGGGATATGATATAGGAACGAATCTCCTAAAAATCAAGATCATCTGAACAGATTAGACCTGTTACCAGGCTTACTTACAACAGTGCACCCAGCTCCATTATTCATGGCTCAAATTATCATCACTGAACATAGCAGATCAGTTTTCTACACCTGACTTAAGTTGGACCTTCTTCAACCATAAGCCCATCCTACCCTGGAACTCTGTAGCACCAGAGTTTCCAGTCCTCAGTTCTCCTCATGTAGATCAAGTTTCAAATACTGGAGCAGAGAACTGGAAAGGGATATTCATTCCTAAGATTGATCAGAATTTCTCTCTATAGTTCTTTTTGTCATTTCTAAGGTCAGCCCCATTTGATGAACATCTGTTGCACTGTTAACTGGATCCAGATTCTAGGTGCTGTGAATATAAGGCTTTCAGACACACTGGCTCAAGAACACTAAGTCACCCTTATCTTGATAAGAGTAACTGGGGGAGCAATGCTCCAGCATAGCTTGGCTTTCATGATATAATTGAAAACTGGCAAATTTGCCCTTTGCTGCTTATCACATTCCAGAGCAACTTGGTATAAAGCCAACCTGAACTCTGCGAGCACAGGTTCCTTAGCAACCATAAGAACATCTTACTCTGAGTTATGTCCTTCCCCTGTAGAACCAACATTTGAAACTCTCTCTGGCTCCCTGCTGCAAGTGGACATTCCCTTTGCATTACAGTCAGGACTGTGCAGCCACCAACAAGATCTGACCTTCCATCTCTTAGCTTCTATCTTGCATCTTGCATAGCCTGCTGAATTCATGTGACAAAGTTTCTGTCAAAGGACTGTCTGAATGGGCTTGAGGCACCAGGAAATCTGGGACTGCTGGGTTCTCTCTCCTCATCTGATTTATATATGTTTCTTTACTGGAATTATCATTGTCTGTGTTTGTATCCCTATGATGGACGCTGTGATGTACCACTCAGATCACCTTCAAGAAGAAGAGATTGCTGCCCAGCTGCTGGTAGCTGTTGGCCGCTCGCCAGCCCCCTTTGGCACTTGCTAAAGAGAGTCACCTTGCCCAAAGCCATGTTGTCTTCCCAGGGAGGTCTGCATCCAACAACTGATCAACAGGGAGTTTAAAAGCCAGTCCTTCTTGCCCCACTGGGACAGCTCCTAAGGTAATCGCATCTTCACAACCGCCCATAAGGTAATTTCAAAACATACTTGAGCCTACATTATAGAATAACATCTCCCTTTGCCCAATTCTGCTTCTAGAAGTTCCTTCCTTTTCATATCTGTCAATCCCAAGAGATCTCCCTAGTAAAATCCTGCTTCCTGGAGAGCTCAACCTGTCAATTCTCATATTCCAGTATTAGAATTAAAAGTGAGGAATTGGGGGTCAAGAAGGTAAGTCTTTCCTATATGAGCCACTTGCTGCTTGCTCACTGTGAGGGTGCGCTCCAAAGAGCCCAGGCTTGGTAAAAGAGATGATCACACGTACACAATGAACCTAGAGGCTTTCCCAATCCAATTGTTTCTTCTCTGTTCTTGGGTCTGCTAAATGGGTCTCTACCCTAATTCCAGAGTCATCTGAGAATCCTCTTGAAGAGGGTAGGAAGCCTGATGCAGGGAGGGTAGAAAATCCGAGGCCATGCTTCTCTCTGGTAAACTGATAAAGTGAGGTTCAGTGACCCCTCTTTTTTTTACCATGTTATTCTAGATTGTTTACATTTAATATAAGTTTCAACTGATAAGATTTTGTTCTGTTTTGTTTCTAAGTCAAGTCAGTTTGGCAGCTAGCACTCAAGGATAGCTGATATAGCCAAGATTCTAAGTTCTAGGAGAGAGGGGAGGCACCTTCATGGATGTTACCACCTTATTAAGGCCCTTGTAACCTCTGGTTTCCTGAAGCTTGAAATTTCTCAACAAGGATATGGCTGTACTGTATTCCTCATTCATTGGCCCTGAACAAAAGCAATATAAGTTAGGGGCTGGGGTTGTAGCTCAGTGGCAGAGTACTTACCTAGCACATGTGAGGTACTGAGTTCGACCCTCAGCACCACATAAATATTAGTTAATTAATTAACAATTAATTAACTAAAGGTAAAAATATTGTGTAAGTTAGAGAGAGGGAAAGCAAGTGTCTTTATGGAGGGAAATAGAGGATGGAATTGAGGGTGTTTAAAATATGTTTGTATCATCTGTGCCCAGGACCAGACATCTGTCTGTATCAATTAGTAAGTAACTAAAAAGGGGACAGCAAAATTATTTCTCCAAATGCCGAGTCTTCTGTAGACTTTGATAAGAGACAAAGAAAAGCCATATGTCATTTCTCTGTCTTAGGGTCTTTATCAAGAAAAGATACTGATCTCAAGCTGGCTCCTGTGATTGGAGGATGCTATTTAGATCGTCTAGTTCTCAGGAATAGGCAGCAGGAAGAGAAGATGAAGCAGTTGACATGAGACATGTTGCCTGTTGCAAATTCCAAATAAAGCAATGGTGGAAAAATCTTTTAAGTGGCAGATCTGTAAGTGTGGGTTTAACTCTTGCCTTTGGTCTATGCTTTTCTTTAAGAATAGTGTTTCTACTCTCCAATGTTTAAAACAAGATGGAAACTTCAGGGATTAATGCCTGCATTGAAGGGTTTTAATTTTTAAAAAAGTTCTTTCTCCAAATGGCAGAACCTCAGCATGAATGCTCATAATTTCTTTGAGGAATGAAACGCCATTGGAGGTGGAGAGATGAAGTGACAAAGAAGGAGCAGGAACCGGACTGTTTCAAGATCATAGCGGCCCAAGAAATAGATATCTCTGAATCCTCACTCTGGGTCCCTGCCAGAGAATGCTAGGTATTCACTTCCCACATCTCTAAAATGGAATTGGTTAGACCCGATGCCTATCTTCACTGTTGTGAAAATGGGTTTGAGCAAAATAGATCTTTCCACACTATTTTCACCTAGATTGAACCAAGAAAGTGATGAGCAGTGAATTCCAGATGTTGATGATCCCCTCTTGCTATTATTTCTCTCTGCACCTGCCTTGTCATTGACAGCCTAGGGTGTGGATAGCATCCTGTAATGGCTCACTGCTCTCCCTTTCTCTTCCCACTTTTACCTCCCTCTCCTTTTCTTTCTCCCTTTCCCTGTTTATTTCTCCCTCTGATGAAAACTGCCTTCTATCATGGAGAGATATTTGGCATATATTTAAAAGCATTAGGGTATTTTTTTTCTCCCTAGGTAGTGCACAAGTAGCAAACACAATCAAAGATCAACTGCTTGGAAATATGAAAAGTGCCTTTGCAAGGGTCCCCAGAAAGTGAGATGCCTATAAACCATCTGCCATCTCAACATATTCCCTTTTTTCTTTCTTTTTTCTTCTTTTCCTTCTTCTTCTTTTTCTGCTTCTTCTTGGAAACAGAGAGGCACTGGGCTCAGAAAGGTCCAATATCTTCTTCCCTTTTTTTCACTTTTTAAAGAACAATCCTGGTCAGAATTTTATGTGCTTTTGTCAAAAACAGCAACCTACCTACAGTTTTTCACAGACACATCCTAGGGTCAAGCAAACCCACTGAACACACAGGCAAACTTCACCTATCAAGAGCCTCTAAAGGAACACAGAGTGGGGCTCTTTGCCAGCTGCTGATGTATGACTAACACTCTCTAAAAAGTCTTCTGTGTTAGAAGAAATAAGGCCCACAGGAGCTCCTAGTCTGAGGATCTTAGCAGCCAGCAGCAGGATGTGTGGATCCAGCAGACTGCACCTCTGCCTGGGGCCAGAGTTTAATCCTGCTCCTACTTAGCTGCTTGGACAGCTCTGCAGCAGATGGCCATGATGCACGGTGCCACATCTCCTTGGTCCACTTGATTTCAGCACAGTGGTAGTGGACAGCGCCATGCACACTGCCCCATCCTCCTGCCTGCTTCACATCTCTTCTGCCTAGCTCAGGGCTTTGTCTGAAGCCACAGAAGGTGCTCAGCAGCCACCTGCAGGTGCAACCTTTAAGTGCAGAGAGTTTACCCAGTGTGTAAATGCCCAGATAGTAAACATTCAGCTCACCTGTCCCGTGGGGGAGGGGGAGCAATTCTGAGGTTTGTTCCACACTGTTCCTCTGAGTGTCTCCAAAAGGACCAAGCCATAGCCGCCCACTGCAGTAACCAGTGATCAATGTTGCCACTGTCAGTTTTTCTCCCTCCCTGTTCCACTCTCTCCACCCTCACACTATGGGTTCCTGAGACCACCTCCCAAATACATTCTCTATCTGCAAGTTCTTGTCTCAGGCTTTGCTTTCAAAGGAGCCCAAATGGAAGTCAGTCCCCTCTCATCCACTTCCCCTTCCTCTCTCACTGGCGTGATGTCTTCTCATGCATTGTGTGATTAACCACTACCAGCCAGCCCAGCCTCCTCTTCCTTGCAAAAGCTCCCTGGTGGCTTAGTCAGCACTGTTTGTAAGAGCAATGACATTTGCTAATGAGTGATTCAGTATCTCTCTGTCTGGAGTCCTAAATGCAGGGAGCTATGGCTGCACTTACTACTGTCTAGCACTTCAAAGTGCCTTCCTATTTTCTGTGCCCCAGACCATAGCGGCAAGCTTTTTCTCTACAGGGCAGACAATAAATATTATAGCTTTGCAGGCTGTACAGTCTCTGCTGCAACCACTCAACTGTGCTATTAGAGTGAGAAAGCAACCGTAGATGGCATATTAATGCATGAGCCAGGTTGCATTCCAGTAAAACTTCACCAGTGGATGCTGAAATCTGCAGTTCATAACATCTGGACATCGTGAAATATACCCCTCTCCCAACATGAAAAAATTGTAAAGAGCGTTAGTCTTTTGGGCAAAATGGCCCACCCCACCCAAGATCCTAAGCTCCTGGAGAGAAGAACAGCTTCTTCAAAGAGCTTCTTTTCTCTGTTGAGCTCAGTGCCTGGCACGTGGGGTGTGCTTAGCACTTACTGGTGGCTGAACAAGTGGGGCGAATGCCAGCCCCTTGACCGCTTCCTACAAAGCACTCACTTGCTGAAACTCCTGCCCTGTTTGTTCCCCCCAGGAAGTGTCCTAAAAGACAGAGCTTCCTAGCTTAATTCTAACTCGTCTGCTGGGGAGTTCTCCTCAGAACCAAAGGCTCTCTGAGAAAGCACTTAGATAAATGGGTTCCTGGAAGCCAGCAGCACAAAACCTCTTCTTCCAGCCTTGTTTCCAGAAACTTCCAGGCCATGTTTTGGCCCAGCATGCATTGGAATTTGGGCGCTGAGAACAGGAGCACAGGTAACAGGTGCTTTTGCTGCTCTTGCCAGTAGAAGAGGAAAATTCCAGCCATGTTGAGAGCTTTGTTATTGAAATAACACAAACACACACACACGAGGGAGAAATAATGATCACAATCTGATCCAGCAATATTACAGCCTGTATTATATAGACCCCGAGAACATTCCCTTAGATGACTTCCCCCTTGATTGCATCCACACTGTTAGGATAACCATCTGTGGACTCAGCCTGAAGGATTTATCACCTCTTGGTTCTGCTGCTAGAACGACTGCCCACCATTGATAAGATCAGGGAACTGATTTAACAAATTGAACTTTAATATATTTTCTTAAGAAAATTTATCATCCCAGACCCCCTCTGGCTTGTTGAAACTGTCCCATTGGAGATAAAGAGATAGAAAAGTTCTGAAACAGCATGGCCTCTGGGCTCAGCATTGCGCTGATTCTCGGATACAGCTTTGTGACTGTGGGCACACGCCATATCCAAGAGCTTCCAGAGAAGCATATGGAGGGTTTGGAAAGAGGCTGCTGACCCAGAGACCCCGAAGCTCCAGCCGTTCAGACAGAGACCCTGAGCTGACCCTAGGCAATCATCCAGGCGTCCAAGGGCCCTGTTTTAGTCAGCTATTTTGCTGCTGTGACTAAAAGATCTCGCCAGAACAATTGTAGAGGAGGAAAAGTTTATTTAAGGGCTCACGGTTTCAGAGGTCTTAGTTCATAGAAGCTGGCTCCATTCCTCAGGGTTCAAGGTGAAACTGAACATCATGGCAGAAGAGTGTGGCAGGTGGAAGCAGCTCACATGATGATCAGAAAGCAGAGAGAGAAGCCTCCACTCTCCAGATACAAAATATATACCCCATAGCTATGCCCCCAATGAACCACTTCCTCCAGCCACACCCCACCTGCCTCCAGGGACCACTCAGTTAATCCCCCCAGGGATTAACCCACTGATTAGGTTAATGCTATAACCCAATAATTTCTCCTCCAAACCGTCTTGCGTTGTCTAACAGGTGAGCTTTTGGGGAACACCTCACATCCAAACCACAACAGTCCCTATTTGAGTCTTCTTCTGATTGACTGTATCCATATGCCTGTCACTCCCCAACCAGGTCCTTGGGGTTTTTCCTTTTGGGTTTTTACTCAAAGAGAGTACGTGATGAACTTATTCATGCTCAATGTTCTACCCTAGAATAATGGCAACTAATTGTTCATTGTCTCTTTCTCTTGAAACATAAGCTCCAGAAGACCAATGTGTATACTTACGCCTTGACTTAATAGATTCTCAATACGTCTTTTCTAGAACTTTGAAATGAGTGATATGCGTGGGGGGTACAAACATAGTCCCCATGACTTCCAAAAAAGAGAGAGGAAAGAAATAGAGAAGAACAGATGTACTTATTGCTTTTAAAAAGGCTCGAGACTCCTAGGCCTACACGTAACCCAATGATTATACTTACAAATTTATCTGTGTAACAAATTTATTATTTGTAAAGTGCTTAGAACAGCGCTTGGCTCATAGAAAACAATGTATGAGTTTTTAAAGCAAGCAAACAAACATAAATAAAATAAACAAAAAACTAGCAAACCTTCCCCCCACTACTGAGAGAAATGAGAGCAGACAGTCCCTTCTAACACCCCTCCTTTGTCTTTTCCCTTCTCCGTTTCACTTCCACCAAATTGGATTTTGCTTTTTTTTTCCCATTTAAGGCTACCACTCTGTTTGATCTTGCCAGGCTTTATCAGTCTCGGGGGAAGGCACTGGCCCCTCTACCCTTCTGGAGCAGATCTTCTAGAAGCCCTGTGACTGACAAGCTCCTGTGTCACCCTACTGCATTTTGATAGGTAGGCTTGAACTACACAAGTACCCCTCTGAGGCACAACTTTGGGGGCAGTGAATGGACCCACTTTGGCCTGGGTCTCACTATGTCAGTCGGCTTTTCACTGCTATGATCAAAACACCTGACAAGAACAACTTAGAGGAGGAAGGATTTATTTTGGCTCATGGTTTCAGAGGTTTCAGCCCACGGTCAGCTGGCTCCATTGCTTTGGGCCTGACAGAACCTAATGGTGGAAGGGCATGATAGACAAAAGTTGAGAGCAGAGAGGGAGATAGGAAGGGCCAGAAAGCTGGTAATCCCTTCCAGGACACGCTCTCCGTGACCTACCCCTCCATCCAGTTTTGGCCTCCCAGTAGTCCATTCAGCCATCAATGGATTAATCCATTGATTAGTGAGGTAGGTCAGAGCCCTCAAAATCCAGTCACTTCCCCAAAGCCCTACTTCTGGACACACGAGGTTTGGAGGACAGGACATTCCAGATCCAAACCCTAGCACTCACTGGGGGTATCCTCCCAAGATGATCCTCGTTGGTAAGATAATGATAGTAAGGATGAAGACAATGGCTGCCATGCCTGTGCTTACCACCTGCTATTTACTGCCCTAAGATCTTTCTTCATGGATTATCCTGCTTAACCCCAGGACATAGTTTTTGTTTTTATATCCTTGTCGTATTGACTAGGAGAAGTTTTCTAACATCCCATGCTCAAACAGCTTATAACTGATAAGACAGAGATTCAAACTCACATCTGTCTTCATTCACATATTCCCAGCATGAGGCCGGGTGCTAAGGAGCCTGCTGACATTACCTCTCACTCTTGCAACAACACAACAAGAAAGGTATTGGTTCCCTTCTTCAAAGCTGTGACAAATGGGGCTCAGAGGAGCTAAGGGCTGCTGCATGGTTATAGCCAAAAAGTGCTGGAGTTAGTATCTGAAGTCCTTTCAACATGCAGTTTTGTTGTTCCTGAACTGTGGGTCATTTTTATTTTCTCCCTTAAACTTTTAAAATATTTTTTCAAAGTTTCGATAATACACATATATTACTTTAATTTTTATCTTTTATAGTCTTTTAATTACAAACACAATACATGAATATATGCTTATTGTAAAATATTCAACAATGTACAAGTTATATTACTTTTATAACGAAGAGAAGGGATTATAAAAATGACATTACTACATATTTCTTTAGGTTTACTAATGACTAGCAGTTCTTAGGCTTGTGGCAATATCCCCATTTTTCAAATGAAGACCCTGTACTTGAGAATACTCTTTACCATTGGTTTATGCTGGGAGATTCAGTATGTTTCTCATTCTCCTCTTTCTGCCTGGTCCGCAGACACTGGGGCAGTTAGGATGGGCTTCAAGAGTATCACTGGGAAGAAAGGGGTTTCTGTTTTTCTTGGAGAGTCATGGTGTTATAGGCTGGTGGGCGTGTAGGCTATGAGGGACTAGAGCAAGCACAAGAGGGAGTATTGGTGATCATCAGGACCCTGAGGGCCTATCAATAGAATCACAGAAGGAAACGGATGGTCCCACCAAGGGGAGAAATCAGAATGGGTTTAATGAAGGCGCTATTACAAAGGGGTGGAAAGGTCTAAAAGAATCCAGTAAGTGATGGTAAAATATCCAGAGCAGCCAGTGGTGCAGTGGTACATGCCTGCAGTCCTCAGGAGGCTGAGGCAGGAGGATTGCAAGTTCAAGGCCAGTGTCAGCAACTTAGCCAGACTGCCTCAAAATAAAATATTTAAAAAGGGCTGAGTTCAATCTCCAGTATCACAATAAATAAAATAAAATAAAAATCCAGGGCAGCAATAGTCACCAGCCTAGGCCCAAGGAGCAAGAGCAAGGAGCAGTCAGGGAAACCTTGGGAGAGCAATAGCAGCGGTCTCTCAGATGGAGCTCTGGCTCCACACAAAAGCTGTGACCAAGCCACTGCCAAGTGGCAGGCTCACTATAAACTAAACACCTCAAACTCTCTTTCTCCCACTTTCTGATCTCCTGCCAGGTCTTTTCATTTGTAGAACTCAACCAGAAGTCAGGGGACAAGGAAGGCTCGTTGGATACATCCGTGGTGGTTAACTTCTAAGGCATCCAGAGGGTGATGAGTGAATCAAGAGGCCAAGTATAGCAGCAGGACCCTACTCTCCTAGCTGAAGGTAAGAGGAGGGCAGAGTAAGAGCTGCAAGACTTCCAGAATGTGAGGTCTGAGAGAAAGGGGACCAGGCTGGTGACCTGATGACCCTAGAGTCTGTCCTTCTTTCAACTGATTATTTTTGGAAAAGTTTTAGAGCCTTACAAAAATTTCAAAAATAATACAGAGACTTCCCACATAACTTGCACCCAGTTTTTCCTCTTATTAATTTCTTACATTAGTATGGAATATCTGTTAGGATTAACGAGCGTATACTGTCATACTGCTACTAACTAACATCCGTAGTTTTTTCAGATGTCTCTACTTTTTCTCCATTATTTTTTTCTATTCCTGAATCTCATTCAGGATACCTCCTTACATTCAAGCTTGTGTCTTTACACTCATTTTTAGCTCGAGCAGTTTCTCAGTCTTCTCTTGTTTTGATATCCTTGTCACTTGTGAGCAGTATTACTCAGGTCTTTTATGGGATGCCTGCCCTTCTACTGGAAAATGTCTGATATTTTTCTTAGGAAAACTAGGGTTATGAGTTATTGGGAGGCAACCCACAGAGGTAAAGTACCATTTTCATCCTATCACATCAAAGGTCCATAATATCAACATGACTGGTGACCGTTGATCACATGGCTGAGGGAGTGTACTGTAAAGATTCCCCACCACCACCACCACTTTCAATATTGTACCCTTTAGAAGGAAGTCACTATATTCAGGAGAAGGGATGAATCTACATAAATCCTTCTGCTTAGATTTCTCTCTTGTGTCTCTCTTCTTTCCTATTCATTAACTTATTCAATTATTTATTTATCAGTATGAACTCCTGGATATTTACTTTACACTTTGATTTATAATCAGAAACTACTTTACATATCTTTTTGCCCAAATTGTTCTAGCCTTGACCAAAGGGAGCTTTTTCAGTTGGCTCCTGTGTTCCTCTGACATACATACCCCTATTGATGTGTTTTCCTGGGTTTTATTTAGTTTTGTTTATTTGTTTGCATTTTCTTACTCCAGGCTCCAAGCTTATCTTGTGCCTTTCTTGCCTTAGTCCTGGAATCTGATATTTCTCCAAGGATCCCTGATTCCTTTTATTGAAAAATAATATTAGAAACCAAGATCTAGACACTAGGTGCACTTGTTGTTACTGGGGTGTTGCTTATTTTAGGCCTTCTTAGCTAACAAAACAAAACAAAATAAAAATCTATATTTGCTTACAGTAACTACATCTATACATATTTCTATATGTATCATCTGTATCTATAATTAGTTAAACAGGATCTCCTACTGATGTCTTCAACTCGAATCCTTTACCATATGAATTGTTCCAGGTTTCTTTTGGTGTTCATCTGTGAATTTCCATTTTAAAAGAGATAAAGTTATGGTCATTATTATCCAAAGTACATGTGTGAAGACATGAAATGGCATGAATATACTTTGCATATAACCAGAGATATGAAAAATTGTGCTCTATATAGTAATAAGAATTGTAATGAATTCCGCTGTCATATATAAATAAAAAATAAAAAATAAATTGGGCTCCCAGGTAGACGTGTGTAGAGCAGTATCAGAACTGTTCATTCCTACCCCATGATTAATAACATACCAATTTGCAGAGATACAGCGCTTTATCATTTAGAATTCAGTGCTTTGGTGCAGTTCCTTCTGTCTTTAGTCTTGCAGATTCCCCTAATTTCCAGAGTGACTTGAATTGGAGCCTTTTCCACTGTCCCCTTCAGTGACATTGTCTCATACAATTGTCATACAATTGGCTTCTTCCACAGTTGGCTCTTCTTCCTGGGACCCCTCAACTTTCTAAATGATTTTTAAGATTTACATCCATTAGGATTCACTCTTTGTGTTGGAAAGTTCTATGAGTTGTGACAAAGTACAATGTCATGTGTCTGTTACGGGACTACATGAAATAATTTTACTGCCTTAAAAATCCCCGAGCTTTACTGTTCAGCCCTCCTTCTCCCTAGACCCCTGGAAACCACTGTCCATTTTACCAGCTCTGTAGTTTTTGTCTTTTCTAGAATGTCATACAATTGGAATCACATCATTTGCAACCTTGTAAACTGGCTTTTTTCACTTAGAAATTTCTCTAAAGAAATTTCATGCATTTCTGTGGCGTGATAGCTCATTTCTTTTTATCACTGAATAATATTTCAGAGTATAGATATACCACAGCTCATTCCCCCACTTGCCTATTGAAGGACATCTTGGCTGTTTCCAGCTTTTGGCAATTATGAATAAAGCTGCTATAAACATTTATGTGCAGGTTTCTGTGTGAACATAAGTTTTCAGATCAATTGGGTAAATACCCAGAAGTATGATTCCTGGGTTGTATGGAAAGACTATGTTTAGCCTTGCAAGAAACTGCCAAACTGTCTTTCAAAGTGACTGTCCCATTTTGCATTTCCTTCCAGCAATGAATGAGGATTGCTATTGCCCTGAGCCTTCCCTTTTAACTCAACTACCATATTTTACAACATGAAGAAAACCTCCCGATCTCCTTTGCTCCAGAAGGCAGTTTTCTTAAGAAGAGGCAGCAGTCCTTGTGACCCACTATAGTGCTAGGGGACACTAGCTCACAAAGGACGCCTATAGTTGCAATAATTTTACAAGAGGGAAGAATAGTTCGAGGACACTCGAAATACTTGGTATTCTCATTGCACAAATTGTAGTTCTGTGTAATAGAAAAGGGGTTGCATTAACTAACATTCAAACTGAACATCTGCAACCTGGGTCCCAAGATTTCCTCACATACATAGTAGTCAGGACAAATTAACCAGCAGGAATCTTCAAAGTATAAATATATAACATGGAAGAAAAATTAAAAACTTGCCAGCTTGCTCATTTGCCAACACTTCACCACAGAGATCCATTGAGCCTGTGCAATAGGTCAGTCACCGTGCTAGGTGCTAGCATCCTAAATTCCCAGTACCAAGCAGGAGACCAACATGCCTACAAATTTTACTATCCAATGTTTGTCCCCCAGCAAGGGACACACATTGGTTTTGGAGCTGATATATAAATCTAGTTAGTAAAAAAGGAGTTAAATGACAATTTCAACCATAGCTTCTGCATCCAAGAAACTGGGCCAGTCAACCCAAGGGGCCGTAATTACTTTTTCAGGTTTATGCTAAATTCCTGCAATGAGCTTTTTTGCAGATGGATATGAAAGAGGGGATGAATGCTGCTGTGTTTTGAGGCTATTGTGGAGGAAAAGATGGCTGGAGGTAAAGGAAAAGGCCCAGTGGTGGAGCAGCCCTGGGTAGAGAGAAGCAGAGGCATTTTTATTCCAGAACCAGCTGCAGCCCACACTCACCAGTTTCCAAAGCTTCCCTGTCATTTGGAGAGAAGACAGCACACATTTTAAGGACACAGTGGAATGCAAGCGATGGATGGGTCAACACGGCTGGCTGGGCTGGTGATTTTGTAATTACGAAGCAGATTTTTTAGACAGAATGGTTACCCCAACTGTGTAATTAAGAGAATCGTTAAGGAATGTTGCTGGGCTGTGCATCACCCTGGGGCTAGAGCTACCACATGGTTACAATAGAAAAATGCAGTCAGGCTTCATCATAAGGCCATTGCTAATTAATTGAAACAAATATTTGCAATACCAATTTCTATAGATGATATATTTGCAACAGTTGAATTCTGAGAGAATCTTAATAGAGAGGTCTGGTCAGAGGTGGAAATTTTAGAAAAACAGGTGTTAGGCCCCAGGTTAAGGAAAAAAACAATTGGTCTGTTGAAATTGGATGGCCTTGGCACAGTTTTAGTTGAATCCAACTCTGTAGCACTGGTTAGGACTTTATTTTGTCCAGCATATTTAGCTTAGAATGGGTATGGGCAAACTGAAGAAGTTCCAGAAACTAGCAATAATGATTTGAATCGAAAAATAGCACCTAAGAGGAAAGTGAAAGAAAAGAAATTATTTAGCCTAGGCTGTGAATCTGCATAGTACATCCATAAATACTGTCAAAATAGTGAGAAGTTTTCTTTCCCCCCTCCCCAAGGACAGAAATTAGCCACTTCCATTTCTCCTGAACACAAAGAAGGATTAACCCTCAATTATAGAACATCTGAGCCAAATCTCCAGCATCCCCTTTTTTTTCATTTTAGTTATAGATGGACACAATACCTTTGTTTATTTTGTGTGTGTGTGGTGCTGAGGATCAAACCCAGTGCCTCACACATGCTAGGCGAGTGCTCTACCACTGAGCCACAACCGCACCCCCTTGCCTTTTTTTTTTTTTCTTAGAGACAGGGTCTTGCTAAGTTGCTATAGGGCCTTGCTAAGTTGCTGAAGCTGGCTTTGAACTTGTGATCCTCCTGCCTCAGCCTCTAGAGCCACTGAGATTATAGGCACGTCCCACAGCGCCCAGCTGTTTTCAATTTTCAGACAGGTGACTACCATATTTGATCTAATTCTAACACTTTAGAATCACAGAGGGGCTATAAATCCAAACACAACTCTCCTTGATATTCTGTAAATAAGTTTCATCTTTATGTTTTGTGGGTTTATTTATTTTTATAATTAATTATTTGGTGCATTATAATTATAAATAATATTGGGATTCATTACTGATATCACCAGTTATCAGTGATGAGTCCTGCTTCCTCACACATTGAAGTATAACATTAGAGAAGCACACCAAGGCAAGCATATAAAGCAGAGTTTATTTAAAAAGGGGGTCACCTAGGCTTCTCCTGGGAGGGAGAAGGGGGCTGGTGTCCTGGTATCCCAAGAAGTGAGAGCATTCTGCCTTTTTTATATGTGCTAGCTTCCTTGTTTCTCCCGCTCTCTTCCCCTTATCTCTCTCCTTCCTGCGTAAGTGACTAGGCCCAGGAGATGCTCCAGTGGGATGGCCAAAAGGTGAGAAGCAGACGGACAGGAGGAGCCAAGGTAGAGTGATCTGAGCAGGAAGGGGGCCCAGGGTGCATTAATTAACAACTTTTATAACTCCCTGTAGGAAGGGACAATCCCTGGGACAGGTTACCTTAGCAACAGGTTGGAACAGGGGCAGGTTATATTTTTTCTTTTTTTATAATACCTTTATTTTATTAATTTATTTTATGTGATGCTGAGGATTGAACCCAGGGCCTCACACATGCTAGGCAAGCACCCTACCACTGCACCATAACCCAGTCCTGGTGCAGGTTATCTTAATAAGGATAGAGGAAGGGCTCTGAAGGAACTAATATTTCAATCCCTCAGCAGGTGGTCTCCAACTTCCCAGAACCAAACTGGCCTCTGTTCTCTGGATCTAATCCTTGCCTATCTGCCTGTCTTTAATTCTGGCTTTATTATGACATATTCACATATGCACTTAACATAATTTGGTCAATTTCATTTCCGAATACCTTCTCCCTCCTGGGTCCCCTTCATTTACTCTACTGGTCTCCCTTCTAATTTCATGAGATCCTCCCTCACCCCACACCCTTTTTATTTCCTTTTTTCTCTCTAGTTTCCACATAGGAGAGAAAATATACAATGCTTGACTTTCTGAATCTGGCTTATTTCATTTAACATAATGCTCTCAAGTTCCATTCATTTTCCTACCAAATACATAATCTCATTCTTCTTTAGGAGTGAATAAAACTCCATTGCATGTATGTGCCACCTTTTCTTTATCCATTTATCTGCTGATGGACATCTCGTCTGGTTCCATAACTTGATTATTGTGAATTACACTGCTATAAATATAGGTATGCATATATCGATACAGTATGCTGGCTTTGATTCTTTTGGATAAATATTGAGGAGTGGTATAGCTGGGGCCTATGGTGGTTTAATTTCTAGTCTTTTGAGGTACCTCCATAATGTTCATTTTCTACGTGTTACTCTGGATATCTCTTTTGTTGGAAATCCTTAGGCAGACTTTGTTAGACACAAAATCTGCTTTGGAGAAAACAGGCCAAATCATTAACAAAAGTCCCAATGTAACACATCAGAGGTGGGAGCAGTCTGTAGAATATAACTGAATCTTCTTAGGGCTTAAGGATAGGTTCTAGATCCTGGGAGGTCACCTCCAAGCTTAGGATTCTAGAAATACCTCTGGTGTTCACTACCGTGCTCACATACAGTAAATGTTCAGTAATTGGAGACCACATGCAATATAACATAAGGACTTTTGTTTAAGAGCAGATTGAATCAGAACCTCGGTGAATTTATATTTTTAATACATTCTTCAAGTGATTTTTGGAAATTCCTGGCCGAAGGCCACTAAATGCCAGCATTGAGCTTGGAGAAATCTCCTTGAGAACAACATTCTAGAAGAGAATGCTAAAATCTCAGTGATCAGCAGGATAGGGACTCTCTTACCGGGTTAACAAATTCAATCTATGTCTATTTATCCAGCCAGGTTGTCACAGCATGGATAAAAAATGGCAAAGATCTTCTGAAATGACCTCCAATGTTTCCTGTGCTTCACAATGTCTCGCTGGTTGCAGGTGGAGGTTCTGGGAGAAGCTGGCTCGTCTATCATTCTCAGGGCCTAATTATGAATCACTCCATTCCAATAGCACTAATTCATTCCTTCCCATCCCTCACTGGTTGGGGAGGCAGGAAGTACTGATGGAGACAGCCTCAGTTCTTCGAAACCTGTGTCCCTCCAGCAACAATGTGAAAAACCACAGAATACATCCAACACCTTCCCAGGTTGTCAGTGGTATTCAATGTTCTGTATTAAAATAATTTTTTCCATTAAAACAAAGATAGATGCACTGTAAATGAAAAAGTCACATGAGCTTTAAAAGAAAACAAGAGATGTCCAAGAAATTTCTCCCCTGATCAAGTTCTGACAGAGGCTTCAGAAACCCAGGGATATATACATTGCTGTGCTGTATGTAAGGAATGTTTTAAGTAGCACTGTACATAGAATTTTCTTCAATAGTGGCAAGAAGTATGCTCTTTGGACTTTCAGCCTCTAAAATTGTGAGCTAAATAAACTTTTAAAATAAGTATTCAACCTCAAGTATTTTGTTATAGTAGTAGAAAATAAACTAATACAACTTGCTTCTGTGGAAAGCAGTGAAAGGTAAGGAAGCCTGCCTGGGAACTCATTCTGGGTGTTTGTGCTCCCTCAACAAGGTCTTAGGAATCCCGAAGGTGCTCATTTTCAAATTCATCTCAGAGAAATGGAAACTGAAACTTGAAAGTGGAAATATTTACTATCTCAATGACTTAGTGAACAAGACAGGAGTGTCACACTTGGCTTCCAGTCACCATGAGCTAGTTCCTGTGTCCTTCTCAGGGGATGATGGATTGTTCTGCACTGGCCTGAGAGGTTGCTAAGGTTTCAAAGCAAGACAATATCCTTGTAATTTGACCATATGTATCATATGATTTACAAATTCCCCTCTGACCTTGTAATTCCTGTGCTAGTAATTTATCCAAGGTAATTCACAGGGAAATGCCAACAATATTATATTAAATAGAGAAAAGAAGGGCACAAAGTCATATATGCATAGATCACAGATATATATAATCTCAAGAATTTTTTTAAAGGCACATTTGTGCCTATTTAAAAAGTTGGAAGAAAATACAATAACTATATCTGAGTGGTAGGGCTATAGATGATTTCAGTTTTCTTATAACTTTCCAATTTTTCTTTAATAAACATTATTTTTATAATCAAGAAAGCCAATTATGTATAAACACTGACACATTGTTTATTAACAATGACTGAGTACCTGCTATTTGGCGAGGGCCCACATCCTTTTCATTGTTGAAGACATACACTAGTGTTCTCTGGTCTTGCCCTCAGGGAGTGGGTATTCTAGAGAACATGGAATTTTGAACTTCTCCTTCCTTTTCTGAGTAAATTTTCTCTGAAGAGGACCCTGCACAGAGGTGGACATGTTCAAGAAGCAGTGCCAATGTGTAAGAAACAGGTAGTCTGACCAAGGAAGTCTTCTGGGAAGAGATTGGTCAGGTATCTTTTCAAGTGGCCAGGAACTGGGATCCTGTCTATAGCAAGTAGCTATTATCAGAATATGCAGGCTCCCACCCCCGCCCCACCGAAAGGCACTTGGTAGGAAAAAGTGGTGCCCTTTTCTAATTCATAAAGAGGTGAGTTCTAGGCTAAAAATAGCCCCATGTAAGCTCTTTAGCATCATCAACTTGATCATGTTCAGAGTGAAATACAAAAGTGGCAAACATATGCAGAAGCTATGTAGGAAATTGCCCTTACAGGAACCTTCAAAAGTCAAGACCAATACCAAGATCTGAAACATGCCTAATTTCCAAGCACAGGCATGCAATTCCAGGCTCATCTCTTCCCTGAGGTGGCTTTAGGTTGAAGCTAAATGGGCTTTGTTTTTTCAAGGCAATTGCTGATAGAATCAGGTTTTTGAAAGTCGTTGCTGATAGAATGCAGCCTAGAACTATGCAGTGGTTTCTAAGGTGTTAAGAGAGCCCATTACATACGCGAGCCAGCTCTCTCCAGACCACTGACAGATGCAGGATTGGTTGAGAGCGGGACATTCTGCTGTGATGTGCTGCTCCCACTGAGAACACAGTGCTTTGCAGGCAGGACACGTAACGTTGCATTATACATCTCCCAGCTTGCCACATCCTGTTATGTTACATCCCATCAGCCTAAACCATGATGGAGGTGAATACAACCTGGGGTGACATGTAGCACTTTGTAATGCATCGTAGCATTTAAATCTACATCGGCCAAGTCGCACACATTGGCTTGGACACTAGATGCTCGTTATTCAGAGAATGGGATCTCATGTACAGGAACTTCTGGCTGAGGGCATAAAATGTGCCAAGGGACAGCATTGGTGTCATACTCCATCTGAGAGCCAAAGTTCATCCAGTACACTGAATTATCAGTCCACCATGGGAATACTCCACAACCACTGGGTTCTTAACAGAGAGTATCTGACAAATGAAAATATTTCAAGTTTTAGGGAAGAGGATGGTGCCTCTGATGCACTGAGGGATGGGTCATGCATGCCCTGAGATCTTCAATGGACAGAAAAAAGCAAGTAATTAAAAAAAAATTTTCGTCGTAGATTAACACAATACCTTTAATTTATTTATTTATTTATTTATTTATTTATTTATTTTAATGTGGTGCTGATATTTGAATCCAGGGCCTCACACAAGCTAGGCAAGTGCTCTACCACTGAGCTATAGCCCCAGCCCAAAAGGAAGTAATTGTACCCACATAGCTATCTTTACCCATTCCTGTGACTATAGAATGTTCTCTGGAAAGGGGACTATAGGTGGGATATGCACCTCAAAAGGCATCCTTCTCACTTCTATTTCTCTCCACTCTAAGCACAACCTCCAACTTCTCTTTCAACCACAACTTCACCCAAGTGATCATACAGTGAGAGAGAATAGGCTTGGCAGTCAGACAGACTTGGATTCAAATACTGGTTCTGGTAATTATATTGGCTCTCATATGAATGATAATTACATAAACCTCAATTTCTCCTTAAAAATAATGGAAATAGCATTATTTAAAAAGGTGATTTTGAGAAATAATGACTCATTTTGGAAGGAGCACCTAAATTCAGAATTTCTACTTCATCACTCTGTTAATAAGCGTTTCATCACAGTGAACAAAATAGCTAACAAGAACAACTTAGAGGAGACAAAGGTTATTTTGGGCTCACTGTTTCGGAGGTCTCAGTCCATGGTCAGCTGACCCATTGCTCTGGGCCTGAGGTGAGACATGAGGCAGAGGTGGCCAGGAAGCAGAGAGAAAAGGAGGAGCCAGGGCACAAGATACAATGCCAAGGACAGACCTCCAGGGACTTGCTTCCTCCAGCCATGCCTCACCTACCCATAGTTAGCAACTCCAGTAGTCCTTCAGATTATTAATTCACCCAATGGATTAATACACTGATAGGTTACAGTTCTCGTGGTCTAATCATTTCACCTCTGAACATTCCTGCGTTAATGTTTTGGGGACACCTCATAGTCAAACCATGACATTCCCTTTCCATTTACCCTATACTCACTCTCTCTGTTGTCATTAAGGTCAGCTTTCTCTGTTGCTAATATTTGTCCTGATCGTATTCATCTTTTCAGTATGGACATTGTTGATCACTCTTTCCTTCTTGAAAATTCTCTTTATATTTCCTCTATATCAATGCATTCTGATTTTACAAATCCATGATGGTTTTTTTTTAAAAGTTATTTTACTAAATAAATGAACAAAAAGTAATCATTGATCTTTTGTATCATCACTAAAAATTAACCATTGTTAACATATTTGATTCTCCTTTATTCTTTTTTTTTTCCATTTTGGTCACTTTATTAAATGACATGAAATAGTTTGAAGTTTAAACTACTAAACAGCACTTTGGTGGAAACACAGAGAGTATATTATCATACTGGAATGCTTTCCTTTAAAAACACAATTCCAGACCATATATATATACAGGGTCTTGGAAACTGGTTCTAGTTCTACATTTGGTTCTCTCTCTCTCTCTCTCTCTCTCTCTCTATATATATATATATATATATATATATATATATATATATATATATATATATATTACAAAACAGCCTTAAAGGAATAAGTGACATCTTTTCTACAGTACTCAAGATACTCAATTCAGAACTGAAAAGCAGTCTAACAGAAACAAAGGCAAATCTTCACAGCTGTATGATTTCAGCAGCCAAAGCTGGATGATGGACTGAAACATTACTATACAACTGGGACAAAACATATGCAATATCACAATACTAAGCAAAAATGCTTTATGCCCAAAGAAATAAAGCAGGTTACACAACGTGGAGACTTTAGCAGGCAAAACTATATTATAAGCAACATTTTGAATTGTCATTTTTAAGCCATTGCCATTATTTAAAACAAATATAAAAATGAGTTCTATATTTTCTATTCTTTTCTTTATAAAAAAATCACTTCACCATTTTGTAAAAGTTTTTACTTGCTTATGATATATTTTAATTAATGTGGAAATGTAAAAATATTAAACATTTTATAACAGCCCAAATTCCTCCATCTGGAAATTTTTTTAAGGAGATCACAATTAAAACTCTTTGCTTAAACAAAGCATCTTTTAAAAATGCAAATGTGAAACTGGAAAAATAAATACATATTTTTTTTAAAAATGGGTTCACAGGAGAGACACTCTTTTAAATTAAAAGAAACTTCATTTTATTTTAATAGATGTGAAACAGAAGAATTTTTGAACTTCTAATAAACTCACTACAATAAAAACAATTTCTAAAAGATTCCTCTACAGCCAAAAGGAGTATATGAACAATATTAGGAGGTTAGAGTCATCGTCTCTCTATTTTGGACATCACCTCTCACATTTCTTCCAACCTCCCTTCCCCTTTTGATTTGTGTTAGCTGTACTGAAGTTTTTATATTGGTCACATTGATAATTTCCCATTTGATTTTGGTATAATGCCCATGATCGCTTGGAAACTGGTTCTACTTCTACATTTGACTCTATATTCAAAGGAATTTTTTGCTCACCGAGTCCTTTCATCATAGAATTTCCATTTCTGAGTTCTTTATATTTGATTTACCTCAATGTGGCATTGTGTTACTCACAGTTTTTCCAAAGTGCTTGAGGGCCTGTATTCTTTATTTCATGTGCTGAGAAGGGTTGTGTGAGGCTTTTCACTTGAAGGCTTATTGGACAATTTCATGTTTACAAGTCACACTTTCCCTTACCACTTTGATAATATTCTTTTTCTTCTTTTAGCACTGAATGCTAGTGTGGAGAAGTCTGGGGCCGGCCTTATTTAGCATTTCTGGCTAGATTAACAAATAAAATCTTCATTCTTGTGTATATAATTTAACCTAGCTTAACTAGATTGTGTTTTGATGCTTACTGCTCCAAGAAATTGACACAATGTAGGTAAAATGCCCCAAACAGTACTCAGTACAGGGTCTACAAACTATGGCCTGAAAGATAAACCCAACCCTCAAACTATTTTTTAAATCAATTTTTGTTGGCTTACACTCTGCTTATTCATTTATATGTTATCTGTGGCTGCTTTCCTGCCTCATGGCAGAGTTGAGCACTGGTGAAAGAGAACCTATGGTCTCCCAACTTAAAATATTTGCTTTACATGAGGAGTGCATCTAGAAAATGTTTCCCAATCCTACTCCACAACACACACACTCAATCTTGCTATGGAATCAGAAAAACTGGATATTAAAAGCAACTTTTCACTTCATTTTCCAGTCTAACACCTTCTTTTTCTAAAAAGCATTTTCTATAATACATCTGGATATGTGCCCCACCAACCTTAGCACCTCCCAATAAGGGAAGTTCACATGCATCCCATAATTTCCACATTACATAAAGTAGCTTTCATGAGCTCACATCTATGTCCAGAGGCCCATCCACAGGTGAAGGAGCATGATGCTTCCTTCAGAAACTTACCTTCACACAGCCAGATGCAAATAACCAATCAACCACAGCCCTGTCATGGAACTTCAAAAGGAAGGAGTGATTCTGATTTGAATAAAGCCCAAGAAAATGAAATGAGTAATCTATTAGAGTTCATTTTGAAATGGTCCATATTTTAAGAGTTTTACTCTGTTGATAGGACTCATCTGGGCCTTCCTCTTAGGGAATGGGCAGGTTTCTGCATCAGGAATACCTGTGGAGATCATTTCCGGCTCCGTGAATTGCCATCGACATCCATTATCTCTCATGTACCAATTTGTGGAGAGTGATGAGGGTGGTGAGATACAAAAAGGATTAATAGTCTGCTTCCCAGTGACTGGGAATGCTGAGAACAGATCTATAGCAGAGGCTGAGATAAGAAATCTCCACGCCTTCTATGTGTTTGTACATGGAAGATATTATCGATATATCAGCCTTTCAGAACCCACTTGCCTTAGGTCAATAAAAATTAGAGGCAGAAATTTTACTTAACTCTTTGTTATCTAGTCTTTGCAATCTGAAGTAGGTGTAGGCTAGTTAACACAAAATATTCTTGGGGTGGATCCGTGTTTATATTATATATAAAAAGCTAAAATATGGTTTATTCTATTTCTTTCATGGACAACAGAATAGGCATCTATTAACTTCTTAAGAAATATTACAACCTTAGCATCAGCAGACCTAGAATGTGTGACTTTGGGTGAGTTTCTTAACCTAATCTGGCTTAGTTTCCTGATCTTCAAGATGGAAAAACAGTAAGAGTTAACCTTTGTAAAGTGCTGACTGTGCTTCTATCTCATTCAATTCTTATCACTACAGATGCATGCAATTATTATTCCCTCTTTGATGAGGAAACTGAGGGACAGAGAGGTGCAAGCCATTAATAAGAGATGAGCCCGGATCTGTACTTGGCAGTCTGGTTCTAAAGATGGTTCTGATTAATAGTAAGTACATTTCTTGTGTGCTTCATATTTAAGCATGCAACACATGGAAGTCAACTACAATAATGATGGTGTCCTTGAGCAGCAAAAAGCAAGCTAATTTTAAAAAGGTATGATGGCAATCCGAGAGGATTAGCGGCCCTATGCCAACAACTTACCTGCTCGAGAGAGGACTTTCTTTACTTGATCCTATTACTCCTTAATAGGGGGTCAATGAAGTTCAAAGCCACCAAGGCCATGGCCACAGATCTGGTTTGGATCATTGACCACAGTGATGTGTTCAACTTTTGTCTTCTGCCCATCTCAAAATCAGGGATGAGCCTCAAGTATTCATGTAGGCCACTAGGTAGAAATCAGGAAATATTTTCACTGAGGAATGTTTGGAAATGGGGCTCACTTAGGTTTATGGGTATCACTGAGAAAGTGTGGGTATATCCTCCTTGAAGTTTCTAGTCCCGAGTTACTATTTCTGCCTTAGCACTAGGCAATCTATAAACAGCAAGCTTGGACTAGGAGTGTAGCTCAGTGGTAGAGCAGTTGCCTGGCAGGGGTCAATCCCCATCAAAACACACACACACACACACACAGCCCCCCAAAAAGATAAAAAAGCTTGAGAGATGAATTAGAATCTGCGAGCTGAAGAAGAGGGCATGATAGTTGGGGGCAGTAGAAGAAGAGGTAGGATCCAGGTTTGACAGGGAGTCACAGGTGAAAACTGGGATGGAGTTGCACAATCAAGAGAATGAGTGGTTCTTCTAAAGGGAGGGCAAAGACCAAAAGAGCTGAAAGCAGGGACTCCAACAGATACTTGTACACTGAAGTTCACAGCAACATTATCCGCAATTGCCACAAGGTCAAAGCAACCAAAGAATCCGTCAACAGACAATGGAAAAGCAAAATGAGGTATATACATACAAGGGGACATCATAACAATGTGAATGTATTTAAAGCCACTGAAGTATACACTTAAGAGTGGCTTACATGGTAAATTTTATGTTATACATATTTTACAACAATAAAAACAATACAGAAAATGTCACCAAAGGAGTAGTCAAATATGAATGATAAAACTTCATCATAGCAGTTACCTTCTCATGCACATCTATTACCAGATATAACTTGGTGGCTGGGACAAAGATGAAACTGACCAAATGTGTAGAACTTCCCATCTTGTCAATTGAACCCTCCATTGCTCAGAAATAGGGTCTATAATTTATTTCAAGGAGCTGTCAGAAAATGTGGGCCACTCTGCCTTCCTGACAATCACTCTCCAGAAAGGCCCAGGAAGCCCAAGAAGGCCTGATGGAGGGTGTCATCACCAGGATTATTGATGACTAGAGTTGGCAAGATTAGACCAGGAGGAAAGCAGGTCCATGAAACTGCCAGTCACAGGCTGACAGAGGCTTTGTTTGGGGTGTGGAAGAGCCAGCTGTGCTGCTGGCCTTGCATAGGACAAGAGTGTCTTCTTACACATGGGGGCAAAAGCTATCACCATCACAAGGTTGCACAAAACCTTCTAGAAACCACGAGACTCTCACTGGCTCTGGCAAGCTCCCTAGTGTTGGCAAATCAAGGCATCACAGGATGCTAGTCTCCCTACAATTAAACAGATAATTAAGAAATAAGAACATATTTTTTCAATATAAATTGATAGATGCTGATTGGTAATGTTAGCATCAGGAATAAATGGAGCAGTAATCTGCAAAGGATGTTATTGCTATTATAAAAATAAAGATCTGTCTCCGCAACCAATCAATTCAGCAGATATATACCAACAATCAAATTGTTAAAAATGACTTCTATAAATTACCCAGTGTTCCGTCTAATGGTGCCAGAAGCAGCTGTGATGCAATTTAGAGCTGATATAACCATACGTTGAGAGTGCTTTTTCATTCTGATGTTTTTCGTTCCCTTCAAAGTAGTTGTGGTAGAGCCCACAGCTTTGTTTAGTGCACCCATGTGAAAACAAAGTGTATTTCACTCCGTGGGTTAGCAAAGTCATTTTGGCAGAAATACTCAGGAATATATGCATTTAATATGGGAAGAATAATTCAATTTTCTTTCTATTATTTCAGCTACAAGGTTGCCATATCCTTAATTCTTCATTAAGCCCTCTGGCTTCCAAGGAAGTTGCTGTTTTTTTATGAGCTGCCGTACTTCTTCCAAATGAATGTGGAAAAGACCCACAAAGGGATAGTTATAATCATGTATTTTTCAGTCTTGTCTAACAGCCATTTCAACAAAATCAACGATTTAGTGCCCTTCCTTGCTACCTGCAGCACTTGAAGACTCAATCTGTCTACAAGTTGATTGTCTGCTAATGTCTAATCACCAAGCCAGGCTAGGATCTGTCAGTGGCCTCTCTTCCCTTTGCATATTCATGTCAGTTGAAAAAGTAGTTAAATGCTGGCTGAACTAAAAGCAATTTTCCCATCTGGGAACCCCCACACAATAGAAATCCGTCTTTAATACGATCATTCCAAACTTAGTTCTTATGTTAAGGTTTGTTGAGTGAGCTTAAGAGGTGCCCAGGTTGAGATATGGTTTTCTCCAGATGCAATCAACAGTGAGAGCAAGAACATAAACAGCAGCTACCGCACTGCTACTGAGTGTTCTTTCCTCAGGATATGGAACACCATTAGATGCATCAAGAGAAACAGACATGGCCCTCTCCCTCCAATAACTTATGCTACCATGAGGAAATGGCCAAAAAGTTCCGATAGTTTGGGAATGACTACAGTGATGCAAACAAGGGTGGGTCTCATGGCATAGATTCTCTTCTGGAGAAAAAAGTTTCTGTTTTTCCCCAAGATGGAGTTAGACAGGCTCTTCACGGGACATTATGGAAGGTTACAAAAGGAACCACAACCTTGTCCTGAGTTCAAGGATCTAACAGTCTAGCTGAAGAAGAAAGATAAATAAAGGCTGATATAATGATGAGGGGCAGGGATGTAAGGGTATCTGTCATTGGCCTGGTTTAGAGAAGCCTGAATCTGACATATTAACTTTGTCATAGAAAGGATGCTCAGCCATCAATTAAAATCTGAGTCTGAAACTCAGGAGAAAAATCAAAATAAAGATGGAGTTTTAGAGTTCTGTTTTTGGAGTACCAATCAGATCTACTGCAGAGTTTTTTTGAGGGCCTCCTCATTTATCTAAATTGGGGAACAGGCAAAATTATTGGTTAAAAGTCAAAACATCAGTATAGCAAGAAGGTTTTTGGATTTTACCCTTAATATTCAGAAACCTTTTTGTTTTCGTTTTTTGAATCTCAAAAGTATTAATTTCTTCCCTGACAGGTACTCATTCTAAGACTCTAAATGAAAACTCCCCATCTTAGAATAATGTGTGAATTATAAAAATGTTGACAACTCTGATTGGGTCCTTCTCCTAGACATTGTCTAGGTACACTTCCCTAATCTCTATTCATCCTCCTCCATCCTAATTTGTGCTCGAGGAGGCTGAGCTCTGTGGATGGCATCATCCTGCCCGTGGGATGCTAAATATCTTGGCCAATGGGAAGCATATTTGGGAGAAATTGGTTAAGAGGATAATGAGATCAAGGTGTATTTGTCACGGGTCCCTCTTTGTCTGGTCATGATGACTTGGTGCCTCTTTCTATGTGGCAACTTGCTTTAGGTTGTACAAACCATTCCCCCTACTTGCCCATCTGGCCTAGGGGTGATGACAGCTCCCTGTCATTGTTAGTCTGTTTGTGACACCATCCCATAAACTCTTCCCATACTTCTATAAATAATGCCTTTATTATCTTCATTAATTAAAACTTTATTAAACTCTTCTCAGTTTCCTAGCTTGGATGCACAATGTCTTTTCCAACTTGACTTTGATAAGGTCTTCTGCAAATATTGATTGACTGACTAATAGACTTATTCATTAATACTATCCAATCTTGGCCCTAATATATCTTCCTTTAAAAAGTTCTGCAACATAGTAAATGGCATTTGAGCTGATCTTTTTTCATGAAAAAAATTATTAAGATAGTTTTCCTTATCCTAATTATTCATCAATGGGCAAATGGTTAAATAAATTATGATTCGTTTCTACGTATGATACAGAAATAAAAAGAATGAGACAGTCTTACAGATACAGATATAGAAGTATGCCTAAGACATATTGTGTGAAAAAAATCAAGCAAAACAGTCTCTGTATAATACCATTTATTAAAACATAAAATATAGAATTCTACATTTCAAATGAATTCATCATCCTTCTAACTCTAGTCCCAAACATTTCCCTTGCTTCATCTCATACCATATCCCTGCCACAACATTGCACTTTCAGTATATTATACAGCAGTGAAAGTGGAGTCAGTATTCAATGCTTGTTGGATGAATGAATGCAATTTTCAAACATGTTCTATACTGTAAAGTCTCCATCATAGTGTTGTTCAGACTGTCCCATCAATTGGAATGCTGAGAAGCACTCCTTTTCCAATTGCATTTCAGTTAATTCTCCAGCAAGCATTCCCCTTATCTGTGAAGTCTTCCCCAATTCCTCAATCTAGAATTTTCTGATCCTCCTCTGCTTTACCAGAACACTTGGAACACCTGGCTTTATATTCAGATCCAGCTTCCCCTATAAGATTCTAAGATCCTTGAGGGAGCTTTGCCAATTTTATATTTCTAATACACAACTCAGAATCTCACACGTGGTGGACACTCCTTAAATAGTTGATATATTGCCTTAGAATTAAATCTAATTGATTTCTAGGGTCTGGTGGACCAGGTCTTGCTGCCTATCGTATATCAATCATTGAATGTCTCCCAAACAAACTAAGTTGATTGATTTAATTATGAAATTGAGTGTTATCACATTTAAATAATTTACTCTAAAACTTCAAGCAATTTAAATCTAAGAGGATAAGCAGGGAAAGAGTGTAAGAGAGCAGGTAGGACAAATTTTTGTTGGATCTCAAAGTCAATGCAGAGAAGGTAAGAGTTTCAAACAAAGATGTGGCCTGGCCAATGTGGGAACAGGCAAGAGAGGAGAAGTTGGCTCATAAAACACATATGAGAAACAAGCATATTTTCCTGTCTACTTTAGCAGCAGTTTCCCCCTGTGGATTTCCCAATGAATCGGAAGCCGCCTCCACACAGACCCATAATCCACAGCTTGTAAGTAATTCTCAGATCTAATTTATTAAGAACTCATCTATTTTCAACAACACCAGATTTCTGATTAATTCCCAGCACCATGGGTTATTTAATGCAGTGGGTTTCATTGTCATTTCTGATTTCCCGAAGTACTTGATTGATAGAAGCTATTGTGGACTTAGTCTGTCAGTGTATTATTCCCTTGTCAAGTGACAACAGAAAAACTTTATTGATGAAATTGCTGGATGTCTCTTAAATAAGGTAGGAATACAGTATGGCACCAGAGACCCACAGATGTTGGGCATTCACCAGGGAAACTAAAAATCACGCTGAGAAACTGAAATGTAAAGCAGATATCCGCGTCTATTATCCATCTAAGTGTCTGGCAGATCACGTGGTTGTGTTTGTTCATCTGGTATCGAGGAAGAAAGAGGTTTATTCCTATCTGTCTTTTTATGAGAGTGATAAAAGGAGTATCAAAATAGATTCAGAACTATAAATCAACTTTAAATGAAACAAATCTTATTGTTTTTTAAATTTTTTCAAAATATTAAAGACCCATTTAAATCCTTAAGGAGAATAACCCATAGAAGACTAAATAGAATAATTAAGTCTCAAAAAAAAAATAATAAGATCTGGTGCCATGATGTTTGTGTAGCTAAACTGTCAAAACTAAATAGAAACCCTTTTTTCCTCCCTTTACCTCTCCTCTGGACTGAGATTATCTCCTCAATCTGGCCATAGATATAAGCTAGCCACAGATATTAATTAGGCACAAATGTCAACATGAAATGTCAATAAAGGGGGAAAGAAGCAGTTTTCTCACACATTAGCAAATTACTTATATACTCAGTTTGCTGAAATGTGGAAAATCTTGTTTATGTACCTTCCTTTAAGGTGTCTTTGGTACTTTAAATTTCTAGGTAGACAGGATCCTCAATGAGGAACTAGTCATTAAATGGAAAGTCTGATCCCCTCACATTTCTCAAACACGAGGATAGATAACTTCCTAATCAGATCTTTCTCTTTTAAGCATCTCTTTCCACAACCCTCAGTGACTGTAGCCCAGAGATTTGGATTAGTTTCTGTGCCAAATTTTTTCCTTTAGCATGGTGTCTGACAGCTGGGATGTTGTGATGTTTATGAAATGTTCACTGTCAAAGAGATTATATAGCACCTTGAACAGCTTAGAGGACACATACTGTGTAATTCTAAGAGCTAAGAAGTCAGCAACCTGAGAAGAAAGCATAATGCAGGATAAGTCTCCCATCCCCTTTCCATCACCTCTACTTGCCTCCTGGGAGGACATTCTATAAAAGCAAACTGGGGAAGAATGGCACAGGATCCAGAGTTCTTAAGATTCCACTTCACTGGGCCCTTTATTGTGTATGAACAAGCCTACTCACAGAGAAGCTCACATATCAATACAATGCTACTGACACTGTCAGAAAGGTGAGCCCTTTGAGGTATTTTCCAAAGAGAAGCTTGCAGTAATTTATCTAGGAATGGTTGCATGCAAGAACATGTATTTACTGAATGACTAAATTTAGTGTGAATGAGTTTTTAGTGCCCTTTATAAGAGATAAAGATTGTGCATCTCTACTTTTCATTAAGATTGATTGAGATTTCAAATCAAATATATTAAGATGGTAAAGATATAGGGAATAGACACTTTTTAAATATTGTTGTATATAAATTGGTACAAAATCTATGGATGGCAATTTGAGAATATTTATCAAAATTTAAATGTGCAATCAGAGATTTTCAATTTTAAGATGAGAGAGACAAGATTTTTCTGCTTCATTTTCTTTGCAGAAATCACTCCAATCCAAGGGTAAAGAGAAACAAAACACAAAGTCCATAATCTATGACATTAGGAAATAATCAAAATACATAAAAGTGAATAGAGGAGGGCTGGGATTGTGGCTCAGCAGTAGAGTGCTCGCCTAGCACGGGTGGGACCCGGGTTCGATTCTCAGCACCACATAAAAATAAAAAGGCATTGTGTTATATTCATCTACAAAAAAAGATATTCTCTCTCTCTCTCTCTCTCTCTCTCTCTCTCTCTCTCTCTCTCTCTCTCAAAAAAAAAAATAATAAAATAATAAAATAAAATAAAGGTATTGTGTCCACCTAAACCTAAAAAACAAATATTTTTTAAAAAATGAATAGAGGAGTTTTATGATGTAGCAGAGTGGTTTTTTGGTTAATGATAGGATTTTTTTGTTAATGATAGGATTTTTAAGACATCAAAATAACACAGAAAAAGAGATTAGAGAAGGGGATATAAATGAGAAATAAATTAGAAGTCTGTATAAGAAGAGAAGACCTCTCATAACCCCATTCCATCCTAAGCAGCAGGTGACTACCCCTCAAATAATTCATACCAAGAAGAAATTAATCCAGAGGAGCTTCAGACTCAGGATGCTAAGTAGAAGAAGGCAGGTGACAGGGACTAGGTTAAAAACAAATTCTGTGTTAAGTGAACAGTGAGACCCCTCCTCACCCCAGTGTGTGCCCAGCTGCCGGATACTGGGAATCTGCCTTCTTAACACGAACTCCTCCTTTTCCCACCACTCTCTGCATAAAGAAAGTAAATCATACAACTCTTCTCTGCAATATTGAAGAGAAAATACCTCAAGAAACAAATAGGTATGAATTCCACCAACGAAAATCATGTAACATGCTATCCACTAACCTACAATAAAGCCAACAAGCTCAGCCTTACAAATGGAAGTTTCAATCAGTTTCTTAATGTCTTCTTTTAAAATATGAGCTGACAACCAGGAATCATTTGACATTTCAGGAAAACCTTCAATATTGAAGACACTAAGACACAGAAACAAAAACTGAAAATTAAAAATGACCTTAAGAAGAAAATAGTAGTGAAATGAACAGACAATGAATGTAGTGAAAAACTACTTGCCAAAAAAAAATTAAACATAAATGATAGCATTAGAAATAATGACCACATTATTTCATTGGAAAAAGAATGGGAACTTTAAAAATATAATCAGAGAAACAGCTCTTGAAAATCAAAAACATTAAAGCAAAAACTTTAGAATGTTTTTTCAGTGAAGGTAGAAGAAGAAAGAGTTTAGGAAATCCCTCAGAGAGTATAACAAAGAGACAAGGAAATAAAACATAGGAGAAACTATTTGAAAATTAGAGGTTCAAACCATGAGATCCAACACCTGATTGATGAATGTATAAAAAAAAAGAGAACAAAGAAAGTCATGGAGAGGAAATTATCAAAGATATAATACAAGAAAAGTGTAGGGCACAAGTCTCTAGATTCAAAGAGCCCCAAATGTCAGTACCAAGAATGAAAAAGACCCACACCAAAGGATTCACTGTCAAATTTCAAACCTCAAGAATAAAGACTCTAAAGCATTTTAGAGATTTTTTTTTTAAATCACTTATAAAAGATCAGTGATCAGAAGGGCATTGGACTTCTCAACAACATTTTTGGATATCAAAAGATTATGGGAAAATGTCTTTAAAATTCTGAAGGAAAATTATATTCTACCTATATCTAGCCAAAATATCAATAGTGAAAGTAAAAATAGAGACATCATCAGTTATAAAAGACTTAAACATTTTGCCCTTCATTAATCAGTCTCAGGAAGATACTAGAGAATGTACTCCACAAAAAGCTTGAAAAAAAATTCAGAAAAGACAGGGAGCTGGAAAGTAGGAACCCAACATGAGAATAAGGATTCTTAGAATGACGGTAAAAGCTGGGTAGCCCAGAGAGCCAACTGGTCAAGTTGGAGCAAGAAAATGGAAGGTAGTCATAGGTTGTACATTAGTTACGGTATCAATTTAACCTTGAATTGTGATATAGCCACATCAACAGTCTGGGGGTGAGAAGAGTGATGTGCATAGAGACCAAAATCTTCATCTAACATAAAATAAGGGCAATAGAAAGCACCACAATAGTTACACCAAATGTTATCAGTATTTGCATAAGATTTAGAGATACAGAAGTTAAAAACAAAGCAAAACAAAAAACCTGGAAAACAAAAACAAAGGGTTAACAGTAGAGAGGTTGGCATGAGGAGGATCAAGAAATGGTTGGGCAGGGCACTCTGGTTTTTAATTATAAGTCTCCTAGTGCTATTTGATTTTTTAAAAATGATCTTCCCGCAGTAATTTGATCTTAAAAAATAAGCCCTTATTTAAAAGTGATAACAAGATTAAGAGATCTGTAAAATTACCCCTAGCTTTAAGAGGCACTTCCTGAAAGTTTCAAAGGAAAGAAATCACTTGAAAGAGAAAAGTATGAAAACTAACTAGCATGTTACAGGTAACTAGCATGTTATTATTTTCTAACTATAAAAGTAACTCATATGCATGAACAGTTTTAGTTTAGTTTTTTCTAATTCCATTTTGGACTAGAAAAGAAAATGTATGATTAGAATTTGGCCTAGGTTAATTTCTGGAACTAATTTAATAGAATACAAATAGAATAACTACTCAGTAACTTCTGATAAATGCTTCAGCATGGGTGACTCTTAAATGAATTAAGAGAAAGAAGCGAGAGAGCCACAGACTGTATAACATGTGATTCCATTTATATGACATTTAAAAAGACAAAAGTACAGACATAGGAAATAAATCTGTGGCTGGGGGTCTAGAATGGGGATGTGGAGCTGACTCAGGGGCTAAGAGAATCTTTTTGAGGTGATGGAATAAATCTACTTCTTAATTATGCTGGGGTTGAACAATTAAACACTTGTCAATCTCGCAGAACTGTACACTAAAAAGGATGAATTACATTTTGTGTACATAGACCTTATGGGTAGGGAGGGTAATGGTTTCACAAGTGTTTTAACTTCACAAATTGCCAAAGGAGACCAAAAGAAAAAAAAAAACACCTAACCTCCTTGGTCTTCTGAGTGTATCTTTAACATCCCATAAGACCTTCTCTCCCAGATGTGTCAGTTGGGATAGAAAAACCCAAAGCATCATGCAGGAGTCTATATTAGCTCTATGATCAACACAGTGTTCCTCAGAACTTTCTAAAAGCCAAATTTTAAACATGAAAAGCATTCCTACAGTAGATTGTTTGCACAAATGACAGTGATTATTCCTCTTCCGGTATCCACATTACCTTGCTATGTGCCTTTGCAATTCCTTCCTCAAGAGGAGATCCTAGTTCTCTGCAACCTGAACATGGCCTTGAGGATTGCATTACTGACAGAATATGGCAGACATAACTCTGTGCCAGTCGTGAGGGTAGGCCTCCAAAGACTTGGTAGCCTTTCACACATTCTCTTAGAGCCCTGCTCAGCTACCATGTGAATAAGCCCAGGCTTATTCCTGTGGCAGAAATGTGACCCAGTCACTATAATTACTCTAGGCAACTTCCAGACATATGAATGAGGCCACCCTGGACCAGTAATCCTATTGCTAATGCACTAGCTGACCCTAGACCCATTAGCAAGCCCAGGCACGATCAGCTGGTGTGGCCTAGATGAGCTAAGTCATCCAGTAGAACCAGATTCAGGAACAATAATAAATGGTTGTTATTTCAAGTTGCCAAGTTTTGGGGTACTGTGCATGCAGCAGCTATCTGACACAATATTAAATATATAATTCCGTGAAAAAAGGGAAACAGCTTACTTAAGTAGCTTTATAATACTGAAAGTTAGGTATGTAGATGAGAGATGAATCATCCTGAAACAAAAAGAATACCTCTTAAAGTTTCACCAAACAGCATATTATACTTTGAAAAACCAATTTAACTTACAGGAATTTATTCTATATACTCACCCTGGTGTGCATTAATGTCATTAACTGGATGAGCCCTGAGGAGTATAAATGAAGCCTTAACCATTCATTTACATATTCTTCACTGCTACTTTCAAGCTACAATGGCAGGTTGAATAATCTTGACATAGTCTGTGTGGCCCTCAAAACCTAAAAATATTTACTATCTGGTCCTTTCTAGAAAATGTTTGCTGACCCTCTGGTCTAAGCCAGCAGATTTTTTAGTGTGCATCAAAATTACTTGAAGTACCTGCGAAAACACAGATTGTTGTATCTACCTTTTTTCGGATTCCTTAAATCTAGAAGAGCTTAAGAATTTGCATTCTGAATTGTTTCTAGTGATCCTCAAATTTTCCTACATAGGCACCTACCTGATTGATGTCCTCTGTGAGCTGGTAACAGAGGTTACTCAATCCAAACGCCAGGTGTCTGGGGCACACATTCAATGCGGCCTTGCTCTGCCCTCCATTCCTTGAGCACCTACCAAATGCTGGGGTTGAGCTCATAGTTCTGACTTTGACTTGTCATAAGCCATCTACTCTTTTCTCCTAGGTATTTGGAGGGGGAGCCATAGAACCTGCAAAAGAATGATAAGAACTAGTTTCAAGTTTCTACTCCACTGTATGCTTAGGGAAGTCAGTTTACCTCCTGAAGTCCTAGAGATAATAAAATGCTCTCATCTGCTTTCCATGGCTATTGTGGGAATTAAATAGAAATTTCACACAAGCTAGTTCATCAATGTTAACATTTCATATAAACTAAAGTTATATTGCTATGTATGACTATTAGTAACCGATTGTATCGACATAACATCACTAGTATTGATGGCACCAGCAGTTTGGAGTGGATGTTGCTATCAGCTGAGAAAAAGGCTTTGCCCAGAAAGAATTAACAAGCATTCATGAAATCAGAGGTAAATATTTGTCTTCATTCTTGGCAGGAAACAAGAGTGTGCAGGGCAGGGAAGTGGGGTTGATAGATACAAGTTATCAGACCTGGAAGCTTGAAGCAAACCCTTCCTGTATCCCTGCCCAGTCTTTGGGTTCCATTCCCAGCCCCAATGCCACGCCATCCTCTGAGCACCTCCAGGTGCTCCAGTGCCTTCTGCTGACTTGCTCTAAGAGGACCCGAGGCACCATGAACACCTGCCCACACAGGAAACCTCAGGAAACGACTGCCAACCCTGTTTGAGCTACAAAAAGCCATTAGCTGCTAATGACCCTTGATCAACCAGGAGCCAGACTAGAAGTTGATGTAGAGTGTGGCAACCGAGCATTCTGTCCCCTCCAGCTGCCCAGCTCCCCAGTGGCACCAAACTGATGATTGCTGGCTGGCTGATTTTGTAAATGTCTTTCCTCAAACCTCACAGCTGTCCTTCTTGGGGAGCCAGAGGCAGGGGCTGCCTCTCTGCTTCGTGTTTGCTCTTCAGCTGTTATTTCAAGGTCAACTTAACTCACCAGCAGCCAGGCCCCAGGTTACCCATCGGATCGGCATATGCTCTGGTGTCCTGATTTGAAGTATTGTGCCTGCGTGTGCTTTTCCTTGCCATACTCCCTGAGAGTCACTAATCCCGAAAGCACCCGATGCTCGACTCACACAGAATTCAGGTGAAGGTCCTCAGGAGCTCTCAGCTGATGCCAAGCAATTCAAATCCCAGTAGCATATGCTAAGAAGGCTCAGAGCCCACGGGGCTGTCAGGCTGCCTTGGGGAAACAGGTGTTGTCTGGTCCGCAGGGAGGTGGAGCCTCCTGATCCAGCCTTGTTAGGAAGCTCTGTGCCTCCAGAAGTCAGAATGCAGATGTTTTCACCCTTTGGAGCACTAACGAGATTGTCCTGACAAGGCCAGAACACTCAGTCAGGCTTCTAATTAACAGTGTGTGTTTCTCCTTTTAGAATGATGGAGTCAGAGACCTGGGTCTGCTCCCAGCTGTGCCACCAGTTCACTCTGAGATATCAAAAGAGTCACATAACCTCTCTGGGCCTTGAATGCCTCTTCTTCAAAAACGAAGGAGGAATTTGCATTACGATTGCTAAGGCTCCTTTTGCAGCTAAGGGTCTATGGTTCTCTTGAACTCTAGGGATGCCGTTCCTAGCCCTCCCCCCACAGATATACACACTCACAGAGAACGCAAACAATTTTTTAATATGAATCCAAGCAAAATGTAATAAAGAAGGTAAATTTGCTGCCCCAAATTTGCATAATGTATTCTCAAACCAAGCAGAAATGGCATTTGGATTGTTTGCTGTTTTGAATTATCTGCACCACCGCACCCCTGCATTTGTGCAGATAATTGGGAGTTGACTCTATATGAGGAAGATATACAGTTGTTGTATATGGATCACATCACAATACCATTTCTCAGAGTTCAGGTTAATGTAATTAACTCAGTTGGTGGAGCCCGAGAAAGAGCATGAGTCAGATCTCTGTAGATTTATATACAGAAAAATTTTTCTTCAAATGTCCCTAATTACACCCTTGATTGTAAAAAGAATTAAGAGGTTAAGAAAATGCATGTTAACTCAATTCTGAATCAGTAAATTCTTCCATTTGTGTATTTTGCTTGTGATCAGAGTGACTCCAAAGGTAGGTAAGGCAGTCTGTCATTTTATTTAAGCTTGAGTTTGAATTAACTGTGGTGTGTGACAAGTAATGGGAACCAGCATTAGAGATGACAGTAACCAAGCAGCTACTCAGTATTGTCTGCATAAGCATCCACACACATGAAGTGAATTTTTAAAAAAATATTTTTAATTGTAGATGGACACAATATCTTTACTTTGTTTATTTAGTTGTTTTTTTTTTTTTTTTAATGTGGTGTTAGGGCTTGAACCCAGTGCCTCATGCATGCTAGGCAAGTGCTCTACTAAGGAACCACAATCCCAGCCCCTACTCTGAGGTTTTAATAAGGACAAAAAGGCTATGAATTTGTCTGTGAAGCTTTGCAAGGGAAATATGTGATTGGGAATGCAACCCAGAAGAAACCCCGGAGCCTGTACAAATGTTCACATTCACTCAAATTCAGAAATATGAACAGGTCCTTGTGGTGGAGGTCTCCAAGGCTACTGAGATAGAACCAAGAAGCTGTCTCAGGAGCTTGAAGGGGGTGGTTTTAGGACAAATACAACAAATTACTACTCAGAGAAGCAGGTAGAAGAGAAATGAAACATGCTGCCCCTGAAGGCGCCATGCTATAGGCTGAAAATAGAAATATAGGTTCAAAAATTGCTTTGGATAAATTCAAGACTTATGAATCTACTACAGCATTCTCCTTTGGAATGCAAAATCTAGGTACACTTGACACTTGACACAGAATAGCAACACTCGTCTACCAAGCATCCATTCTCAGAATGGCAGCCACTACTACTGGCTTGCTTTGCTTATTGAGTGGCAGAAACTGACCAAGAATTTTGCATACATTATCATATTTAATCCTCACAGGGACACTGTGTTGGGCATTATTATCCCCAATTCAGGAAAGAGGAAACTGAATGTTTACAAACCTCCTGGGTTGATTACTCAGCACACTCAATTCCTCCCCAAGACTCTTGATCCTTTCCCTTCCCTGCTGTTGCCAACACATACAGGGGAGGGGGGAATCTCTTTCTGAACCCAAGGTGGGTAAATTACATTCTTTCTTCCCAGATATATGAAATGTGAAGTACAGTTGCACAGAGGTGGAGCTGTGCCCATTAATGCAGAAATCCTGTTGGAGAACATATCCTTTGGAGAAATTGGAACCCTTTATACATTGCTGGTAGAAGCTTAAAATGGTGTGGCCACTATAGAACACCGTTTCACGGTTCTTAAAAAAAACTACCATATGGCTCTTCTATTCCATTCCTAAGTATATATCCAAAAGGATTAAAAACAGGGCTGGGGGTGTGGGGCACTGGGTTTGATCCTCAGCACCACAAAATAAATAAATAAATAAAGTTATTTAAAAAAAAAGAATTAAAAACAGAGACCCAAATACACTAATATTCATGGTGATATTATTCACAATTACCAAAAGGTAGAAACAACATAAATGTTCATCAACAGATGAATGGATAAACAAACTGTGGTATATCCTTATAATAGAATATTATTCAACTGTTAAAAGCAATCAAGTTCTGATATATGCTACAATATGGATAAACCTTAAAAACATGATGCTAAGTGAAACAAAATAATTCCAATTAATTAAAATATTTTACTATAGGCAAATTCATAGAGATAGAAAGTAGATTAGAATTACCAGGGTCTATGAGAAAGGGGGTATAGAGTATTATTACTTATTGTTTTACTGAGTTTCTGGTTAAGAGTGACACAAATGTTTTGGCAAAAGATAGTGGTGATGATTATACAACATTGTGAATGTAACTCATGCCACCAAATTATACATTTTAAAAATGGCAAATTTTAGGGGCTGGAGTTGTGGTTCAGTAGTAGAGCACTTGCCTAGCATGTGTGGGGACTGGGTTCAATTCTCAGCACCACATTCAAATAAATAAAATAAAGGTCCACCAACAACTAAAATATATATATTTTTTAAAAATGGAAAATTTTATTTTATTTGTATTTTTACCACAGAAGAAAGAGTGGGAAAAAAGGAAGAAGACACATCTTTCTACTGCTAGCTCCTCAGGGCTGCCTAGACTCTCCATTGGATTATTTAACTGAAGTGACTCAGTATCATGATAATAAATTTCTTTTTGTCACTTAACCAGCCAAACTCATCCAAAATGAAATAGTCTTTGAAGGTTTCAGGTTTTGTAAGGAACTTGTCTAAAGTCCCACAGCTTCAGAGTATCAGAACTGGGATATGAGGCCACATGCCCATAGGTGTCTGGCCTCAGACAGACCTCAGAGTCCATGACTTTAACCACAGGATCTCTGCACGTTGTCAGAAGCCTAGTGTTGGGCTGCGCAGACTCCGAAATACTCTGTTCCTGTCATCTCCTCTGCTAGAATACAAACATTCCAAAGACATGAAAGACAGCTTTATTCATCAGTCATCCATCATTCATTCATTCATCTATCCATCCAGCTGGCCAGACAGTCAGTCATATTTACTGAGCAGTTCCTGGGTGTACAACATGATACACAATGTTGAAAAGGTGGAGAGGAGAGAGGGAGAAAGAGAAAGGAGAAAACGAAGGAAGGAGAAAGAAGGTGGGCAGGTGGGAGGGAAGGAAGAAAAAGGAACAGGAAGACAGAGAACCCAAACTCCATAACTGTTTGATCTGTTGGGGGACAAGTACCTGTGCATAAAATACTTAAGCAACTAGGCAGTGTGAACAAGGCTTGCAAATCAAAGCATCTGAGGAAAGGGGAATTGAATGAAAAGGAAAATCCATTTGTTATGGATTGGCTTAAATAATAAAAGTTCCCCTTGGTGGACAGTCTAGGCCCAATGGAGAAGATTATTTCCACTTGGATTTACAGTTCAACAACCTTAATTACCATCCCCAAATCCACTTCTAAGGTTTAGCCTCTCCTGTCATTCCTCAAGAGCCACCAGAGACACCCTACTGCAGCGTTTCTGCATGTTACTCCTCTTGCTGGTTCACTAGTTTTTACTGTGAAATGTTTGGCCCATTGGGATTTGGGGGAGGAGTGTATTCAGACAGTGTCCAAATCCAGAAAAGCCCTGCCTTTACTCTAGGTACAAAATTTTGTAGTCAGAAATCTGACTAGATGCTGGTAAGAAAAACAGTCTTGCGTTTCACTGTTTAATGAAGAGAGAGTCTCATATCTCATTGTTGTAGTCAGCTGTTGCGCTGCTGTGACCAAAAGACCTGACAAGAACAATTAGGGGAGGAAAAGTTTACTTTAAGGCTCACTTTTTCAGAGGTCTCGGTTCATAGACAGCCGGCTCGCTTTCCCTGGGCCTGAGATGAGGCGGATCATCAGGGTGGAAGTGTGTGGCAGAGGAAAGAAGCTGGACTATGGCACCAGGAAGACAGAGAGAATGAGAAAAAGAGCTCCCCTCACAGACAAAATATAAACCCCAAGGGCAAGTCCCTGTCAACCAACCTTCTCCAGCCACACTGTACCTGTCTACAGTCTCTACTCAGTTAACACTGATCAGGTTAAGGCTCATAACCCAATCCTTTTGCCCCTAAGCCTTCCTGTATTGTGTTTGGAGGACACCTAATATCCAAACCATAACACTCCTGAAATGAGGATCCTATCATTTGGGTCACCTTCAAGACCATGACTCGTCTCTGATTTATCACTTTGGATGAGCCTTTTCTATCCAGTCCAATAGTTTAGCAATCAGCCGTGTTAATCTCCAAAGTATGTCTTCGTTCTCACCAAGCGCTCCTGATTGGACAGGGCTTCAGGCCACACCCCTTAAGTCTGAACCTAGAGAGGTTTCTTTCTGAGTGACAGTAGATGATGACCAATCCAGGCACGAATGAGGCCAGATTGACAGGCTTCCCAACTGCATTCTTTTTTTTTTCTTTTGAGGTCTGAGAATTGAACCCCAGAGGCTCAGGCTGCACCTATTTTAAAGCAAAATTTCTTCTCAGAAGTGAGATCCAGCCCAACCAACAGAATATTTGCATTTAACCTTGCATATAAAGTGATGTAGATTTATGGATTCTATATGTTGGCATATTAATCATAAATGAAATAATATAATGACAATTACAGTAAAATTTCATTTTAAAAAGTATGTCTTAGATTTAGATATGTTCCACCCATGAACTCACATAGGTTCATAGAGTGATTTAGGAAAAAATAACAGCCACAAACTGATTTGTAAATCTAACTTCTTTAATCTGTATGACAGCACTTGATTGACTGACAAAGGCCTTTTCCAAAGGTCTTCTTCTTTGGCTCCTCCCACAATGGGGAGGACTCCTTCTTGCAACTAACAGAGGCAACACAATCCAGTCTTTGGGCCTTTGAGATGTAAGTGAACGACTGGTGGGCCATAGTGAGGGAAAATTCTGGAAAAGAATTTCTCTCCTGTTTAAAAAAGGAGATGTCATGAAGATGAACATGACCTGGAGTACTATGGTAAGTGTCACATGGAATGATGGGTTTAGGGATGAAAACCAATCAGCTAAGGATGTTGAGTACACATGCATTAAGAGATGGGTCCTGAGTCTATACCAGAAACCATGTACTTTTGGGCTTCTTCTTCCAAGTATTTGTTGTGAAGCATAATATAAGCACAGAAAATATACCTACCACAAATGGACAGATCAATGCAGTATCATAGAACCACACACCCAGGTAAGCAGAACCCAGAATAAAAGGACAACATAACCAGCACCCCAATGTCATGGGTGTGTCCTAGTTCAATCTTACCTCTAGGAGGATAACCCTTCCTGCTTTTAACATCATTGATTAGTTTGGCCTGATTAGTTTGTACTCTGTATAAGTGGAATTGTGTGGTGTGTATTATTTTATGTCTAGTTTCATTTGTTCCATATTTATGAGATTCTTCCATCTTGGTCTGATTCATTCATTTTCTATTATATGCCATTTATGTATATGTATCACAATATATTAATCCATTTTTCCATTGATGAGCATTTGTGTACTATTCAGTTTTTTTCTAAATATTCATTTTTTAGTTGTAATTGGACATAATATCTTTATTTTATTTATTTATTTTTATGTGATGCTGAGGATCGGAACCCAGGGCCACACACGTGCTAGGTGAGCCCTCCATCGCGGAGCCACAACCCAGCCCAACTATTCAGTTTTTGATTATTACCAATGAACATTCTTAGACAGTCTGATGGTAAACACATACATATTTCTCTTGGGTATATACCTAAGGGTGTGATTGCTGAGTCCTAGGATATGCATTCACAAACAGTTTTCCACAAGGATTGTGTCTTTTTTTTTTTTTTAATGTGAAAACAAAAGCCACTTCCATATTTGTTTAAACTACTGTAAGCTCACAGCTGAATGAATTCCCAACTGATAAAGGCCTCTTGGTGTTTTACAATATTTTTCAATTAGTTTAAACACATAAAATCAGTAAACTTAATATGAAAAACTGCATTTCTAGCTTGTCCTAAAATATTAGAAGATCTCACAAGATAGCACACATTCCTGAATGAAAACAATTGGCTAGATTTAAAAATAACCATCCACATTTGTACAGAGCTTGCTATGTGCCAGAAGCCATTCTAAATGCTTCACATACATTGATTCATTTAATGCTCACAGTGATCCTACAAGATAAGTCCTAGGGATATGCCAATTCCACAAGTAAAAACCCAAGATACCAAGAGATCCAATATATGGTGATCACACAGGAAGAAACCACAGAAGCAGAACTTGGACTCAGACTGGTTCCAGAGTCTGTGCTCTTAACCTTAGCATATCACCAGTACAAGGACCACATGTCTCTACTTCACCACAGTCCCCATCAGTCCTACTGCCTGATATCCAGTTCTGCTTTCATTTATGTCAACATGCTAGATTTCTGTAGACATCAAATTTGCAACCTCAGCATTATATAATTTAGTGAAGGAAAGAAAACCCAGAGCATAAATTCTGGATTTTTGCCATGACTTTCCAGGATACTTAGCATACTACTAATTTGTTAACCCCTGGAACTCAAAATAAAATAAATCTATACATTTGCCTATGTTCAATAATTCCTCCCATCATCCATTGCAGTAAATTTCCTACCTCCAACTTCCTGTGGATTTTTTTAAAAGCCTGTTTATTTCAGGGCAATAGTTTCACAAGTAATTTGTGTTTCTATATGTTAAGGTCAGCATTGCTCAGCAAGTGAGAAGCCCTTTAGGCCTGGGAGCCCAGGAATGTTGATAGAATGGAGCAAAAGGAAGCATCCAGAGGCACAGGAGTAGGTGGCAGAGTGGGGCAGAATGATGTGATCCAATTCAGAGGAAAGCAGAAGTAATCAGAGTCCGAGAAAATTAACTGAGCAGAGGCCAGGCATCTACAATAGTCTTGAAAGCAGAGAGCAAATGCCCAGGGGAATGTTTTCACTTAGGTCAAAAGCTCTGGGAAGAGAAAGGAGGGTGGGCGGTGGGGGCACTCCATTCAGACTGACAAGTAACTGAGAAATTCGTTTTCCAGTTGGCACTGTAGGTAGAAATTGTTCCTGAAAAGCAGAGAAAAGGATCTTCTTGAGTTTTCAGGGATGCAGAGAAAAAGAGGAGAAATGATACATGTGGACATTGCTTGCCTTTATATACCTGGAACACCTTTCCCCTTCCTGGTCATTAGGCTACTCCCAGTCAGTTTGGCTTTGATAGAATTGACCCCACCCCATAGCTCCAAAACTTGTCATGGGGTCCAGGCATAGCCAACCAGCATATTTAATTTCTGCTGGCTACACTAATCTGCTCATCGGTGGGTATAAAATCCAAGCCACACAATGCACGTCAATCCTGCAACTTTTTCTGGAATCGTTAGGAAAGATACACTCTTACAGGTATTTCTGCCTACTAATAAAAGGATAATAGAGGGGCTGGGGATGTGGCTCAGTGGTAAAGTGTTTGCCTGGCATGCCTGAGGCCCTGGGTTCAAATCCCCAAGCACAAAAAAGAAAAAAGGATATTAGAGGTTTTGTTTATTATTATTATTTCTTTCTAGCTATTAATAACAGTTTGAAGGCACTGGGAACTCCCACATGGAAACAACTTCTAGAACTAATGTTAATACAGATGAGAGAAAAAAAACATACTTCTAATGATTTCACATGTTCTAGTCCCTGGACCAAACATACCTGAAACTCCAGACTTTTTCATAATGAGAACCAGTAAGTTCCCCTTCCACTAAAGTCAGTTGGAGTTAGATTTCTGTCACTTACAACAAATTTATTTATTTATTTATCTTCAAATCATGTAGTTAGAGGCAGGGTCTTGCTACGTTGCCCAGGCTGGCCTTGAACTCTTGGACTCAAGCAATCCTCTATCTGAACCCCTCAAGTGACTGGGATTAAATGTACTTGCCTCCACACCCAGTGATGCTCAAATGGTAACCTACCACTATTAGGCTAAGGCATGAGAGACTACAAGTCTTTAAGGCTTGAAAAAGAAAGGGACAGGAAGAGAGACTTGGCTAGTGCAGAATGAAAGAAGGAGAGTGTGCCTAACTTCACCTACCCCATAACTGGCAAGAGAAAGCTTGAGTTGACAAAGAAAACTAGAAGCCGTCTTGGAACCTTTTGAGTGTGTGGAAGGTGGATGCTCCCTGCCCAGTGTGGATGCTCAGGCCCTGCACTGTGCAGGGCAGAATCTGTATGACATGGAAGATATGGCTGGAAAAAGCAATTCAGGGAGAAAGGCCAGTGACTCTGACCCCGAGGCTTCACTCTTTATAGATACAAGAGCTTTGCATGTCTGAGTGGCAGGGACCGTGTCTGTCCGTGTGGAGCCGGCACTATGTTAATGAAAGGCACTATGTTGTCTGGTAAATCTGTTAGAACTTATTCATCTTTATACCCATTGAACAACGTCTCCCCATTCCACAATCCTTAACCCTGGAAACCAGGCTTCTGTTCTCTGTTTCTATGAGTTTGACTGTTTTAGATCCTTCATGTAAGTGTCATCACACTGTATTTGTCCTTGGACTGGATTATTTCACTTAGCATAATCCATGTTGTCACACATGGCAAGATTTCCTCCTGTTTTTATGGCTGGATGATATTCCATTGTGTGTATATGCCATATTTTCTTTTTAAAATTGTTTTTTTTAATTTTAGTTGTCAATTTACCTTTATTTATTTATATGCGGTGCTGAGAATCAAACCCAGTGCCCCACGCATGCTAGGCAAGTGCTTTACCACTGAGCCGCAAGCCCAGCCCCTGCCATATTTTCTTTTTGCAATTCTACATGAGCTCTTTTTTTTTTTGCATACAATTCTTAATACACCTTTATACCACCATTTATCAAATCTCTGTTTGTATGTAAGGTGTGTTGACACCAAATTTACATCTTCATACATGTATTTTGTATAATGATGACCCTCTCCTTCCACCATCCTAGCTGTTCCCTTTCTCTCTCCCTTTCCCTCCCACCCATATTCCCTATCTAGAGGTAATTTTCCTCCCATGCTCTCCCTCCCTACCCCACTTTGAGTCACTCCCGCCCTTTTATCAGAGAAAACATTCAGCATTTGTTTTTTTGGGATTGGCTAACTTTACTTAGCATAATCTGCTCTAATGCCATCCATTTCCCTGCAAATTCCATGATCATATTCTTTCTTAGTGCTGAGTAATATTCCATTGTGTATAAATGCCACATTTTTTTTTATCCATTCATCCACTGAAGGGCATCTAGGTTGGCTCCACAGTTTAGCTATTGTGAATTGTGCTGCTATAAACATTGATGTGGCTATGTCCCTGTAGTATGCTGTTTTTAGGTCTTTGGGTATAGTCTGAGAAGAGGAATAGCTGGGTCAAATGGTGGTTCCATTCCCAGCTTTCCAAAGAAATCTCCAAACTGCTTTCCAAATTGGCTGCACTAATTTGCATATTTTCTTTATTGAGTTATCTGCTGATATACATTCAGGTTGTTTCTACATCTTGGCTGTTGTGAATTATGCTGAAAAGAACATTAGGAATGCTGATGTCTCTTAAAGACTCTGATCTGGCAAAACTGAATCTTTTAATTAAAAAAAAAAGAAGAAGAAGTTTAGAATATGAGGTACCTTTTTCTCATTTTAACCCAAGAGTTTCAGAAGAATCCTTCTAGTAAGATTTATTGTTACTGACTCAGATAAGCCTTCCTTATTCTAATTTCAACTGATGCTCAGTCTCATAACTGAAAGCAATACTAGGGGTGTTTTAGTCAGCTTTTTCATTGCTGTGACCAAAAGACCTGACAAGAACAATTTTAAGGAAGAAAATTTATTTAGGGGCTCATGGTTTCAGAGGTCTCAGTCCATAGACAGCTGGCTCCATTCCTTGGTGGAAATGTGTGGTAAACAGCTCAGGACATCACATCAGGAAGGAGACAAAGAGGGAGACAGAAGTAACAAGGGGGAGAGAGGGAGAGAGGGAGACTTTTCTCACCAAGGACAAAATATAAACCCCAAAGGCATGCCCCCAGCGACCCACCTCCTCTAGCCACACTCCACCTGCCTACAGCTACCACTCAGTTAATCCCTAGCAGGGGATTAATGCTCTGATTAGATTAAGTCTCTTATAACCTGATCATTTCACTCTGAATTTTCTTGCATTGACTCACATGAGCTTTTGGGGGATACCTCATATCTAACTATAACAAGGGGACTCCTCCCACTAAAACAAAATATTTATAGAATACCCTCAATTATTAGTTACATATCAGGGTTTAACATGCCAGTCACGTCCAAGTGTTTGGCAACAGTTAAATACTTCTTCAGAATGTGTGTGTGTGTGTGTGTGTGTGTGTGTGTGTGTGTGTGTACACGCGCAGGGCACAATGGCGCATGCCTCTAATCCCAGCAATTCCAGAGGCCAAGGTAGGAGGCCAGTCTCAGAAATTTAGTGAAGCCGTAAGAAACTTAGTGGGACACTGTCTCTAAATAAAAAATAAATAAAATGGACTAGAGATGTGACTCAGTGGTTTAGCACCACTGGGTTCAATCCCTGGTCCAAAAAAAAAACAGAGCTAAAATTAGTAAGCCCAGTTTTTCTTTTGCATATCCCTTTTTGTCCTTCCCCCCCCGCCCCCCGCGTCCCTCCCTCCCTCCCTCCCTCTCTCAACAT